>NC_044037.1:257718747-258032044 GCF_901765095.1 Microcaecilia unicolor
CACCTTTCAGAAGGATGTTTCGAGTGGACTAAGCATACCCCTCTCACCCTTCCAAAAAATCTGAAATGCAACAATTGGATACATTTTCATTCCTTCCCCAAGTCAATAGTTGGGGGTAACATTCGTGGTAGAAATTTCTCTACACCAAATTTGCAAAGCTAGATTTGTCAGTAGTAGAGCTTTCTTTAAAAAATTAAACATGTTCAAGCTCTTTTATGTTCTTTAGAGAGCATCAAAGGATAGCAAATCTTTAAGTCGTCAGAGATTTTGGAAAGGATTGCAGACAGGGCTAAGACTAAGCCACTCAAGAACCTTTTTTTCTCTGAGCACCAGTCCCTGCTGATGATAAATATTTCCATAAGATGTCACAGCCATGCTTCATGGCACGGTTAATATGCCATGTCCAATAAACAGAAACTACCTACCCCTACATAGTAACGTGATGGCAGAAAAAGACCTGCATGGTCCATCCAGTCTGCTCAACAAGATAAACTCATATGTGCTACTTTTTGTATATACCTTACCTTGATTTGTACCTGTCCTTTTCAGGGCACAGACCGTGTAAGCCTGCCCAGCACTATCCCCGCCTCCCGCCACCGGCTCTGCCACCCAATCTCAGCTAAGCTCCTTAGGATCCATTCCTTCTGAACAGGATTCCTTTATATTTATCCCACGCGTGCTTGATTTCTGTTACCATTTTCATTTCCACCACCTCCCGCGGGATGGCATTCCAAGCATCCACTACTCTCTCCATGAAAAAATACTTCCTGACATTTTTCTTGAGTCTGCCCCCCTTCAATCTCATTTCATGTCCTCTCGTTCTACCTCCCTCGCATCTCCTGAAAAGGTTCATTTGCGGATTAATACTTTTCAAATATTTGAACGTCTGTATCATATCACCCCTGTTTCTCCTTTCTTCCAGAATATATATGTTCAGGTCAGCAAGTCTCTCCTCATACGTCTTGTAACGCAAATCCCTTACCATTCTCATAGCTTTTCTTTGCACCGCTTCAATTCTTTTTACATCCTTCGCAAGGTATGGCCTCCAAAACTGAACACAATACTCCAGGTGGGGCCTCACCAACGATTTATACAGGGGCATCAACACTCCCTTTCTTCTGCTTGTCACACCTCTACATCTACCCAACTGCAAAAACACCATCTACACAGCAGTATTTAGCTACCAGGGTTTCAAATAGTAGAATTTGATACCCAAAACCATAACAAGCATCACAAATCTCCTCCAATTCAGAAAAGAAATGAAAGCCTACCTCTTCAAAAAAAATTCTACAGCTAATCACAAAGGTATTGTTACTTTCCTTTCAAATCTACCTCTTCAAAAAGTATATGATTAAACATTACCAAAAACTCTACAACTGAACATAAAAACTATTACTACCTTTTCCTCTTCAAATCTATCTTTTCAAAAACTCCATGAATAACCACACAAATTATAGATGCCCTCTCCACATTGCACAATACTAATGTAACTACCAATTGTAAGCCACTTTGAACTGAAATTTGTTTTTGGATAGTAGTGGGATGCAAGAATGCATAAATAAAGAAATAAATTGCATAGTTGAAAAGGGGGCATGGCCGTGGGCATGGAATGGGCAGATCATGGGCATTTCTAAAATCTATGCGCGTTGTTATAGAATACACCCGATCCGTACCAATAAGAAGACGGAGTTGCCATGAAACCTGGCCCTAGTTCAGACCAGCCACAGCCAGATCAGCTTAGGGACATCTTGCTGTGGTTGGGGTGGTAAGACAATATTTTGGGGTGACCCCTGCCACCCTGTGTCACCCTGAAGTGATGCCTATGCTTAGGATAATTTCTCTTTGAGCTGGGAGATGCCTGCATCAAAGGACAGTTGTTTGGGACCCTGGTCTATGTTTGGCTGTTGAGAATTCCATGGGAGAGCTCTTGCTTAATACTTAAGCAGGAATCTGAGGACAAAATCCAAACTATGGAATGGACTATTAGAGACAAGTTTCCTGTAGTGTAAAAGTGATTTGAGAAGTTACTAATATGCTGGGACAGAACCATAGCCCTATAAAACTATTATGAGAAACTAAGTATTTTGGAGTTTGTTGCTGTTGGAATGACTACTAGGCTAAAACCAAATCCAAGCCAGATCGGATGCTGAGTGGAAATATTCATTTTGAACAAGCAGCTACAGGAATCCAAGTGTCAGGCACCATAGCACCATTACAACATTCATTCACGCATACAGACTTACATGCCCATATACATTTACCAATATTCAGCAGCTGATTTCACAGCTTCCCTAGCCTGAGGGGTTGAGCTGAATCAAATCAGAAAATCTCACCCTGTTTAGCAGAATCCTTGGTTCAACTACATATTCAATTCTATAAGTCAATGGTTCTCAACCCAGTCCTCAGGGCACACCAGCCAGTCAGGGTTTCAGGATATCTACAAGGAATATGCATTAGAAAGATCTGCTAACCAAGGAAGCAGTGCATACAAAGGTGTTTCATGCATATTCATTGTGTATATCCTGAAAACCTGATTGGATGGGTGTGCCCCAAGGACTGGATTGAGAAACGCTGCTATAAGTGACTGTTTTGTTTATTCAAATTAAAGGAAAATTGGAAATATGAATCAATGTCTTCTAGTGAATGTGGACAAATGATTTAGCTCTCTGTGATATCACTGTGCTAGGCAGAGTGAGGACAGAAGATAACTTTTTCTTAATATAAACCTAGCAGATATTCAGAAGGACTTATACATCAGATACTAATTCCATGTTTTTAAAAAAGAAAAGTGATGTCATTTAATGGAGAAATGTTAAATAAACAGCATGTAGGAGGGACCAAGGGTCTTCTGGATACAGAGACAAAATTAATTTGGAGGGTCTTTTAATAAGCTGAGGCACTGCTTTTAGCATGTGCTAATGATTAGCATATGCTAAACGCTAGAGACGCCCATAGGAATATATGGGCATCTCTAGTGTTAAGCGTATTCTTATTGTTAGTTCACGCCAAAAACGCTACTGCAGCTTAGTAAAAGACCCTATTAGCAGCAATATTCAGCTACTACATAGATAAAGTAATTCATTTAGGTGACCATACAGATAGTCACCCTAAATTTAAAAGGATGTAATCTATTTAATTTTAGAATTGCATATTCAGTGGTCCTACCTAAACTGGTAGGGTCACTGAATGTCGAGCATAAAAATAAGCAGATAATATTGACCCCAAATAATTCTTTGGAATAGTTAATGGGGGCTAGGGCGTTCTCTAAATGCATTCAAAAATTTCAATTTCAACTTCTTCAATGTGATACCTCTTACTGTACTACAGGGAATGCCACAAATATATGGATAGTTGAGCCTGTTAGTAAAGACGTAACTGGAATGAAACTTTCAACTAATACACAGGTCCTTTTTTTGTTTTCTTACACCAACAAAAGACATGAATAAGCAAAGAATAAGAGAGAGTTCATGACACACAGTATGAGCTGCATTTCATTTATGGAACATGGCTAACATTCCCACAAGGATAGAATGAAATGCAATGGTGAAGCTAGAAAAAATGTTTGACAGGTGGCAGAAGTAAAAAAAAAAAAAAAAAGAATTACAGCAGAAGAACTGAGTCAACAACTGAAGAAAATTGTGGGACGTCTCAAAGTTGTGAATGGCACAGATGAGATAGGCATGGAACTAATCCAGGACTTCAGTAACAGCATCACAAAAATGAGCAGCAAAAGCAATTTCTCCTTTAGGTTGTATCGGAACACCAGAAGCAAAAAAAAAAAACAAAAAAACATTACTGACTGGATGAATTTCAGAGACACCGGGTGGTTTGGACAGTGACTATAACATACATTTTGTTTGCCACCAATAAACACTACTGCTGCAACAATTGCTATAAACATTATTAGGAACTACTTAAGTTGCTTGTTTGTACTTTGTTTAAATATATTTGATGTGTTAATTAATTCCACATATGGAGCTTGCTAATGAAAATACATTCAATCTTCACTACTAGCAAGTTTAATTCTCTCAATCTTTTTCTTAACGGAGGAAAGACTTCAGATGCTCTGCATTCATTCCCTGTTTGTATTCGCGTGAATGACAGACTGCCTCATATCCCTTGCAGACAGTTTTCTGCTGTGGTATGATATGGTGCAGTCTCCTCATAAGTCTGAAAACCTCCACTTAGTAAATATAATGTTGTTTAGCTACAGTTGTGTTTTAACATAACTGATTTACAAATGAAAATTTTTTGCACTTATCTGGGCTGTAGCTTAATCGATTGGGTACGCTCGACAGAGAGCTCCTGTTTCTCGAGTGCTTCTTCAGGAGCTGTGCCCTCGGCTACTGAGTCTGCCCTGAAACAAATATGCCAATATAACATTTCAGAGAGAGGACCGAGGAGGCAATGCTATAAAGGGTTCTGCTAGAGAAAAGTCTACCTCCGTGAGTCCAGCTTGTTTCTACTGCGGGACTCCTAGCAATCAAAATGGCGCCTGTTTTTAAACAGATGCTATCTAATCCTTCCAATCAGAAGGGACCTGTCTCTTAAAGGGACTCATCATTTGAAGGAAACTACTTTCTTAAAGGAACAGCCTACCTTGTTATTAAAACGCTTTCCACTCTATGCGATTATTCAAACCTGTGGGGGGCTAGGTTGTTCAACCTAAAAATCCATCGTTGTTCTGTTTGGATTAAAGCTTGATCACGATCCCCTGCCCTTATCGATCTGACTACATGGTCTATAGTGATGCACTTAAAATCTGAGAAAGTATGAGATATTTCCATGCAGTGTGTCACTAGGGGGGCTTCCTTAAGCTGGTGGATGATGTTGAACTTATGATCACTGAGTTGCTGTTTAAGTGCACATGTGGTCTTCCCCACATACAATTTTGGGCAGGTGCACATTAGGACATAGACTACATGAATGCTGTTGCAGTCAGTGTTGTATTTCAACTTATATTGTTTATGATCATTAAGACTAATAAACATGTCCGTAGTGATCTTATTCAGGCAATAGATGCAGTTGCCACATTCCTTGTGACCAGCATTTGTGGTAATGTTCCTATCGATTAACCTGGGCTGCATTATATCCCAAAGGTTTTGTCCTCTAGAATAAGCTATGCGCAACTGGTGATCGCGAAAAGCCAGATAAGCTTGAATTATTCTCCAATGATTTTTCAATATTCGGACAACTCTTCTAATGCCATAAGTGTATCTTAAGACACATGTCTGTAGTTGTGAATCTGGAGACTTTGCTCTAGACTGTAATAGAGTATCTCTATCATTGTACTTAGCTCTGATATAAGCTGTTTTTAAAATCTCTGCTGGATATTGTCTTGTGCTGAATTTCTGAAGTAAAGACTTTGCTTGGTGTTTGAAAGTTTTCTTATCAGTGCAAATTCTATGGTATCTAAGGAGTTGGGAGAATGGCAAGCTCCTCTTTGTTGTTAGAGGATGATTACTATGGTAATGGAGGAGAGTATTACAATCTGTGGGTTTGACATATACTTTAGTGGTGAATGATCATGTGTCCTGAAATGGGCATCCAGGAAATTAATTTGAATGAGGAATTGTTGTTTTGTAAATTTAATATTTACATCCCTGGCATTCAGCCATTCAAAAACAGATTGCAACTGTTCTTCATTACCTTTCCATAGTAAAAAGATGTCATCGATTTGTCGATCAACCGTAATTGATCACGGTTAAAGTCAACAAGAGATTACAGAGATCGACTATTTAAGCTAAGTTCATTAAATCTTTGACTTGATAAGTTTAAAAGTATGAATTGAAACTATAATAAAGTAGCATTTCATACGGAGGTTTTTATGGCCGATGATGAGGAAGTCCATCCCCCTATTGACCTTTCTATAAGTCAGGGGGTTTCTCGAGGCCTTTTTCTCTGAGGACCTCTAAGAGTATTTACTATAAGCACTGAGAACCTTTTACTTATTTACATTTATCAATATATCAATGCCATGCAAAAACCGAATGTTTCCAGGGCTTCTCTCTCAGCCAATGTTCCTCAAACCGCACCATGTAAAGACAGGCGATAGAAGAAGCGCATGTAGCGCCCATGGCAATCCTCTTGTTCTGTTGATAGAATTGCTCTTTAAATAAAAAGAAATTCTTCTTCAGAGCTATAGTGGCTAGTTCTATGAAGAACAGGGTAGGGACCTGGTGTGGGCATGGCCTGTTTTCGAGAAATCCTTCTAAAATGTGTAAGCAATCTTGTTGCAGTAAGGACGTGTAAAGAGCTATCACATCCAATGTTACCATAGTGAAGGGATGTGCACTGGCAGAAACTGCATTTAATATTTTCAAGAAATGTGTGCTGTCCCGTATGTAAGAAGGGCTTCCTTGTACCAATCATCTTAGGAACCAGTCCACGTATTGAGAAAGAGGTTCAAGTATTGAATCTATAGATGCTACGATGGCTCTCCCAGGAGGGGATTTAGAATCTTTGTGTATTTTAGGGACTGTATAGAATAAGGACTGTATGAGGATCCTGCACCATATCATACTACAGCAGAAAACTGTCTGCAAGGGATATGAGGCAGTCTGTCATTCACGCGAATACAAACAGGGAAAGAAGAAAATTGAGAGAATTAAACTTCCTAGTAGTGAAGATTAAATATATTTGAGCAATGAATGTAGCTGTTTTTAGTCAGATGATACATGCTAAGCAGTTAGTCACTGATCTCTTTATCAGTATTATTTCTAAGAAGTACAGGTGTCATTAACGACCTCTAAATATTGTCTGATTTTCATAAAATTTACGTTGCTGACATTGAGAAGCAAGTTCAATTTTGGGTGCAGTGGCGTACCAAGGAGGGGGGGGCGGTGGGGCTGTCCGCCCCGGGTTCCAGTGGGTGGGGGGTGCTCCGCTCCCGCCGCCTCCCGTGGCCGTTCCCGCGGTGCCGCACATTAAAAAAAACGGCGAAGCAGCGTCGCAGGCAGCACCTCGTACCCTGCTTGTAAAAAAAAAAATCAAATCTCCTCCTTCCTTCTCCTCCTCGTCTTGATGTCGACTCGGGCCTTCCAATCAATTTGATTGGAAGGCCCGAGTCGACGTCAAGACGTCAAGACGAGGAGAAGGGAGAAGGAAGGAGATTTGATTTTTTTTTTTACAAACAGGGCACGAGGCGCTGCCTGCGACGCTGCTTCGCCGGTGGGGAAGGAGAGGGGCGAAAGGGACTCGGGTGGGGGTGTTCAGAGGGGAGAAGGGCACTGGGGTGGGGGTCTCAGACAGGGGAGGGGAGGGGAGAAGGGGACTGGGGTGGGGATCTCAGAGGGGAGAAGGGGAGGGGAGAAAAGGACTGGGGTGGGGTGTTCAGAGGGGAGAAGGGGACTGGGGTGGGGGTCTCAGAGGGGAAAAGGGGAGGGGAGAAGAGGACTGGGGTAGGGATCTCAGACAGGGGAGGGGAGAAGGGGACTGGGGTGGGGATCTCAGAGGGGAGAAGGGAAGGAGAAGGGAAGGAGAAGGGAACTAGGGTGGGGGTCTCAGAGGGGAAAAGGAGAGGGGAGAAGGGGACTGTGGTGGGGATCTCAGACAGGGGAGAAGGGGACTGGGGTGGGGGTGTTCAGAGGGGAGAAGGAGACTGGGGTGGGGATCTCAGACAGGGGAGGGGGAGAGGCGAAGGGGACTGGGGTGGGGATCTCAGACAGGGGAGAAGGGGACTGGGGTGGGGGTGTTCAGAGGGGAAAAGGGAGGGGAGAAGGGGACTGGGGGTGGGGATCTCAGACAGGGGGGGGGAGAAGGGGACTGGGGTGGGGATCTCAGAGGGGAGAAGGGGACTGGGGTGGGGGTGTTCAGAGGAGAGAAGGGGACTGGGGTGGGGGTCTCAGACAGGGGAGGGGAGAAGGGGACTGTGGTGGGGGTCTCAGACAGGAGAAGGGGAGGGGAGAAGGGGACTGGGGTGGGGGTGTTCAGAGGGGAGAAGGGGGCTGGAACTGGGGGCTGAAAAAAGGGGCAGAGAGAGAGAGGGGACAGATCCTAGATGGAAGGGGGAGCGAGAGGGAGGGCAGACCCTGGATGGATGGGAGAGGGAGGGCAAATGGTGGATTGAAGGGGCAGAGAGAAAGGGCAGGCAGTGGATGGAAGGGACGGCAGAGAGGGCTGACACTGGATGGCAGAGAGAGAGAGAGAGAGTGAAGACAGATGCTGGATGGAAGGAAGACAGTGAAAAGAAGATGAGGAAAGCAGAAACCAGAGACAACAAACTGTAAATAAAATATATTTTTTTTATTTTTTTTGCTTTAGGATAAAGTATTGTAGATATGTTAAATGTTTATAATAGAACATGTAAATAAGGTAATCTTTTTATTGGACTAATTTTAATACATTTTGACTAACTTTCGGAGAACAAAACCCCCTTCCTCAGGTCAAGATAGGATACTGTAACAGCACTATACTGTACTGACCCGAGGACGGAGGTTTTGGCCTCTGAAAGCTAAATGTATTAGTCCAATAAAATGGTATTATTTTACTTTCTATATTTGTTTTATTTCTATTTGTTAATTTGTAAAGTGGTGATTGGTACTTGTTAGTTTTTTTCAAATTTACATCTGCTGTCTTTATATTTTGCACAGTACTAGGGGACAGTTTCTATTTCTGTGGTGTTGCATTGTATGCAGAGTCTGGCATTGGGGGTTCAGTTTAATTTTTGTCTAAATAGAAAGTTTATGATTACTTATTCTATAGTGGATTGGGGTGTATCTGTGTTTGTGAAAAAGACATGGCTTTCAGTTGGCATTGACTGTGCAGGATCTACGATCTGTACTATTCTGTCTGGTTTCATTTTACAATAGGTGAATTGATGTTCTAGTGCTCACTGTAGTGTTTAAGATGCTTTCCTTTTCCTTGTGTGACTCGTAGAAATGACTGCTTATGGTATGGTAGAATTGCTCTTTAGGTCCTGAGTGTTTTGTATTCTCGGCATGCCTAGTACTGGATTTGGGGGGGGGGGGGGGGGGGGGTGTTAAAAAATGACCGGCCCCGGGTGTCAACTACCCTAGGTACGCCACTGTTTGGGTGTCAACCTAATGCCATCCTAAAGGGGGCAAGGGTTAGCAAATCATGTAATAGGATTAGTACATTTTTATCTTTGTACCTTTTGAAAATACAGTCCCCTAAATAAAAATGCTTGCCTGCCGTCAAAAGGAATGGTATAGTAATGTAAGATTATTTTTGGAAAAGGAAGGGAAAAAAGAGAAAGTAATTCTATATGGCCTTACTATGCATGGCAGCTAAAAACCCACAAATATTCACACACATTGAATCCATTTGAAAGCAGCCTAGGAAAAAATGTAAATGGTAAATTGTACTTTTTGTTATTTCATCCCATGAAGGCATATACAAGGCCATACATGCAGCTTGCAACTGTGCCAACTCAGGGGGGAAAGGATCACATTTATATTGGTGAATCAGATGTTTCAAGCATATTTCAAACATATAATAAAAAAGAGACATTTAATTTACATGTCAATGATTTGACGGACTCATGGCCTTACATACATATTGTAAGCGTGTACATTTCAACTCCGTGATATTCTTTAATTCAGTGGTTCCCAAAAAATGAATATTCATGAGAGATATCTGCATGCCCTGCTTCCACTTCATGCAAATCTCTCTTAGATATATTCATTGTGGATATCCTGAAAATTTGACTGGCTGGGGTGCCTCCAGGACCAGGTTTGGGAACCACTGATTTAATTCCTTATGTGCTCCAGTAGTTCTTTCTCCCACAGCATGGTGTTACAATTCCTTACTTGAGATCAAACAAGTATGAAATCTGGGAAGGTTTAAAGGCAAACTAAAACAATGATATACAGAAAACAAAAGTAAATGTTACACATCTGTAATTGTTTATTATGACCACTGCTCTTCTATTTATTTATTTATTTATTCATTCATTCATTCATTTTTACTTCCAGCTTTATTTGTATGGAACTTTTTAATTCTTCTAACTCCAAATCTTTCAAATGATCATTAAAAATTAATGACAAACAAATGGCTGCAGGGAATGATATTATTTGGGAAGATGGATTTTAAAATAAACAGCTGTAGCTTATTATGTCATTCACCCAATATTTGGAAAGCTACAGTTCAAAACATCATACTAGTTAACTGTGTGTAACTGATACTCATTAAGGAATCCAACCAGTGTGGGGTAAATCCAACAAACTGTTTATATTATCAAGGGAATTAATACAGGTTTCTAAAAATCTTAATATATTTAAACAGTATTTATGTGGTTGTTGAAAATGTAGATTGCATTGAGAGGAAGTTATCAATGTGGGCTACGTTAGGACAGGTTATTACAAGCCCTGCTATTTTATAACATAGGGTCTCATTGCATAAAATGTGACCTTGTGCTAAAATAGCAGGACTTGTGTTTTTTTTAATTCTTAACAGTAGCCCACATCGATAACTTCCTACCAAAATGGTGTTCCACAAGTACCAGGTGCAACGTTAAACAGGGGGCTCTAATAGTGGCATTTTAGAAAGAATGTTGAACTCAAATATGGACATCCGAGTCTGTATGTCACATATGGATGTCCATTTATCATGTATTTTAGAACAGGATATGCCAGCACATAGCCTGTTAGAAAATAGATGAGAAATGGATGTCCATGAGCATCCAGTTTCCAAAGTGAAATGCCCATATATTGAATGGGGGTGTCTTTGTGGCAGCATAGGAACATCCATGATATAAAACAGTTAGAGGGTCTGTTACTAAGCGGCGGTAAGCCCAACACGGGTTTACAGCTCACTAAACCGGAAGTACAGCCGGGCTACCGCAACAGCCCAGTGGTAGTTCCTACCCCCAGCATGCGCCATTTTTTTCTTTTTGTAGCCCCAGTGTTTATCCAGCGGTAATCACTGCCTGGTTACCACCTTCTTTGCGCTGGAGCCCTTACCGTCAACTCAATAGGCGGCAGTAAGTGCACTCCCTGAAATGGCCACGAAGTAAGTGCTTCACTTGCCGCATGGCTATTTCTTTTTTAAAAACCAAGCCTTTTACCTGCTGTAGTAAAAGGGGGCATCAGCGTGTAACAAAAAACATGTGCTGATGACAGTGCAGGCCCCCTTTTACCGCAACTTAGTAAAAGAACCCCTTATATAGGTTTCCTTGAAGAGCAAAGGTGAAGCCTAATGGTTACACAGTGGGTTGAAAACAAATGGACTCAGATTCAAATCCCACTTTAGCTCTTTGTAATTTTTTTTTGTGAGCCCTATAGGGATAGAAAAATGCCTACTATATGTTGAATGTACACTGCTTCAATAGCTTTCAGGCTTGCAGGTTTTTCATACAGTCAGGTATAGTATATATTTTTCTGTCCCTAGAGGGCTCACAGTTAAAAAAAAATACAAAGTGCTACAGAGGGGCATAATCGAAAGGTGCCGGCCAAATAGCTGGCCGGCCATCTTTGGGGCTGGGTCCGCAAGGGGGCGGTGCCAACCGTATTTTCAAGGTTAAATGGTCAGTATTCTCAATGGAGAAGGGTAGATAGTGGGGTTCCCCAAGGGTCTGTGTTGGGACAGCTGCTTTTTAACATATCTATACATTATCTAGTAATGGGAGCAACTAATGAAGTAATTAAATTTGTTGATGACACAAAATTATTCAAAGTTGTTAAATCACAAGAGGATTGTGAAAAATTATGACCTTACGAGACTGGGCGTCTGGGCATCTAAATGACAGATGATGTTTAATGTGAGCAAGTGCAAAGTGATACATGTGGGAAAGATGAACCCAAATTATAGCTATGCAATGCAAGGTTCCACATTAGGTGTCACCGTCCAGGAAAAGGATCTAGACGTTGTTGTTGATGACATGTTGAAAACCTCTGCTCAGTGTGCGATGGCGGTTAAGAAAGCAATAGAATGTTAGGTATCATTAGGAAAGGAATGGAAAACAAATGAGGATGTTATAAAGCTATCACTTTTTTTGACCTGCCATTCCGTATGCTGTTTCTTATAATTTTTAGTCGGATCCTTCTTCTATTTTCTGAAGGATTTTCTTTTAGGTCTAATAGATTACTTCACCTCACTTTTTAACCATGTCTGCTGTTGCTTGGCCTTCCTTCCTTTTTTTTTTAAATACATGGAATATAACTGGCATAGGCGGTCGGTGGCCCAACTGTTTGGGGAGGCTAAAGGGGGCGGGGTTAGGGGTGGGGCCATGGGCGGAGCTTACCTCCATAATTGTCTGACAACACACAGAAAAAAATAAGTAAAAATAAAATAGTCACAATTAATACCTTGTATTAAATTTAGATATTAGATATGTATCATATGTCAAAGAATAAAGTGGTTGCTCAAAGCATATACTAACCACAATCGCTCAACTGTAAAATACTATGCACAAATTTGTGCAAAAACACACTCAGAATCTTACTGTACCATAACACTAGGCAGACCCTAATACACCAATATACCACCCTTATGGAAAATGCAGACCGTAAACAATATGAAACGAGGGATCATATCACAATTCTCAAGTAGAGCCACAAAACACCCTTTTAGGGTGGATAGTGTTCACAATGAGCTCCTTTTATTAACAACCATATGTAGCAAGATTCCATGTTACCAATCCCAGGGACAGCACTGGCTCCCCCCATATTTATCTAAACAACAGATGATGGACTATCCCTCCAGGAACTTATCCAAACCATTAAACCTAGATATGCTGCTAATCACAGTAACCATATCCTCTGGCATCAAGTTCCAGAGCTTAACTCTTATATTAAAATCCAAAAACAACAACAAAAACAAAATTACAGATCATATAAATAGACCTGGCTTAATAATAATGAAATATTATGGATTCATCACAGCTTAGTCTTTGCTTACCAATTTATTAGCTGGTCAATATTTAGCCCACAGTGGTCAGCTGTTATATTTTGAAATGCTGGCTTTTTATTCCCAGATATTTGGCACCGCTGCTTACCTAGAAGACAATGCTGAATATCCAGGTACACCCAACTGCTGAGATTTATCTGGGTCCTGGCTGATATTCAACCATATACCCAGATAAGAACCCAGATAAAATTAGCCTTTTAGTTGGCCTAAGTTAGCGGCCAACTAAATATTGGCACTGAGTACATTGCAGCATTGCCCCGACTCTACCCATGGACTGTCCCAGCACTACCTGGTGCAGGGATAGTCTGTCTGGATACTCATGTTGAGCAGCTTTCTGGGAATGTGCCATTGAATATCTGGGTTTGCCATGATCAGCAAGATGTAAGCTAGTAAAAGTCTTCCTACCTTTAACTTTCCGTTGCAACGACGCCGACGTCAATGAAGAAAAAGGCACTACAGGCTCGTCTCCGGCTCCAGCTTCTCCCTTCACACAGTGCCCCGCCCTCACGATGATGCATTTCCTGTTCCCGCGAGGGCGGGACATTGTGTGAAGAGAGAAGGGAGAAGATGATGAGCCTGTGAAGTGCATTTTTTTTCATTGACGTTGGCGTCGCTGCAACGGAAAGTTAAAGGTTAAAACACGGGGGGGGGGGGGGGGGGGCGGTGCCGGTCGGGGAGCCGAGAACGGGAAAGAATGAGGGAGACCTGCCTGCCTGGCAAAAGTACTGCATTTGTGAGGGCAGCAGCAGCAGCCAACGAAGTCCACGATTGGGCTGGGGAGGCTTAGCCTCCCCAAGCCTCTTATACGGGGCGCCTATGATAACTGGTCTGGGCTTCCAGGATGGCAGTTTTGAACAACATCCATGCCTGATGTAAATTTTTGACCTTCACAGCTGCTCCTCTAAGTATTTTGTTTCATCATTCTTCCCAATTTATCATAGTCTCATTTTTGAAAGTTAAATGTTAACGTATTGGATTTCCTGTGTGTATTTACTCCAGAGCTGATATCAAATCTGAGCATATTATGATCATTGTTATCAAACACCATTTCCTCCTGCACCAGATCATGCACTCCACTAAGGACTAGATATGCAATGTAAAGTGATTTACAGCCAGAAATTGGACAAAATGCCCCTTAATTTTATCTTTAACACTGTAGCTAGAGATAAAACAGTAGATACTAGCAGATCTTTTAAAAAATTCTAATTTGGCTATATTTCTTGTGTTACGTTTAATAATGTTGCTATCCAAGTAGATGTTAAATTGCAAAATATATGAGATTTTTAGGAATAAGGATGCTATGCAGTGAATCATGTTGATATTGATAATTTTTAGATGTTACAACCCATACCTAAAAAAAACCCCACTTATAATGAAAAGCTGTGCTTTTTTTGCATTCATATTTCATCATTCCTGCACATATTGCAGTACCCCATAGCAACTATAATACTGCAGTGCCATGTTACCTAGCACTAATATACCAATCCAACTGTGTTGAGGCTTCTCTAATTCTCTATTTTCTCTAATTTCCCCTATTGCCCTTGGGACAGCTACCCTGATAAGTGTTTAGGCCATTGAAATCTGGAATCTCACTAATTACAATTAGTTGTGCTTCTCAGTCCTATCAGTATTGCCAGAAATTGAAACACTGGCTCTGCTATACAGCATGATGTCCTATCTAGTCTCATAAGAAGTGTGCCAGCATAACAATCAGCTTCACTGGCATCTGTACCGGATTCTTTTTTCCATAGTTACAGTATGTTACTGAACTGTAAGATACACTATAAATCAAAATTGTTTGACGTTACAGCAGTATATTTAAAAATAACTGTAGCTGCAATAGTGGACAACCAAGCAGCGGTCCCACCTCTGTAGAGAGTTCCCATAACCAAAATGCTCCATTATTTCGCAATTGCTGGACTGCATTCTTGGAAAAAACAAAGAACTATCTTGCACACAAGAAAAACATTTTAGGGGAATATATGTGGAATGACTGTAATATCAGAAATAACTGTCATTGCACAATCAACTGTAGGTTTTTCCCAGACCCATTGAGAATACAGAGCATTAGCTAAAAACATTTTGATGGGGATTATTCTGGGTGTTCCTTCCAAAGAGGATATCTCCAAGGATGAATGCTCAAGAAGCTAAAGGTAGGGCTGCGGTTCAGGGATACATGCTGTGTTTCAGTTATATGTGTAAAATTTTCTATATGCATAAAATAGGTTTGTTTTTTTTTTACTTAAACCAATTTTATGAAAGGAAAAGAATTTTGGATTTAACTCCCATGCTTTTCAGTAGCTGCTCAAGGCAAATTATATTCAAGCACACTAGCTTATTTTCCAGTTGGTATAGGGCTTATAATCTAACTGCTCGATATTCAAAACTTAAATTGTTCCTGGCTGCTCGACCACTGATATTCAGCGGCACTTAATCAGGCAGTGCTACTGAATATTGGCTCCGACCAGCCATTAAAAATGGGCAGGTCAGAAGTAGTACAAGGGGAGGAAATGGGAAGGATCCGGTGGTTATGCAGGCGCTGGCAGTGTTCAGTGCTTGAATCTGTATAGCTAACACGGTCAAGGTGGGACTGCTCAAAAGCTATCCTAAATAGTCTGGTTAGCTATGCAGGTCCCAGCATTAAATATTAGATGATGAGGCCTGCATAACGTTTTAAAGGTTTTCTGGAGCCCTCCGAGCCCCCTCCTGCTACCGAAACAACTCCCTCCTTCCCTTCCCCCTCCAATCAGCCTGTGACATTCAGAACTTCCACCCCTAGAATGTCCCCAACCCCCCCAGTCTAGATAGCCCCCGGACCTACCCAGTTTATTGGTGATCCAATGGGAGCAATACGGGGCAGGAGCAACACCCACTCACTCCTGCCACTGGTAGCTGCCTAAAGAAAATTACTGCCATGACCTCTCATGGCAGCCTCGCAGTACTACACGAGAGAATAAACTATGTTATACTGTGAGACCAAGTTACCATATGTATCGAAATAGTAATACAGATAGAACTGTCAGCAAGACAAGAAGGATAAACTTCTGGTTGAAAAAAAAATCTGTTCTCTGGAATCTCTATAGAGGTTACAGATATGATGAGCAGCAGTGAGAATATGCTTTTAATTAATTTACTAGAATTTTAAAGTAGACTATAAATGCATATTAAATAAGTTACTAAAACTAGAAACATAAGTACATAAGTAATGCCACACTGGGAAAAGACCAAGGGTCCATCGAGCCCAGCATCCTGTCCACGACAGCGGCCAATCCAGGCCAAGGGCACCTGGCAAGCTTCCCAAACGTACAAACATTCTATACATGTTATTCCTGGAATTGTGAATTTTTCCCAAGTCCATTTAGTAGCGGTTTATGGACTTGTCCTTTAGGAAACCGTCTAACCCCCTTTTAAACTCTGCCAAGCTAACCGCCTTCACCATGTTCTCCAGAAATGAATTCCAGAGTTTAATTACGCGTTGGGTGAAGAAAAGTTTTCTCCGATTTGTTTTAAATTTACTACACTGTAGTTTCATCGCATGCCCCCTAGTTCTAGTATTTTTGGAAAGCTTGAACAGACGCTTCACATCCACCTGTTCCACTCCACTCATTATTTTATATACCTCTATCATGTCTCCCCTCAACTGTCTCTTCTCCAAGCTGAAAAGCCCTAGCCTCCTTAGTCTTTCTTCATAGGGAAGTCGTCCCATCCCCGCTATCATTTTAGTCGCCCTTCGCTGCACCTTTTCCAATTCCACTATATCTTTCTTATATCAGTATTACAATGGATAAATTTATTTACCACAGGATGGAATAAATGCCTGATCAGGATATGCTATGGAAATACTACTATTTCAATGCCAGATGTTTGGTCAACAAAGCTGTGGTTGTCAGAGATTGGCTAGAATCATAGGACCCAGGATTAGTCTTTTTAACAGAAACTTGGCAATAATCTAGAGACGATCTGGTCTTAAGAGATCTCTTACCCTGGGGTTACAAAATTGCACTTATATCCTGAGACCAAAAAAGGAGGAGGAATCACACTAATATATAAAGACTTCTTTGAGCATACCAATCATGCTGTTTAGAACTTCGGTCTTGCAAGGTCAGTGATATCTCCCTCTTAGGAAACCAATATTGCACAATATTGTACTTCCCACCTGGGAAATGGAAATAGACCAGAGATGATCTCTATGTCATAATAATAACCCATGGTCTGAAACCTGATGGCAAACTAATAGTTGGTGATATCAATATTCATATGAAAGATACCAAGGATGTATCAGTACTGGATTTTAAACTCTTCCTCTACAATATAGATGCAAAGATCACTTCCTCTCAAACTACAAACCAGAAAGGTCATCAATTAGATATCCTTCCATTGGGCACAAGTCCAGAGAATAAGATTAAACTAGAAGACAGAGGCTGGGTCTCACTAAAACGGTCTGACCATTTCCCATAGCAGTTTATGATTCACTTGCAGGCAGTAAATACCGAAAGAAAGATGTACAATAACCCTCATCTATAGGAAGTGAGAAGCAAAATTGACCACAGAACATTCTGGCAGAACATAGAAGATAAATTAATTAGACTACCATGTCCCCATAGATCAATGGAATGATATATCTGAAGATAATCATTTGCTATACAGGGACAGACCAAAGGTCCATCAAGCCCAGTATCCCGTTTCCAACACTGGCCAACCCAGGACACAAGTACTTGGCAAGATTCCAAAACAGTAGTATACATTATATGGTGCTTATCCTAGAAATAAGCAATAGCTTTTCCCCAAGCTTATGTTAATAATGGCTTATGAACTTTTATTTTAGGACGTTATCCAAACCTTTTTTAAACGCCACTAAGTTAACTGTTTTTACAACATTCTCTGGCAATGAATTCTAGATTTTAATTACACGTTGTATGAAGAAATATTTTCTCCAATTTGTTTTAAAATTATTACTTTGTATCTTCATTGCATGTGCCCTAGTCCTAGTATTTTTGGAAAGAATGCACAAGCGATTCACGTCTACCCATTCCACTCCACTCATTATTTTATAGACCTCTATCATATCTCCTCTCAGCCATCTTTTTTTCCAAATTGATCAGCCCTAGTCACTTTAGCCTTTCCTCATAGGTAAGTTTTCCCATCCCCTTCTACTATATCTTTCTTGAAATGCAGTGATCAGAATTGCACACAGTATTTGCAGTGCAGTCGCACCATGGAGTGATATAAAGGCATTATAACATCCTCAGTGACCACTAGGAGAATAAGGGAAGGTTATTTACTTTGCATTAGGGATGCATTACTTTGCATTCTCTAAGTCTGTGGCTGCTGTTAATATAATGAAGCCAGAACAGATATCTCATCATCTCTATACTCCTAGATTATCTGCTGGGGGAGAGGTTTGCCTAATGCCACAAAAGGTACCATGTTCCCATACATTTCATAACATGTAATGGTAAATTACCTGCTGCTTGCTGACTAATCTGGAAACTTAAGAAGGGGACCACACAGGGTATAAAGGGGGGAACTTATGTTGCACATACTCCATTGTTCCTATATGATTGTCAGCAAACTTTGTTTTGTGTTATTGTTTTATTGTTGCAGCTTTTGGGGGGGGTGGATTGGCTGGGTCTCTACTCAATGAGGCAGTATAGATGCATCTTGCTAAAAGACAATGAACCCCGACAGAAGATGCCAGTAAGTTGCCAGTGTGATCCTGGGGCTGAAGCACTGGATGACATTAGTGTGAATATGATTGGAGTAATCCCACCTAATGAGGTAACAGGTTGAGATGTAGTGGGGGCTCTCCTAAATGATGCCTGAAGCCCTGGCTGGACTGAAGGTGACCCATCATGTTGGAATGAGGCAGATGTAAACCTACTATACCTGATGCTTTGTTAGTCCATGTATTGACTGACTCAGATTTTTGTCATGTTTGTTAATATTAATAAAGCTGTAATCTTCATTTTCCAAACTATGAAGAAATTCTTTAAAATGGTAGCTAAGGGTATGTAACACTTGTGAATCATTAATTTACAGTGAGGCACCTATGTGCACTAGATGATATTCTATAGGGTAGCACCAAAGTGCCGTGGAGGGCCATAATCGAACGGGGCCGGCCATCTCTTAGGGCGGCCATCTCTAACGCCAGCCCTGTCAAGCGGCGTATCCGACTGTATTATCGAAACAAGATGGCTGACCATCTTTCGTTTCGATAATACATTCGGTGCTGGCCAAATCTCTTAGAGATGGCCGGCGTTAGAGATGGCCGCCATTGGTTTTCGCCGATAATGGAAACTTGATAATGGCCATCTCAAACCCGGCCAAATCCAAGCCATATGGTCATGGGAGGAGCCAGCATTTGTTGTGCACTGGTCCCCCTCACATGCCAGGACACCAACCGGGCACCCTAGGGGGCACTGCAGTGGGCTTCATAAATTGATCCCAGGTACATAGCTCCTTTAACTTGTGTGCTGAGCCCCCCAAATCCCCCCAACACCCACTCCCCACAACTGTACACCACTACCATAGCCCTTATGGATGAAGGGGGGCACCTATATGTGGGTACAGTGGGTTTGGGGGGGGTGGATTGCTCCCATTTACCACCACAAGTGTAACAGGTAGGGGGGGCTGGGTCCGCCTGCCTGAAGTGCACTGCACCCACTAAAACTGCTCCAGGGACCTGCATACTGCTGTGATGGAGCTGGGTATGACATTTGAGGCTGGCATAAAGGCTGGCAAAAAAAATATATATTTTTTTTGAAGGGTGGGAGGGGGTTGGTGACCACTGGGGAGTAAGGGGAGGTCATCCAAGGTTCCCTCCGGTGGTCATCTGGTCAGTTGAGGCACCTTTTTAAGGCTTGGTAGTGAACAAAAAGGGACCAAGTAAAGTCGGCCACATGCTTGTCAGGGCCGGCTTTCATTTTTCCATTATCGGCCAAAGCCAGCCATCTCTTAACCACGCTCCCGTCCCGCCTTCGCTACCCTGCCAACACGCCCCCTTGAACTTTGGCCGGCCCTGTGATGGAAAGCAGTTTTGGTTGGCTTTAGGAGAAGGCCGGCCATCTCCCGATTTGTGTCAAAAGATGGCCGGCCTTCTCGTTCTAAAATAAGCAGGATAGTGCCTAAGTGCAAGGGGGGGGGGGGGGGGCAAACACTGACAAAGCATGAGTGGGCCATGGGTGGGTCTCTCATTTACACACATAATTATAGAAAAATTAGGTGCATCACTTGGTACACTGAAGTGTGCCAATTTACGCCTGCCATCAACATGGAATAAGAGAACACACGTAAACATGGATAAGCCAATGCTGACTTAAGCTAGTGTTCTATGAAGGAATCTTGGCATCAAGATGCCATTATATTGGCATTAAGCGTATGGGATTGAGACGCCTAAACTAATGCACCGATTTATAAAATTGCCACCTATGCATTTGTAGTTCTTTCTGATTTGTATTGTTTTAAACAGTATGAAGGGGGGAGTTTGTAGGTCGTCCTGGACACAAGTGAGGCAGACCACTACAGTAACCAGAACACGGTCAGAAATAAACATGTGTTTCCTGTATAGTTGATTTTGTTCCAGCTGTACTGTGTTACAGAGGAACTATCAAAGAAAGCTAACCATAAGTCAGTCATATTTTTTCATTATCTTTCTGATTTCAAAAAGTCATTGTTGAACTAAACCAGTGGTTACCAACGTTGCATCTGAATTGGTTTCTGCATTTGCAAATTGATAATATACAATTTATTCTAAGTACTTAGAATCACTTATCTTAGAAGAAACTAGTTTTGCCACTCACCAATGCTGACATAAGCTGCACATATCCCTACCTCTCTCATTTTTTTCTGGCTTTAAGAACAATCTTTCATAAGAAACTACACCTACCTCAGACTAGCAAATATTTGTATATGTGCATTTAAAGCCATGTGCCTGTTGCAGTGACTCAGAAGCTGAACCAATCTGTGGTTATACCATATGAAGAAAATTCCCACTGACTTCAAGATTTTTCATAATGTTGGGTATTTCCAAAGAACCCATGGCTATATAAACACCTCCTGCTTCTCTTACATGCATATCTAGTAATCAAGTCCAGAATAACTGCCTTGAGTACCAAAATCTAATGGGCATGAAATAAGTTACACCTTGACTCAATGCCAAACTGCATAAAATCTTCACAGGGACTTTATACACCTTCTCTCTTTCAGCCCACAAACAAATTGTCAAAAGGAATAGCCAAATAAATTATTCATAAAGAGCTCCAGTTTAAGCATATGGGTAGTAAATAATTATTCATTATCAGAGGAACTACCCAGGGCTCTTTTACCAAAGCTTAGCTTGAGCTAATGAAATTAGCACATGATAAATACTGAACATCCTATTCTATACCTATGGGCCACATGGCACTTAGTGCACACTAATGTCTGTTAGCACACACTAAGTTTTAGTAAAAGGGCCCCATAGTAAATGGTAGCAGGGAAAAAACAGCATGGGCCATCCATTTTGTCAGTAAGAAATTTGCCTCTGGGCCTTCGCTTCAGCTTCTACCTGCCACTCTGTGCAGCTTGTAACTGCTGCTTCATGCAGGTGAAAACCAGGAATGCTTCTCTTCCTATTTATTTTGGGGTCCTTTCACCAAGCTGTGGTAAAAAATAAGTGGCCTTAGTGCGACCTTATGTGAATCCTTTACGCATGCTAAATCCATTTTACCACTACCAGAAAATGTCAATGTTCCATTTTCCAAATTAATGGTCATGCCCTAATGTTGCATAAATACTACTACTACTACTTATCATTTCTAAAGCACTACTAGACTTACGCAGCGCTGTACACTTGATCATGAAGAGACAGTCCCTGCTCAACACAGCTTACAATCTAATTAGGACAGACAAACAGGACAAACAAGAGATAAGGGAATATTAAAGTGAGGATGATAAAATAAGGGTTCTGAACAAGTGAATAAGGGTTAGGAATTAAAAGCAGCATCAAAAAGGTGGGCTTTTAGCTTAGATTTGAAGATGGCCAGAGATGAAGCTTGACGTACCGGCTCAGGAAGTCTATTCCAGGCATATGGTGCAGCAAGATAAAAGGAACGGAGTCTGGAGTTAGCAGTGGAGGAGAAGGGTGCAGATAAGAGAGATTTACCCAGTGAACGGCGTTCCCGGGGAGGAATGTAGGGAAAGATGAGAGTGGAGAGGTACTGAGGAGCTGCAGAGTGAATGCACTTATGGCGTTCCTAGGGGGGGCTGACACCAGGGGCAGATCGCCGATGCGCCCCGCCCCCGGGTACAGTGCCCCCCCCCCAGATGCAGCACGACCCCCCTGGCAAAAGGACACCCCCCCCGCGAAAGAACCCTCCCCAGGTGCACGCCGCTGGGGGGGTGCCGCACACGCCTGTCCTTCCTTCGTTCCATGCTCCCTCTGCCCCGCAACAGGAAGTAACCTGTTCCGGGGCACAGGGAGCATGGAACGAAGGAAGGACAGGTGCGCGCGGCACCCCCCCCCCCAGTGGCGTGCACCCGGGGCGGACCGCACCCATCGCCCCCACCCTAGGAACGCCACTGGGTCAATAAGAGGAGTTTGAACTGTATTCAGAAACGGATAGGAAGCCAGTGAAGTGACTTGAGGAGAAGGCTAATATAAGCATAGCAACACTGGCGGAATATTAGTCGTGCAGCAGAATTTTGAACAGATTGAAGAGGAGAGAGATGGCTAAGTGGGAGACCTGTGAGAAGCAAATTGCAATAGTCTAAGCAAGAGGTGATGAGAGCGTGGATGAGGGTTCTGGTAGTGTGCTCAGAAAGGAAAGGGTGAATTTTGGTGATATTATAGCGAAAGAAAAGACAGGTTTTAGCAGTCTGCTGAATATGTGCAGAGAAGGAGAGGGAGGAGTTAAAGATGACCCCAGGGTTACGAGCTGATGAGACAGGAAGGATGAGAGTGTTATCCACAGAAATAGAGAATGCCACCTATTTTGTAGGCTCACACTTTAATGCTGCACTAATCAATATGGATGTGCTGACTGACTGATTTATTTAGATTTTGCTCACACCTTTTTCAGTAGTAGCTCAAGGTGAGTTACATTCAAGTATACTGGATATTTCTCTGTCCCTGAGTCAATGGAGGGTTAAGTGACTTGCCCAAGATCACACAGAGCAGCAGTGGGATTTAAACTGGTCACCTCTGGATTGCCAGACTGGTGTTCTAACCACTAGGCCACTCCACAACCTCTCTTTGTTCCCACACATGCTCCCTTTGTGAAAACCTTTGAAAAATTATTTAGTACGTGGCTTGCTCATGCACATTTGGTAAGTACATACTAGTTCTTACCATTGCTTAGTAAATGGATCCCTTTATGTTTTGTATAATGTAATTTATCTCAGCTTGAAATCAATATATTCTAATATGTTCAATATTGATTCTAGGAGAGAAGATATGAAGCCATACTGATGCCTATGTGTGTTGTGGTTTTCATGTGTGGGGGGAGGAGGTACATGACACCTAATGACTTGGAAACTTTGGGGAGTTCTAGGAACATGGAAGTAAACTATTTTTTTTTAGAATCTGCAGAGTGAGCAGTCATGGAGAATTGACAGATCTATCCATGGTACATTGAAGTCTTTGAAGAAGCAAGTATCAAGAGCAATTTTAACATCAAAATACAGAAGTCCATACAGTATCTCCAAGGATATTTATAATGCACTTACTACTACTTTCTCAGTTGTAAACAGCTCATTCCATATCATCATGTTACAATTTATCAAGGAAGTTCTGAAGCAAGGGATCTTGATATGAGCACAGAGAATCCTTTGTTGCATAAAAAAGAAAAAAAGTGATGGAAAACAGAAGTAGGACCTAGTGGCACATGCTTGTGCAGGGTTAATTTTATTAAAGGGTGTTTAAAAAAGTCCAAAAAGGTACCAGATTTCTAAAGACAATATAAGTTTATATGTTGCCTTTATGAAATAGGTGAAACATATACACCTATGTTCATTTACAGCCCAGGCACATAGTTATAAATTTAATTCCATCAGGGCATTTAGTAACAATAATTTTTCTATGAAGATCACTTTTTTATTATGTGATTTCTTTTGATGCTTCACCATTTTCCTGGATGCTATATTTACTTAATATAAAACTCTACCCCTCCCCTAAGCCATGCTAGTGGCTGTGATGTGCTAATGCTGACACAGTCCATTCACTTTGAATAGGCTGTGTTCGCATTGCCATGCAACAGCTGCTAGCGCTGCTTAGTAAACAGGAGGGTAAATCTGCAAATTAGTTCAAATAGGTATAAAACAGTACCTACACATATTCATAAATTTTCTAATCAAAGTTTGCATCCAAAATTCTCATATGTAAGTCAGAGAAAGTAATTTTCAAAGCAATTTATATGAGGAAGTGCCAATTTATCTTGGCAAAAAGATGTGCTTTAAAATTGCCCTCAGAATAGGTAAATGTTTCCATAGTGTGTGTACTATTAACTATGGCAACAAGAAGTGTTCTTGTGGGTGTCTTGAGTTGAGATAGAAAGAGAGTAAAACATCATTTTCAAATATATGTGTGTGATGTTTTGTCCCCTTTGGAGTGCTCACAAAAAGGGCAGGGGCAGAGTATAAAGAAGTTCTTAGCATGTATCCAACTGATATTCAGGCCTTGGCCGTTAGCTATTTTAAAGCCTTTGGCAACCACAAGTTAAATCTAACCTGGATATTCAATGCCAAGGATGTGTCTCAGTACTGGTAGTGAATAGCTGGGTCAGCTGTTGACCCAGAGGTTATGCTGGTGCTGGACATATACAGTTCCAGTGCCTGCACAGTTAAGCAAACATAGATTGTATTAGCTTTTATGCAGTCCTATCTGCCTAGCTAGCTATCCAGCTCATAATCGAAAGTGATCGCAGCCCATTTCCCGACACAAATCGGGAGATGGCCGGCGATCTCGAAAAAGCGGCGAAATCGGTATAATTGAAAGCTGCTTTTTTTGACAGCATCGCCGCTTTCCCGTCGCCTTGCCGGCGAAAGTTCAAAGGGGCATGTCGGCGGTGAAGCGAAGGCGGGACATGGGCGGGTATGGGCGTGGCTACCAGATAGCCGGCTTTCGCCGATAATGGAAAAACAAATACGGCGGTAAGCAGTATTTCGCCGGGTTTACTTGGTCCTTTTATTTTCACGACCAAGCCTCAAAAAGGTGCCCAAACTGACCACATGATCACCGGAAGGAAGTGGAGATGACCTCCCCGTACTCCCCCAGTGGTCACTAACCCCCTCCCATCAAAAAAAGCCCCACTTTAAACACTTTTTTTTCCAGCCTGTATGCCAGCCTCAAATGCTGTACCCACCTCTATGACAGCAGAATGTGTTCTGTCCTCTGACAGCCTTTTCCTGCTTGTGATGTGGCTCTGGGGTGAGTGTGACACCTTTTCTGTTATTTGCAGTGCAGAGTCACATCAGCAATGCATTGTGGTGGGTGTAGGTATTGGTAGTTGGTAGGCTCTACTCCCCTGGTGCTTTCCCCCTGCTTACTGGGTCAGAGTGCGCCCTGTTTTGTTTCCTGTTGTAGTCCATGCGGTAGTGGCCATTTTTGTAAGCCAGTTTTAGTTCCCTTTCCTGTGTTACCCACGTTAGAGAATGTAGTTCTTACCTTGAATGGTGCTGAAAGAGGGCATTGTACCCCATTGTGCCAGCTCTGACCTACTGCTAATCTTAGTACAGGGGACTCTTTGCCAGTGGGGCACAACCTCTGATCTGCAGTTAACTGTGAGTAAACGTGCTTATTTCAAGAAAGGACTTTTTCAGAGAGATTAGTCTTCAGGTGTGATCTGGTGTGCCAAAGTTATACAGCAGCAATAAGTCCTAGAAGCTGTATGCAGGTCCGTGGAGCAGTTTTAGTGGGTGCAGTACATTTGTGGGTAGTGGGTTTTGGGGGGGGGGGGGGGGGTTGGGGAGCTCAGCTCCCAAAGTAAGGGAGCTATGCACGTGGGAGCTTTTCTGAAGTCCACCGCAGTGACCCCTAGGGAGCCCGGTTGGTGTCCTGCCATGTCAGGGGGGCCAGTGCATTAAAAATGCTGGCTCCTCCCACGGCCAAATGCCTTGGATTTGGCCGGGGTTTGAGATGGCCAACATAACTTTCCATTATTGCTAAAAACTGAAGCCGCCCATCTCAAACTCCGGCCAAATCCAAGGCATTTGGCTGGCCGGAACCATATTATCAAAAAAAAAGATGGCCGGCCATCTTTTTCAAAAATACGGGTCTGGCCAGCTGTTTACGGCACCACCAAAATACATCGCCGGCCATGTATTTTGCCGGCACCGTTCGATTATTCCCCTCCACGTGGATATCAACATTGAGTACAGCCAGTGCTCATATAAATGCCGGCTCTTTGTCATCATTGCCATGACCCTAATGCAGAGGGGATATTTAGTGGCATTGTGTGGTTAGGTGCCACTGAATATCCTGGGGATGTCTCACTGAGCCATGTCTAAACAAGCAGGATCCTTTCATGCCCACTTAACCCTCCTTAAATGTCTACTTCTGTACTTTTACATTACTGTTTTTTTTTTCTCAGAACATAAGAAATACCATACTGGATCAGACTAAATGTCTTCCAAGCCTAGCATTGTGTTTCTGACAGTGGTCAATCCAAGTCCCAAGTACCCAGCAGGATTCCAAAGAGGAGAAGGAATCCATCTTATTTACACCAATGAATAATTAGTTGCTATCCCAAATCTTCCTTCCTAACTTGTCTAAACCTTTTTTATTATTTATTTTATTTTATTTATTTGTTACATTTGTATCCCACATTTTCCCGCATATTAGTAGGCTCGATGTGGCTTACAAAGTTCCGGAGAGGTGAATACAGACTCTGGTGGACAAATACAGAGTAGAAGTACAATTAATTAGCATTGGTTTGATTTGTCCCATGCAATTTGAAAGAATGAGATCATGTTGAAAGGGATTGAGTGTTGTCCGTTTCTTAATTTAATTGTTGTGTTTCATTATTCGATGTTTATGTCGGTTCTGCAGGGTATGCCTTTCTGAATAAGTGAGTTTATTACCTTCTTTCACCACATATATTGGTAAAAAAAAGTTTTATAGCTTAATGATTCATTGAATGAAAAATACTCCTCTAATTTGTTTTAAGAATGCTACCTATTAGCTTCATGGAGCGCCCCTAGCCTTAATACCACTTACCAATACAATTCTCTGTTTGCCCATTCCAGGCCACTCATTATTTTATAAACCTGCCACATACCTCTTCTCGGTCATCTCTTCTCCATGTTGAAGAGTCCTGAATTATTTACCTTTTTCTCCATAGGGAACTATTCCATCTTCTTTATCATTTTTGTCACCTTCTCTGAATCTTCTCTAGTTCCAACTTTTTGAGATAAGGTGACCAAACCTTTACACATATCCAAGGTGCACTCACACCATGGATCAATACAGAATCATTATGATATTCTGTTTTGCTTTCCATTTGCTTTTTAATAATAATTAGCATTGTATTTCCTTTTTGAGTATAGCAGCATAATCACATTAAGGATTTCAACAGGTTGTCCATAATGGTGCCAATATTATTCACCTGGGTACTGACTCCTAACATGGAATGCAGTATTGCGTTCCTACAGTTTGTATAATTTCTTTCTATTTAAATCACTTTCACTAATCCACATTAAATTTCATCTGCCATTTATACACCTTGTCTCAGAGGCCTACAGGGTAGTGTTATAACAGGGCATCTAGGTTATGAGGCCAGGTAGGTGTGCCATATATGGCAAGACATATCAGAAAAGGCTGTAGAGGGTTTCAACAGCAACTCCAGTAGTGGTGAAGTAAGGCAGTTCTGGGTGGACTTCTATGATCTGTGTCTTGTATATAGCAAGACTAATCAATATGGGTTGGAGTGGGCTTTGACAACAACTGCAGTAGTTGGGAAGTAAGGAGTAGTTAGGAAGTTTTTATGGTCTGTGTCCTGTACATGGCAAGGCAGGTCAGGATGGCTTAGAGGGGCTTTCATGGCAACTCCAGTAAATGTGTGGTGGCAGCCAAAAAAGCAAACAGGATGCTAGGGATTATTAGAGAAGAAATGGTGAATAAAACCAAACATACTATAATGCCTTTGTATTGCTCTATGGTGTGACCGCACATTGAGTATTGCGTTCAGTTCCAGTTGCCATATCTCAAAAAAGATATAGCAGAATTAGAACAGGTTCAAAGAAGGGTGATTAAAATGGTAAAGGGGATGGAATGAAACTCCTCTCATATGAGGAAAGGCTAAAGATGTTAGGGCTCTTCAGCTCTGAAAAGAGACAAATGAGGGAGATATGATTCAGGTCTACAGAATCCTAAGCAGTGTAGAACAAGTAGAAATAAATCAATGTTTTACTCGTTCCAAAAGTAGAAAGACTAGGGGACATTTCAGAAAGTTACTTAGAAATACTTGTAAAACAAATAGGAGGAAATTTTTTTTTCATTCAATGAATAGTTAAGCTCTGGAACTCTTTGCCGGAGGATGTGGTAACAGCAATTAGTGTACCTGAGTTTTTAAAAAAGGTTTGGACAAGAACCTGGAGAAAAAGTCCAGAGTCTGCTATTGAGACAGACATGGGGAAGCAAGATTTGGGTTTCTGCCAGGTACTTGTGGAAACAGGATTTTGGTGGGTACAGGGTGACAATATATAAGGGGAATCGTTGCCTCATAAGACCTTCCCTTTTGGATTGCTTTCATAGGTGGAAAGGTGTTCTATGTGGTGAGATAGGGCAGTATGGCATTTCAGCTTAGTGGGTCACATTGGGGTTGACCCATCTTCCTAATTTGGATTCATAGGGAAACACATTTGATGTTGATCTGTTTTCCTTTAACCAATAGTATTAGCAGATTGGTTTTGCACAACCAGAGACCGTGGGGGGGGGGGGGGGGAACAGAATCATCCACAAATTACCTGCTCTGTGACTACATCATCACCAACTAGTCAAGCGATCAAGGAACTTTAGGGCAATTAAAGGTAAGGTAGACTGAATAGGAGAGGGTTGTTGATAAAGTTTGGTCATTGGTTATTTGTTTAGCTATTGCTGCTATTGATGAATAAAGATGTGGCTATCTTATGCCATCAGTTCTAGTGATGTTCAGTTTGTTCAATAGGAAGAGTGGGTTTGAATACATGTTAAGGAATAAGCACCATTTTTTTAAGCAATGAATTTTTCAAGCACCTACACAATGAAAATAGCTAGGCCATATTGCATCAAATTTTCCAAAAATGCTTGATGGAATATCAGCATCTTAGCTAGTACAATTAGATATTTGACCAATAAAATAAATGAAACGTACTGGCCAATTAAATTGTCTACAAAATAGAAGCCTAAAATATAAATGACACACATTGTATACAATGTAGGGGTATTTGATATAAATAACACACCAAAGTGTATACAACTTAGAGGTATTTGACCAATGATTAGCACATTACCAAGCCGTACTAAAAAGTGGCTGGCGCTGATGTCAGTACATGGGTTTTCTACGTGCTGTGGCCACTTTAAGTGCAGTGGTGAAATGGCCACCACGCCATATATTTTTGTAATGGTCACATGCTATTTTCCCATTACTGTGAGAGCCCTTACTGCCACTTATTTAGGAGGTGGTAAGGGCTCCCATGCCAACTGGGTAGAATACAGTAATGTGCCTGTGCTACCCGACTAGTGCAGGCATACCTACTCTCTACCCATGGGCATGCCTCCCACACTGGAAAATAAAACAAATATTTTCTAGTGTAGAATTAGCAAGCACTGAGTGAGAAACTACCGTGGGATGCCTCAGCATGACCCACCTTAGTGCCCTTTTAGTGCTTGGTAGGCCTGTGTTAGGCCTACTTTGCCTTAGTAAAAGGGCCCCTTTATCTACAGCAGGGCCCATAGGAATAATGGGTCCTGTGGCAGAAAACATGCATTAACCTTTAGTCAAAACCTCCTTAATTCATTATGCTGGTAAAAATATTATAATTCACTTATTTAAGGCATCAAAGAATTACTTCCAGATTCCTGAGGCAGCTGCTACCACTTTCAGTCCCTTGCTATAGGAAAATAATTAGAAACAAATCTGCTAGAAATTGCTTTGTTTAAAAACCTTTTCATTTCCTATTAAGTCACTTAAGTTAACAAAAAAAAAAGTACCAAAAAGTAGGGTGTCAAAGTTATCAAACTACAGACCTAACTTTGCTGGAATCTGAAGAAAACATAGACAGAAGAAATGATTTATAGTTTTCATATGCCCTGCTTCCTCTTTCAGTCACATTTTCTCAGAAATATTTTGCACACTTGTGGGATACGACTGCACAATCAGGATTTTACACCCAGGATTTTTCTATTAAAGTCTATAAACACTAGAGATTCAAAACAGAGGGAAGTTCTTACTCATTATGGCAATTTATGTGGAAAGAGCAAGTCTGCGTATCTTACACTGGGATATCTGACCCAAATTAAAGGTTAATTTTGCATGTCCATTGCTGTTATTGGGCGATTGTTTTTCTAAAACTTCTGTTTTCACTTCTTAGTGAGAGCTGTTTTTCATTTGTTGCATGCCAAATGTGGGTTGGAGCCTGCCAAAGAAATATTCCTGACAGTTCTAACAGTTTTCTCTGTTCTGTTGAAGTTACATCCATTTATTGAACTACCGGTAGATCCTTTTAGCACTGCTTTACATTGTCATGTATTGTTTTGATTTGGTTTGGATTGGCTACAGGAAATTTGGACACTATGAGCCCTCTAGATCAAGGCTTCTTTTTCCTATAAGCACAAAATGGTGGAAAATCATTGATAAATGTGTACCTATGTATCGATAATGATAATAAAAAGCACACATTATGTTTCTTTTCTATTTCCTAATGATTGTGAGCATAAACCTATATTGCAATTACTGTATAACCAATATAGAATTAATGAGGATAATATTCTAAGTGAAATGTAAATATATGAGATAATCACTGGCAAAATTGTTTTAACTATTGCTGCTTTGTGATATAACCACGGGTTGTTTTCAATAACTACTTTCTTTGCACCCAAGGTATCCATACGGTAAGAAACAACTGACAGTTTAATGCCAATACATGCTAATTCTGTCTTCAGACAGCTCAGTATGAGGTGCTTTTACTAAGCTATGTTAGACACTAATGTACACTTAGGGACCCTTTTACTAAAGGGTTGGCGCGTGGCAACAGGCTTATTCAAAATGAGACAACTACAACTCATATGCCCTCTGTTTGACCAGATGGCCTTCACCCTACTGGTTCAATCACTGATTCTCCCCCACCTGGACTACTGCAATACTCTATTCTACTACTTACTACTACTTCTAATTATCATTTCTAAAGCGCTACTAGACGTACGCAGCGCTGTACACTTGAACATGAAGAGACAGTCCCTGCTCGACACAGCTTATAATCTAATTAGGACAGACAAACAGGTCAAACAAGAGATAAGGGAATATTAAAGTGAGGATGATAAAATAAGGGTTCTGAACAAGTGAATAAGGGTTTGGAGTTAAAAGCAGCATCAAAAAGGTGGGCTTTTAGCTTAGATTTGAAGACGGCCAGAGATGGAGCTTGACGTACCGGCTCAGGAAGTCTATTCCAGGCATATGGTGAAGCAAGGTAAAAGGAACGGAGTCTGGAGTTAGCGGTGGAGGAGAAGGGTACAGATAACAGAGATTTACCCAGTGAATGATGTTCCTGGGGAGGAATGTAGGGAGAGATGAGAGTGGAGAGGTACTGAGGAGCTGCAGAGTGAATGCACTTATAGGTCAATAAGAGGAGTTTGAAGTGTATGCGGAAACGGATAGGAAGCCACTGAAGTGACTTGAGGAGAGGGTTAATATGAGCATAACAACACTGGCAGAATATTAGTCGTGCAGCAGAATTTTGAACAGATTGAAGAGGAGAGAGATGGCTAAGTGGGAGACTTGTGAGAAGCAAGTTGCAATAGTCTAAGCGAGAGGTGATAAGAGTGTGGATGAGGGTTCTTCGTTGGCATTAGAGCTAGAAACCTAAAAGAAAACCTTCCAAATAATTCAAAACATGGCAGTGAAACTAATCTTGAAACTGAAAAGACATGATGGTGTCACACCTTGCCTTAACAAACTATAATGGCTACCAGTTGCAGAAAGAATTAGGTTCAAGACCGCATGCTTCATCTATCATATCTATAAGACAACACATCTGGCCTGCTGACTACCTTATCTTCACTGTGCCTAGCCAGATCTGATATGCTTTAAGATCAGTTGTTCCTTTCTTCTCAGCCCTACAAAGGCACAATATATCAGAGACACTTCAAATCTCTCTTCCCAGTGATGAATACTTCCACATGGAACTCACTTCCCATTGACATCAGAACAGACAATACCTACCTCAGCTTTAGGAAAAAACTAAAGACTTTTGCTTTCCCCAAATCCTTTCTGTGACAATCATCACCATTAGCCTCCAATCTTGACCCCATACATACAGTAGAACTACCTTCCTTCTCTTCTGATGTCCATGTAGAGCCTGTGTATACCGTAACGTCTTTTTAATCTAATTATTGTAAATCTTACTGAACCCTGTTCAGGGGGTTTTAATGGTATATAAGCCTCAAATTTGATTTGATTTTCTATTTTTGTAGCACCAGTACTTGCCCAGTTATCGCCAGGTTAGTGTGGGAGCTCTTACCCCCCACCCCTCCCACCTCAATAGGTGTTAAGTGATCCACTCTGAAATGGCCATGTGACAAGTGGTTTACCTTCTACATGGCCATTTCTTTTGGAGCAAAAAAGATGCCCTTTTACCTGCTGCAGTAAAAGGGTCCTCAGTGCGAATCAAAAACATGTGCTAATGCTAGCACAGGCCCCCTTTTACTGCAGCTTATTAGAAGGACCCCATTATGCAGCTTAAAATTGAGTTTCAAGGAATACACTCAAGCATCCTGCCAAACGTGCATGCACTAACCGCAGGCTACAAATACTTGTAATTTTCTTTTGGAGGAGGTGTCTCTGGAGGCAGAGAGTAGGTGTTCCTGTGCTAATCAGTTAGCGCAGCTATATTACCGTGCACTAACTGATTAGCTCAAGAATAGTGCATGAGCATTTCCAGGTCATTTTCGAAGGAGATCGCCGTCCATCTTCTGACACAAATCGGGAGATGGCCGGCGATCTCCTGAACCCCGCCAAATCGGTATAATGGAAAGCCGATTTTAGCCGGCGCCAACTGCTTTCCGTCACAGAGATGGCCAAACTTCAAGAGGGCGTGTCGGTAGAGTAGCGAAGGAGGAATGGGGGCAGGATGGCACCGTGGTACGAGATGGCCGGCTTCGCCCGATAATGGAAAAAAGAAAGCCGGCCTTGATGAGCATTTCGCCGGTTTTACTTGGTCCCTTTTTTTTCAGGTCCAAGCTTCAAAAAGGTGCCCCAACTGACCAAACGACCACCGGAGAGAATCGGGTATCACCTCCCCTTACTCCCCCAATTGTCACCAACCCCTCCCACCCAAAAAAAAAAAGAAAAATATTTTTTTGCCCACCTCTATTCCAGCCTGAAATGTCTTACCCAGCTCCCTGACAGCAGTATGCAGGTCCATGGAGCAGTTTTTTCTGGGTGCAGTGCACTTCAGGCAGGTGGACCCAGGCCCACCCCCCCCCTACCTGTTACACTTGTGGTGGTAAATGGGAGCCCTCCAACCCCCCCCCCCCAAAAAAAACCAACTGTACCCACATGTAGGTGCCCCCCTTCACACATAAGGGCTATGGTAGTGGTGTAGAGTTGTGGATAGTGGGTTTTGGGGTGGTTTTGGGGGGCTCAGCACCCAAGGTAAGGGAGGTATGCACCTGGGAGCTATTTTTGATGTCCACTGCAGTGCCCCCTAGGGTGCCCGGTTGGTGTCCTGGCACTAGAAATGCTGGCTCCTCCCACAACCAAATGCTTTGGATTTGGCCGGGTCTGAGATGGCCGGCATTAGTTTCCATTATCGGCGAAAACCGATGCCGGCCATCTCAAACCCGGCCATCTCTGACATTTGGCCGGCCCAAACCGTATTATCGAAACAAAAGATGGCCGGACATCTTTTTCGATAGTACGGCTTGGGACTGCTCTTTGTGGCGCCGGCCAAATAGATGGACGGCCTTCTATTTGGCCGGCACCATTCGATTATGCCCCTCTTTACCACCTACAAAATGGGTGGTGGTAATTGCACGTGTTTTTTTAGTGACCAAGCGCTAATGGCAACATTAGTGTATGGCGTTCGTGCATGGCCATTAAAAAAAAAATAGAAAAAGGCTGCTTTTACAGCTGTGGTAAAAATTACCTTAGTGCATGGGAAAAACCTGTACAAGGTCACACTAAGGCCACTTTTTGCTTCTGCTTAGTAAAGAACCCCTATTTGCAAAATTTAAAGTTATATGCGTTCATTCTGATTACCTATCACAGGTAAAATAGGCAAGGGGCATGCAAATAGAAAACATGATGGCAAATTTCTACTTCTGTAAAGGCTGGTTTCAATTAAAGCACATCATACTGTTTTCTGACTGCATGAATGTGTGGCATCATTAGACATTTGCAGTGATGGACTGCAGAAGATCCATTTCTTAAAATGATTCTGTGAAAATAAAGTATTTCACTAAATACACCAAAGCTGGTGAGAGTCTTTTGATAAATAACACTGGCCTTGTTTAATACTCTTTTTTTCATTTTACATGCTTAAAGAGACTTACAATAAAAATCCTCCTTAATGACTTGATTCCATTCTATATCTAAACCAACTAATACTGATCCCTTCTAATTTGATTATGTTAATCACATTATCACTATTGGTCATTATATCTTACCTGTTTTATTTTGTGTTATGTAAATAATTCTACTGACCTATCTACCTAATTTCTTACACAGTAATATGTTAAATTAGGCCATACCTCTTACTCTGTTTATGATTATACCTTTTGCAACATAGTGTAAGCCACATTGAGCCTGCAAATAGGTGGGAAAATGTGGGGTACAAATGCAGCAAATAAATAAATAAATAATTTAAAAGTAGGAATTGGAGATAGCAGTGAACACATTTCAATTTCTATTACATAGCAGAAGAGTCAATTTTAATATTCATAGTTCACTTTTATAAAGTAATGTCCATATTCATTGGGAAATCCATGAAATAATCCAAAATTCATGCACTGTTACAATTACAAATCTGAATGATCATTTTGAAATGACATATAACAGGACTTCTGATTGCAAAGCAAAGATTAAAAGCCTGTAAATAAAATTAAACATAAGTCCAAATAGCAAAAGAAAAAGTACCAGGAGCCTTCAAAATAGGGACTTTTGTGTATCCTTTTTCTTTTGCTATTTGGACTTTTGTTTGTACTTTGCTCCCTCTCTCTCTGCTGTAATAAAATTAAACATAAAATTTTTGAAAGGAAGTCTACAGTCAAATCTGAAAACTTAACAAATTATTATTATACTTTAGTTCGTGAAAACTAAATTAGTTCTGGAATGTAAGTTTTAAAATAATTGAATTTTGTCCACTGGTTAAAATTATTGGACATCATTATATGTGTTGTAATGTCAGTGGTGCACTTCTTTCCTTTTCTATAAGGCATTCCATACCCCAGACTTGGCTGATTTCTAGTATTTGTTTCCTACATTCCTGTGTTAGCTCGGCAGAATGCCTCTCGCCAAAATCACATGTCTATACTGACTTCATATTTAATTCATGTTGATCTTCTTCCAGTCTTCTATTGTACTTGCAAAAGAAGATTACGATGGCATGACAAACTGACTTGCCTCCAACCTTCATTGTCTCTTTGCTGAATTCAACTCTCTCCAGAAAGTGCCTCCACCTCCAACATTCTCTCCGCTGTCTGATCAAGCTATGATTGACTATTTTCATGACAAGATTTATCTTGAATTCTTCAGAAGATAACCTCCATCTCCCATTTTCCTACTTCACTCCTCTACCTTTCCTTCAGCTGCTGCCATCCATTCTTCTTTCCTAAAATTAGGAAACTGTATCATCTGTTTTCCTCAAAATTCACTGCCTATTCTTCTGGTTCCATTCCCACCCTTCTACTCTGCTCTATTCCTTTTGCTGTCATGCCCTCTATCTATCATATCCTCAGTCTATCTCTTTTCACTGCAACTATTCCTGCTACTTTCAAACATGCTGAAATTGTGCCACCCCTTAAGAAAACTTTAGTGGACACTTTCTCCCCAATTTTATAATAAGAATGCTAAAAATTGAACATGCAATTGGGTGCATAGGGGGTCATTTATTCATATAACTAAAGTAATTAATTGGCGTTAAATTGGCATTAAGTACCATTAATTGGCAACAACAAGCACTAATTGGCACTAATTTCCAGTTATACCTATATATGGCTGATGTACCTATTCAATAAACTTTGGGCTAGATTCTATATATTGCACCATGATTTCTGCATAGAAATCAAAGCATATTCTATAAAAGTACACATTAATTTAGGTGTATATTATAGAATATACCGAGTGCTACTCTATGTGACTAAATTTAACCATGGTCAATTATGCCAACTAAAACCTGGTGTAAATCCCAGTGTCTAAGGGTCCTTTTACTAAGCCGCGTGGGCACCTACATGCACCCAATGCGCACCAATTTGGAGCTACAGCCTGGCTGCCGTGGGGCCTGGGCGGTAATTTCATTTTTTACGCGCGGCCACTACGTGTGCCAGAAAATTTCCGGTGTGCGGCACTAACCGGGCAGTAATCGGCAGTGTACACATGCTGACGATTACCACCTGGCTAACGTGTAAGACTTTACTGCTAAGTCAATGGGTGGCGGTAAGGTTTCAGGACTAAAATGTATGCATGCCAATTTTTTTTTTGCCGTACGTCCAGATGCACTGAAAAATGGACCTCTGCATGTCCAATACACACATCTACACCAGCGCAGGCCATTTTTCAGTGCACCTTAGTAAAAGGACCCCTAAATTAGGTATGGAGCAGGTATATTCTATAACAATATGCATAGATTTTAGAAACACCCATGATCTGCCCATTCCACCCCATAACTACACCCACTTGTCAACTATGCAACTTAGAATTTACGCACGTCACATTACAGAATACGCTTAGCAAGTAGTGCATATAAATTTTAATGAATGCCAATTAGTGCTGATAATTGCTTGTTAACTAATTAAGGGCCCCGTTTACTGAGCCGCACTATAGGTGAACTAGCATTTTTAGCATGTGCTAATTCTAGAGACAGCCATAGGAATATATGGGTTTCTCTAGTGTTAGCATGCGCTAAAATCGCTACCACACCTTTGTAAACAGGGCCCTAAATTATGTGCATTGTTATAGAATATGCTTCGATTTCCATGCGGAAATCGAGACACAATATATAGAATCCCGGGGTTAGCACCTAATTTCAACGGCAAGCAGCTGCAAGGGGGTGTGGATTTGAGAGGGGCATGGGCATGCTAGGGGCTTGCCAATTCAATTATGTGTTAAGTTATAGAATACTGTCAGTTACACACTTAGGACTAGATTCTATATATCACACTTAAAAATTTGGCACCAAAATGAAATTCGCCTAAGCACATTCTATAAAGTACATCTTAATTTAGGCATACTTTATAGAATAAGCCTAAATTTCCACATGGTACATGGAATACACTGAGCGGCCATGACAGTGCCTAACTCAAGGTGCGGCCATTTATGCCAAGTAAAATTTGGTGTAAATACCAGTGCCTAAGTTAGACACAGAGCAAGTGTATTCTATAATCCTGTGCATAGTTTTCAGGAATGTACATGACCTGCCCATTCCATGCCCATAGCCACACCCCCTTTTCAGCAGCACATTATTAGAATTTGCATTCACTGCATTGCAGAATATGCTTAGCGGGTAATGTGAGAGTATGGTATACTTAGTTCATGTTTCAATTTACATGGTGGCTAGGTCATCACTGAATAGCTGATGAGAGTTAATGGGCATAAGGGGTGGGAGGTTGCTCTGGAAAAGAGGTGGTAAGAATTCTAAGCATTATTGATATAGCTATTTTGGTTATTCAAATTGTTGAATAAATTTGTTGCCAAGATTGTGTCACATATGAGTGTAGATTGTATTATTCACTAATTGATAGTTGTATGTATGAAAGTGGTGTGAGGGATAATTTTATTACTCTTCTAAGTGGATAACAGTCAAACACTTATAATAATAAAAACAATTAAAATCTCAACCTGCTCATCTGATCCATCATTATCTAGAATTTAACAAGGATAAGACAGAGCTTCTTAAATGTCACCCAAACCCAACTCCCCCTCCCTCCACCCCTTATGAATGTGGATAATACTGTCATCCTCCCAATTCCCTCAGCTCATAACATTGGGGACATCTTCGATTCCTTTCTTTCTTTTCATATATCTAACACATTGCTGATATTTGTTTCTCTAACATGCCACTAAAATTCATCCCTTCCTTTCTGAGCACACTATGAAAACTTTTATTCACACTTTTATTACCGGCCAAATCGATATTATCGAAAGCCGATTTGGGCTGGGTTCAACTGCTTTCCGTCGCGGAGCTGGCGAAACATTAAGGGGGCGTGTCGGTAGGGTAGTGAAGGTGGGAAGCAGCGTGCTCATAAGATGGCCAGCGTCACCTGATAATGGAAAAAAAAGCATTTTGCCTACTTGGTCCCTTTTTTTTCATGACCAAGCTTCAAAAAGGTGCCCCAACTGACCAAAAGACCACCGGAGGGAATTGGGGATGACCTCCCCTTACTCCCCCAGTGGTCACCAACCCCCTCCCACCCAAAAAAAAAACTTTTTTGCCAGCCTCAAATGTCATACCCAGCTCCCTGATAGCAGTATGCAAGTCCCTGGAGCAGTTTTTAGTGGGTGCAGTGCACTTCAGACAGGTGGACCCAGGTCCATCCCCCCCTACCTGTTACACTTGTGGTGGTAAATGGGAGCCCTCCAAAACCCACCCAAAACCCACTGTACCATATGTAGGTGCCCCCCTTCAACCCTTAGGGCTATGGTAATGGTGTAGATTTGTGGGCAGTGGGTTTTAAGGGGGATTTGGGGGCTAAACAACCAAGGGAAGGAAGCTATGCACCTGGGAGCTATTTTTTTTAATTTTTAGAAGTGCCCCCTAGGGTGCCCGGTTGGTGTCCTGGCATGTCAGGGGGGCTAGTGCACTACAAATGCTGTCTCCTCCCATTACCAAATGCCTTGGATTTCGCTGGGTTTGAGAACACTGGCATTATTTTCCATTATGGCCAAAAACCGATGCCGGCTATCTCAAACCAGGCAAAATCTGACATTTGGCTGGGCCCAACCGTATTAGCAAAGAAAAAGATGGCCATCCATTTTTTTCGAAAATACGGTTGGCTCCGCCCATTTGCGGCATCGGCCCCAAAGATGGCTGGCCAGCTATTTTGCCGGTGCCGTTCAATTATGCCCCTCTAGGTCAGTTTAAGGCTGACTGAAAAACTTTTCTCTTTATAGTTGCTTTTCACTGAGCTCCTACGTTGCAGCCAGCAGGTATTGACTGCTGGCTGCATCAACTACCCCTTGTGTGCTTTCTCCTCCCCTCTGTCCTATCATAACCATTGTAGTTCTCTCCACTTCCTGCTTTCATTATATCTGTCTTTCTACAATGCTCTCCTTATCTTTTAGCCTGTAAGCTGCCCAGATGTCACTACCGATGGACAGGGTAGTAAGTTATAAATAAACTTGAAACTTCAGAGTCTTTTACTCATCTACAAATGCATTTATTCTGAAGTACCTGTTACCTATCCTCTAATATCTATCCCTATAACCCATGGGTGTAGATTGGGGGGCGAGGGGGGCATTGCCCCCCCAAATGAGTCTTCTTAAAGGAAGTCGCACCGGCGAACTGGCGGGGCTTAATTGTGTCTTCCCTGCTGGCGCTGCCTCGGTCCCTGACTCCCTGCAGCATTCTTGTGTTCACCCGTACCCGTACCCGTCAGCGCTGCCATTCATTCTCACAGGCAGCTCCACTCCCGCTCCCCTTTGCCTCGTCCACTCCTCTGGCTCTCTCTGACGCACTTCCTGTTAAACAGGAAGTACATCAGAGAGAGCCGGAGGACGCGGCAATGCAAAGGGGAGCGGGAACGGAGCTGCCTGTGAGAATGAATGGCAGCGCTGACGGCGATGGGTACGAGCGAACACAAGAATGCTGCAGGGAGTCAGGGACTGAGGCAGTGCCGGCAGGGAAGACCGAGGCAGCATGCTGGCTGGTGGCAGGGAGAGACAGGTGGAGCACTGTTGGGGTAATGCTGCTAGGTAGAGGTGAGAGAGGGAGGTGGGGAATGTTGTGGGGGGAGATGCATGGGGAGAGAGAGGGAGAAATAGTGCTGGATGTGGAGGAGGAGGGAGGGACAGATGCACAGCAAGAGAAAAGGGAAAATGTTGGAACATGGAAGTGGGAGGGAGGGAGACAGAGAGAGATGCTGTATGGGGATGGGAGGGATGCTAAAAGGGGAAGGAAGAGGACGGAAGAGATAGATGTTGGGCCCAGGGTGCAAGGAAGGGAGATACTGAGAGTGATGTGGGCAGTGGGAGAGAAGAAGGAGGGAAGAGAGGTTGTACATGGGGATGGATGAGAGGGAGGGATAGATATGCACTAGAGGGGAAAGAGAAAAAGAGGGAGATTGTGGATCCAGGGACAGAAGGGAGTGAGGGAGAAATGCTGGACAATTGGAGGGAGGGAAGAGAGAGAGGAAGAAATGCTGGACCACAGGGAAGGGGGGGCTGGAAGATGCTGGGGTGTGTGTGTGTGGAAGGGACAGGGAGATATTAGGCTACAAGGGTGGGGAGGGGAGAAAGGGAGCAGGCGTGCTGGGCTAGAAGGTTGGAGGGAAGAAGATGCTGCAAATGGTGGAACTATTTGGGAGAGGCCAAAGGGGAGGTGGGAAGGAAAAAAATGAGAGGATGATAGTGATGGGGGGGGGGGGGGCAGAAATGTGGTAATGGAGAGTTGATTAAAGATGAAAGGAAATGGAAGGTTGGAGGAAGGACTGAGAAGAGGAATGGGGCAGCTAGTGGGTGAGAGAAGGAAATGGAATTTGATAGCTGAAAACTAAAAAGGAGAAGGATGAGGATGAGGGTGAAATTTAAGTGAACAGAGAGGCAGTATAGAAACAAAACAGAGAGGAAAGAGCTAAAAAAGAAATAATGTGTCAAAGGTAGGTGTAGTGAAGGAATGGAATAAGACAGGAGAGAAGAGAAAAGACAAATGGACAGCAAGCAGTTGAAGGAGAATTAGCAGAAAGACAGGAAAAGAGGAAAATGGAACCAGCATGATGAAACAGTAAAATGTCCAGACAACAAAGGTACAAAAAAGTATTTTATTTTGAATCTATTAAATGGAATATCAAATGGAAAGAAGACACTGCATAAAACAGAAGACACTGGAACCAAATAAGTACATAAGTAATGCCATACTGGGAAAAGACCAAGGGTCCATCGAGCCCAGCATCCTGTCCACGACAGCGGCCAATCCAGGCCAAGGGCACCTGGCAAGCTTCCCAAACGTACAAACATTCTATACATGTTATTCCTGGAATTGTGGATTTTTCCCAAGTCCATTTAGTAGCGGTTTATGGACTTGTCCTTTAGGAAACCGTCCAACCTCTTTTTAAACTCTGCTAAGCTAACCGCCTTCACCACTTTCTCCGGCAACGAATTCCAGAGTTTAATTACACGTTGGGTGAAGAAATATTTTCTCCGAATTGTTTTAAATTTACTACACTGTAGTTTCATCGCATGCCCCCTAGTCCTAGTATTTTTGGAAAGCGTGAACAGACGCTTCACATCCACCTGTTCCACTCCACTCATTATTTTATATACCTCTATCATGTCTCCCCTCAGCCGTCTCGTCTCCAAGCTGAATAGCCCTAGCCTCCTTAATCTTTCTTCATAGGGAAGTTGTCCCATCCCCGCTATCATTTTAGTTGCCCTTCTCTGCACCTTTTCCAATTCTACTATATCTTTCTTGAGATGTGGCGACCAGAATTGAACACAATACTCAAGGTGCGGTCACACCATGGAGCGATACAATGGCATTATAACATCCTCACACCTGTTTTCCATACCTTTCCTAATAATACCCAACATTATATTTGCTTTCCTAGCCGCAGCAGCACACTGAGGAGAAGGTTTCAGTGTATTATCGACGACGACACCCAGATCCCTTTCTTGGTCCGTAACTCCTAATGTGGAACCTTGCATGACATAGCTATAATTCGGGTTCTTTTTTCCCACATGCATCACCTTGCACTTGCTCACATTAAACGTCATCTGCCATTTAGCCGCCCAGTCTCCCAGTCTCGTAAGGTCCTCTTGTAATTTTTCACAATCCTGTCGCGATTTAACAACTTTGAATAACTTTGTGTCATCAGCAAATTTAATTACCTCGCTAGTTACTCCCATCTCTAAATCATTTATAAATATATTAAAAAGCAGCGGTCGTAGCACAGACCCCTGAGGAACCCCACTAACTACCCTTCTCCATTGTGAATACAGCCCATTTAACCCCACTCTCTGTTTCCTATCCTTCAACCAGTTTTTAATCCACAATAGGACATTTCCTCCTATCCCATGACCCTCCAATTTCCTCTGTAGCCTTTCATGAGGTACCTTGTCAAACGCCTTTTGGAAATCCAGATACACAATATCAACTGGTTCCCCTTTGTCCACATGCTTGTTTACTCCTTCAAAGAATTGAAGTAAATTGGTCAGGCGAATTGGTCAGGCGAATAGAAAAACTAAATGATCAGACAACAAAGGTAGAAAAAAGTATTTTATTCAGAATTAATTAATTGGAATATGTCAGCTTCTTGAAATGTGCATCTGTGAAATTTTGCATGTAAGTTTCAGTTTTTCTGGTATTGCTGCATGCTGAGTCTGACTTCTTGAGTTAACTTTCCAGTTCAGTATTTTGCCTTCATATTTTTTGCTTTCTAGTTCCTTGTTTCATGTCTGTTGTGTCATGTGTTTTTCACGAGGTAGTGTATTGGTGTTTTAGAGCCTGGTGTAATTACAGTTCTGCCTTTTCACGCATAAGGTTGCAGCTTGTCCTGTCCTTGGAATTAGTGCTGTTATGGTTTAGTAAGGTTATGAGTGTGTTTTTGTATAGTGTATTGCAGTGGAGAGATTGTGTGTTGGCTTTACTGAGGTGGCACCAAAACATCAGAAAGGGTGTAGAGCCTAAATCATGACACACTACCTCTTGAAGGATCTACATATAGAGCTTATGCATTTCTAAGGTCAACACTGGCATGGTATGGGAAAGGGGGTGGGGAAATACTACTGGAGTGGAAGAGGGAGTGCTGGGTAAGGAGGAAAGAAGGAAGGGAGAAAGAGCTGGCTTGATATCTCATACATATTCATTATGGTTATTCCCAATAAAAGCCAGCTCTTTTTCCCTTCCTTCATTCCTTCCTTCCTTCCTCCATATTTGCATATATATATATATACAAATGATATGCTAATATGCTCCGCCCATCCTTTGCCCCCCCAAATGAAACAGTCAAACTACGCCTATGCTATAATCATCTTCAAAAACTTCACTCATGAAATGAGCCACTTTTACCTATGCTCTTCTCCCCCACCACCAATTCCAAACTCCATTATTTTCATCTTGCTGCACCATACACCTGGATAAAAATATCCTGAGTTCTATCTTTTTGGGTTTACTGGGTTTACTTCAAAATCTTAACCCCTTATTCTCCTGTTCATGTGTTTTTACCATTCCCATAATAAATACAATTTCCTAATTCTCTTACGTGTCCCATTTGTCTGCCTTGAATAGATTGTTACATGGAACATAAGATCTTTCTTACGGCATATTATAAAAGTTGCTTTTTTAAAACTAAGGGCCCTGCTTACTAAGGTGCACTAGCATTTTTAACGTGACTAAAATTAGCACGCACTAAATGCTAGAGACATCCATATATTCTTGTGAGTGTCTCTAGCGTTAGTGCATGCTAATTTTTAATGTGCACTAAAAATGTTAGTGTGCCTATAGCGTGGCTTAGTAAACAGGGCCCTAAGATTGTTATGTCATTTGCATGACCTTCTGACATGACAATTTTCAAGCATAGTGTATTATAACAGTTCAGTTCAATTATCACAATGAGTTTATCTAGGAATGCCAAATTTTTCAAGTAGTTCATAATTCAGCAGCTCAACTGATTACAAATATGTCCTGATTCGAACATATAACCCCAATTCTTAAATTTGTGCACTGACTTCCTATATATTATTGAGTGCAATTTAAATCTTTAATTGCTTCATAAATAATGATGCCCCTTTGTGGATTTATAGTCCACCAAGACGTTTGCACTTGACTGGCAAATTTATATTTGAAATCCCTTCTTCTAAACAAATCAGACTTGCTAATATGCATTCTTCGATATTTTGGATAGCAGGACCTGAATTGTGGAACATTTCTTTACACTTAATTATTCAGCCTGAAGGTTTTAGAAAGCAACTTAAAGCTTAGTGTTTAAAAAAGCCTTTAACGAATAAGACATAAATTATACCTACCTATTTAAAAAAGCTTTTAATGAACAAGTCATTAATCATGCTTAATCCAGTGCTATACTATCTATTTTGAAGAAAGGTTTTTATGAATGTATTTTAATTAGCTTTAGGTATGTCCTTAAGCCTTTGACTTCTGGACATATCATAAAAGTAATTATTTAAGGCTTTTGTAAATGAGTTTGTTTCTGTCTGAAAATGTTATAAGTGTAACATTTTAAATGATTTCAGTGTCATTTTAAATAGGTGATGGGTGTATGAATATCGATGAATTTATGAAAACATGCAGAATATGGGACATATTTTACAAAAGCAGGGCTGTGTGTATATCTGTCACGTAAGATCAAAGTATCTCCACCACCAGTAAAGACGTATTAAAAGTGGAATAAATATATAGAGGGGCATTCTCAATATGATGTCTACATCCGATTTTGGATGATTTGCAAAAAACATCCAAAAATCCAGTAGCAAACAAGGCCATTTTCAAATTTGAAAAAAAGTCCAACTGTTTGTTTCAAAAATGGTCATTTGCTAAATGTTTTTGTGCTCAGTGTGTCTATCTTTTAGAACCATTAAAAAAAAGTGCAAGGGATAAATGCACAAAACAAGCCATCGAGATGTATGGAGGGGGGACAGCATTCTTAGTACACTGGCCTTACAGACATCCCAGTAGAGCAGTGGGACACCCTAGGGGGCACATAATAGGCCCAGGTAAACATCTCACCATTATTCCTTTATATTTTATGGTGAGCCTTCCAAAACTCACTAAAATCCTACTGAACCCAACAGTACACCACTACAATATGATAAGTTTTTGGTGGGTTTTGGATGGATAATACTTTCCACCACAAGTGTACCTGTTAGAGTGGGACATGGGCCTGGGTCCCCTTCTCTATAGTGTGCTACACCGACCACTAGGCTACTTCAGGGATCTGCTACCTGCTCTAATAGGGCTGCCCTTAACGTCTGAAGCTATCATGGAGTCTGGTATGTACAGTTTCCTTCACATCTTGGGAGGGGGAAGGGGTCAGTGACCACTAGGGGAGTAAGGGAGGTTATGTATTAACCCCTCCAGTGGTCATTTGGTAATTTAGGTTACCTTTTGGTCACTTAGTCATGATTGAAACAGCCAAAAACATCTTAATTTTGGCCCTAGGTGTTTTCATTTTATTGCTACTAGTACTACTAAGCATTTCTATAACACTATTAGACATATGCAGTGCTGTACACATTATATGCAGATACTTTCTCTGTCCCTAGAGGGATCACAATCTGTTTTTGTACCTGGGGCAGAGGAAGGTTAAGTGACTTGCCCAAGGTCACAAGGAGCTGCAGTGGCGATTGAACCCAGGTTGCTAGGATCAAAGCCCACTGCACTAACCGTTAAGCCACTCCTACTCCATTACTGCAGAAAAATATTTATCTTTTGGTGCTGCCCATATCCCACTGAAAACAAGCCCCCTACATTCCCCCCTTGACATTTGGATAAACTGTGGAGTAAAATATCTAAAATCAGGATGTCAAAAATTGCAACTTGGACATTTTTGAGAGAAAAAACACCCTTCTGCCACCTTATGACATTTTTTGGACATTTTCTTTCTTTTGAAAATGAGCACCATAGGAAATAGATGTTGATCTTACAAAACACAGCTAGAGTACATGTGCAAGTCCACATGGGGCATACAGGGGGCCAAAATGCAGAAGTGGGTCCACATAGGCAAACGTGCATGTCCGGCCCTTACATGAAATCATTATCCATACAGAGGCGAAAGCATGCAGCATTATCTGTACAGCAGCCATACATGTACAGTGCTAGCTTACAGCATCATCTATCTAAGCTCCAGTAGCAAAGACAAATGTTAAAATCCGAATGGCACATAGATGGCTTTGCCCGATAATGCCCAAGGCATCAATAGGATGGCACATGGCCCAGGTTCCTTCATATATAAGGCACCCAGTATCAGGGCATGACACGTGCACATGAAATATGGATGCCAGGAGGCATCACAATTTTTCAGAGAAAGAAAATGACCTCCTGGCACTCATAGTTTTACAAAATGAGAAACGCCTCTTAAGGAGTGCAAGTGGCAGGTGGCAAGATGGACCATACTGGTCTTTATCTGCCATCATTTACTATGTTACCAGCAAGAAGAATCTTGGAGGAAATCTGTAAGACCTTGGTAAGGTAAGGACCTACACTGCCAGCAAGCCCCACATCCGCCACACTTATGTGAGGCACTACAAAGCCACACAGCTAGCAAATCCCGCTGCTGCTCCTTGTGATCTTGGGCAAGTCACTTAACCCTCCATTGCCTCAGGTACAAACTTAGATTGTGAGCCCTCCTGGGACAGAAAAATATCCAGTGTACCTGAATGTAACTCACCTTGAGCCACTACTGAAAAAGGTGTGAGCAAAATCTAAATAAATAGATAAATGATGTTTATAGCACATGCACATAGCTGCAAACCTCAGAGGACACAACACAGTGACAAGGTGGCCAGTACACATTAACACTGCTCACATGTAGTACAGAGAAGCTGTCATGTGTACTATGACACCTATGACAACAATGATGCCACACACCCTTGATGATGCCACCTACCGGGACTTGCTCTGCGTGACATACCCACAATGTACAGGCCACCAAGACAGATTCCTATTATTCCCCCAGACCCAAACAATTACAGTGTGCTGAGATCAGATGATGGGGGATGTCTGTCATATGGGTTTAAAGCCTACAAGTGCTGCCACTCATAGACTGCATGGCCCAGCAGCAAGGAGCATAATTCCATAATGCCACTCAGCTCTGGCTTATGTAACATCTACCAACCCCAGAGATCTAGAGAATACCTCAGCAGCTGGTCTAAAGCAGAGTGGAGGAGTAGCCTAATGGTTAGTGCAGTGGTTTGAGAAGCAGGGGAACCATGTTCTATTCCTACCACAGCTCCCCGTGACTCAAGGCAAGTCACTTAACCTTCCATTGCCCCAGGTACAAAATAAGTACATGTATATAATGTGTAAACTGCTTTAATTGTAACCACAAAAAGGTAGAATATCAAATCCCATTCCCTTTTCCTTTCTGGCTATACAGGGAGATCATGAAACTTTGTGCTGGGAGAAGGTATTGTACAGACATCTGCACTGGAATAAATAAATACTGATAGTGTGAATTTGGATATAGTGGAATTAGAAAAGATGCAGAGAAGGGCGATGAAAATGATAAAGGCGATGGGGTGACTTCCCTATGAGGAAAGGCTAAAGTGGCTAAGGCTCTTCAGCTTAGAGAAAAGACGGCTGAGGGGAGATATAATAAAGGTCTATAATATAATGAGTGGAGTGGAATGGATAGATGTGAAGTGTCTGTTTACGCTTTTCAAAAATACTAGGACTGGGGGAATGCGATGAAGCTGCAAAGTAGTAAATTTAAAACGAATTGGAGAAGTATTTTCTTCACTCAATGTGTAATTAAACTCTGGAATTCATTGCCAGAGAATGTGGTAAAGAAGGTGGTTAGCATAGCAGAGTTTAAAAAAGGTTTGGATGGCTTCCTAAAGGAAAAGTCCATAGACCATTATTAAATTGGACTTGGGGAAAATCCACTGTTTCTGGGATAAGCAGCATATAATGTCTTTTTTGGGATCTTACCAGGTTTTTGTAACCTGGATTGGCCACTTTTGGAAGCAGGATGCTGAGCTTGATGGACCTTTGGTCTGTCCCAGTATGGCAATACTTATGTACTTATGTAATAGTTGACGTGAACCTACTGGTTAATAATGGAAAACAATGGCTCAAAATGTCCAAGTGTATTGCCAAATTAATGTTACACACTTGTATTCAAGTTTGACACTTAGACATTGATTATAAAGTAGCAGACATATGTTTTAGAGCTGTAGCCATTCACAGCTATTAGATTTCTCAGAAACATCCATGTGTACATTATCAGTTTTCAGCCCTCCCACCTCAACATTCTTCTGACACATATACATGTGCAAGTTGCTACTTTACAATCGCTGATACTTTTGCTATAGAGTACACCATAATATAATGGGTGTCTCAGTGTTTACCACCAGCTGATTTCTACTGTGAGCTAAAAACGCTACCATGACTTAGTAAAAGACTCCCTCAGTGTTGCAAGGGACCAGGAAGGATTGAGACCCAAAACCTTTATTGTGCAGTCAACAATTCTGGGAAGGGGATCAGAGCAACAAGTCTCCTTCCTTTTACTATGGGGGCATTATGGTAAGGATTGGTATTGGCATTATCAATAGCAGTAATACAAATGCATGAACGATGGTGTAACCCATTCCTTACTTATCTATAACACCTGCTGTTGATGCTAACCCCCCCCCCCCCCACACACACACACACACACATATTTTAAAATATGTGGTGTTAGAAAGAACATCCAGCTCATAATATGGATGTCCAAGTCTGTACATCAGATATGGATGTGCATGTCTCATGTATTTTAGAACAGGATCTGCTGACATAAAGCTTGCAAAAATACATGAAAATGGGCGTCCAAGTTGTGGCTAGGTCTAGCATGAATATCCAATATAAAAACTGAAATGTCCAAAATAGAAATGGGGCAAAACAAAGGACATAGAGGGCAGCAGAGAGACACCCATATTATAAAATGGCCATTTAGGCATCTGTCTAAAGAGACAGCCTAATGATTGGAGCAGCGTGATTAGAATAAGCATAAAATCCCAGAGTTTGCTGGTTCAGTTCCCACTGTACCTTTTTGTAATTTCTGTTTCTTTTACTTTAAAAAAAAATGTTTTAATTGTGAGCCCTCCAGGGAAAGGAAAATATCTACTGTGACGTTCCTTACTTTATTCAGTGGAGAAATGTTCAATCTGAGCACCTTTCAGTAACCTGGAAGTGCCAAGTACTAGGTCTAAATACAGATGTCCATCTTTTTGAACATAGACATCCCTTTTCCCTTCTGCAATCGTTACTGGATGTTCATATTTTGCCCCGCCCCCTTAGTTCTACCCAAAACACACCCACACCAAGTCCCCTTGCCATATGGACATACAGCAGTTTTAAACATCTATATTCTGGCTTTATAAAATTTATATTTGAATGTCCATGCAATAGGGATGTCAAAATGCTGGTTTTCACACATCTAAAACATGAATAGAACACCTAAAATAAGCACCATAGAGTGTTAAATTTGTAACTAATGCTCAAGTTAAACATCAGTGCAATAACCTGTTTTAAAAGCACATAGCCTTCAGCTGGACCTTTAAAAAAATTATTTGGGGAAAGGTTCAAGATGGCGTCTGAAGCGGACATGCGTTGCAGCACCTCCTGATCTCTAGTAAAAAAAACTGGAACTTGGGACTTTCCCTATACTTGTTATGGGGAAAAGGAAAGGAAAAACTAACGTGCTCACCTCCACGAGTCGTTCTGAAACTTCCACCATGAGACAGGCGACTCTAGAGGAGATGGGGTTGCGAGCGCTGGGATCCCCGATGGGCACTTCGATAAACCCATTAGAAGATCAGGAACATAGTGTCGAGGGAGCTACATTGAGTACACCCTCGAATACAGCCCCTCCGAGACCTGGAGATGTTAGAATTGCTTCGGAGGAGCAGAGCTTCGGTGTACCCGACAACGGACAGACCCTGGTTGCTGCAGGAGAAGGCCCCGTAGCAACTTCCTCTCCTGTGGAAACAGCTTGTTTGCGAGGACAGGAGGCACATTCCCTCTCCTCGCACTCACAGGAGAATGCACCCGGAACAAACAGAGGATATCAGAGACCGGCTGTTGTGACTCTAGAGAGTCTTTGGGAAGCAATTCAGGGTTTAAATTCTACCCTGCAGCAATTTTCCAATTCAATGAGAGGAGAGATGGTTGAGATCAAACAAATCCAGGGGGATTTTTCTGGCAAGTTCGAGGGCCATGCTGCCAAGATTGAGGTACTTGAAAATGAAGTTAAAACTTTTAAGAACTTTACCGCGAATGTTTCTAAGGACAAAAACTTTCAGTATCGCAAAATTGAATATTTGGAAAATCAGATTAGGAGGAATAACCTAAGATTCTTAAATTTCCCTAAGTCACCTTTAATGTCACCATTAGAAATGTTTAAGAAATATTCTTACAGAAGTTTTACTTATACCTTCTGACCATATTCCACCCATAACAAGAATTCAGTATATTTCGGGTATAAGAAATGCTAGGAATACCTCTTTACCTAATCTGAATGTGACTCAAATTCTTGAAAACTCATTGGAAATAACAACGGAAAGGACCACTGTAGTGGTGACGTTTGCCCTTGAGATTGACCGTAATAATATTCTTAAATTGTATTTCAGCCATATAAAAGACAATTTTCTAGGTTCAAGAATTCAAATGTTTCCAGATCTATCGAGGGAAACACAAAAAAGAAGGAAAGAATTTTTGCAATTAAAATCGAGAATCCTGAATTTAGGTGGAACCTTCTATTTGATGTTTCCCTGAAGATGTGTTATTTCCTTAAATTCTTTGAATTACATATTTTTTGAACCGGGGAAACTGTCAGAATTTATTTCAAGTAAAGAGTAGAATAAGAACACCTGATTGTCCAACTATATATCGGCTGTGCTTATCGTTTGATCCTTCCGTTTCTTATTATTGACTAATTCTAATTTAAATTTTCTTTGTTCTTGAACCAAATTGTGGACAAAAATTAGAAATAATTTTTCCTATCTTTCTTTGTTAAGAATATTATATTTCAAAATTGCCATATGTTTGTGTTATTGCATGAATGTAAAATGAAAATTCATAAATAAAAAATTAAAAAAAAATATTTGGGAAACAGGATCTTTAGTCTTTGCATTATAATGATGCTGAGCCACCATTTTCATAGAGAATTCATTTCTTTCTTTATTTCTCATCTTTCACTTCTTCTATACTACTGAAGCATTTTGTTCTAAAAGCAAAACACCTAACTCAAGTCAGCACTCTTGACTTGCACAAACTAGAGACTTGATTAGAGAGGCTGTACTTACAAGCACCTGACATCCTTTTCACAGGTTTATTTTGACATTAACATCTAATCAACAGGCTGATGACTGAACAAGCTCAACTGTTTTTTTTTTCACCTCTCCACCCCCCCAAAAAAAAAAAATCATAAGGATGTAAAAAATGCACTGGTTGTGTCTGCAGAAATATATAATTAAGCTATGTTATTTACTTAAAATTAAAAACTAGTGCAGTTATATTATACTTGACTTTGCTAATATTCAACACTTTGGACCCAGTGTTACACCTTGCTAAATATTTTGTGTACTCATAAGGATGTTCTAAGCAGTTTTATAGTTTCAATGCAATGTTTTATAGTTTCAATGCAATGCAATGTTAATTTGATTATTCAAAAGTAGAGCCCCTGAAGCACGATTTCTATAATTAGTTGTGCTATAAATTATTGTGATCGATTATACCTACTTGTATATTCTTATAGAAAATAATGGATTAAATAACAATAGTAAGATTTTTTTTTTAAAACGCATATCATCAGTTTTTCTTTGGATTTCGCATGTATAGCTACAGCGTCCACGCAAATGATGTCTTTCAGTGACATTATTGTATTCCCATTTGGACAGCTTGCTTTAATTTATAGCATGAAGAAAGCAGGCATTACCCAGACTCAGTGACACTCGTTAAAATTCCCATGTTGTTCTTGTACTTACTCATCATTCTTGAAGCATATCAAGTTATAGTGCATCATCAAATCATGCAAAAGTATGCATCCTACAAGTAAACATAAATGCAAACACTTGTCATTAGCAAAAGAACTGTTTTTCATCATTGTTCTAATTCTAGCCAGCATTTTTTTCATAATTTTCCAGCTAAGCAATTTTTTAATAGATTTTTTTTCTATACATAATGTACCTTCACTATAATTCTAGTTTTAGGAAACCTAGTGGCCTAATGTGCCTAACACTTTGGGACTAATTTATTAAGACATTTTGGGCTAGATTCTATATATCATGCCTAAAAGAAATTGACACTGAAAAAAAATACGCCTAGACGTATTCAATAAAATGTCTGTCTATGTGACTAAATTTAGTCACGAGCAGTTACATCAAGTAAAACTTGGTGTAAATGCTGACATCTAAATTATACATGACCGAGTGAATTCCATAACAATGTGCATAAATTTTAGAAATGTCCATGATCACGCCCCCTTTTCAACTATAAGTGACTTTGAATTTATGTGCATCATGTTACAGAATATGCATAGACGGTTGTATGTGTAAGGTCTAATTAATGCCAAATTAGTGTTAATAACTGCTTGTTAATTGGCAATTATCAACACTGATTGGCTTGCTAACTAATTAAATTGTGTATGCAAATCCATGAAATGACCAGATTTGCATATGCAACCAAAGTCACGCTATATAGAATCCAGGGGTTTACCCATTCTGGGTATATGGGAAAAAGCCTAGTACCTCTCACTCTAAGAGTACTTGGCAGTGTAAAAGATGCTCTTCAGCTCAGGTTCAGCCAAATTTAGTAAACCAAATTAAAAATGTGATAAGGATTACGTTGTAAAAAGAGTGAATGAACAACTAATTCATTATCACTCTGCTGCAATCAAATGTTACTGCTTCCAGGTTTTTTTTCAGTGATTTTGAGATTCAAGCACAGGAGAAAAAATCTATACTCAGAGCTACTTCATAAAATGATATATCAATTACAGCTTAGAAAAGGAACAGGTGCTAGGCCCATGAATGGTACCACTTATTTAAACTATCACATGCACTCTGAACTATTTTAACAACCAGTAAATTAAGTAATATGATTTAAGTATTAAAGTGTTGTTGTGTTAGATTTGATTTGATATGGTATGGTTCCATGTTAAGACACACAGTTAGAGATGCTTTACTCAAATGAGATGCTTTTAGACTTCAGGAAAAATTAACTTTGTCAAGATGCGAGTATACCTAAAGAAATCATTAGATAGGGAAGTAGAAAAATCAGTGAGCAAAACTGGAGGGAGACATTTTAAGGGTAATGAAACTTTTTAATAGGAAAGAGGAAAAAGAAACCATTATGTTTTTATTAAGAAGTAGCCAAAAAAGTAAGGGAAATGAGGGTAGTATTCATAAACTACAAAAGACTGTAGCAAGAGAAAGACAAGTAGCAATATCTGGAGAAGTGAAAAGAAGCAAAGATGTAAGGAAGAACAATAGTCAATACAGTAAATGAGGGAAGGGCAAGGCATTTTTATGTCTATTAGTATCAGGAGGAAGTAAAAAAGTGGCATTGTGAGATCAAGAGTGAAAGGGAGGAATATTTGGAGGCTTAAAAATTGTAAAGCAGAATTGTTTAACATATATTTCTGGTCTGTATGTACAAAGAAGGACTAGGATATGACTTCAGAAAAGAACACAATCGGGAGCGGAAGTAAGGTAGACATCAAATGATTTTCAGAATACTGTGTTCATGATTTGATGGCTAAGCCAAAAATTGACAAAGCAATGGGGCTGGATGGGAAAACATCAATGATAGTGAAGGAATTTAGGAAAGATCTGGCAGATGCCTGACCTTTTCAATGTTTATTTAGAGGCGGGAAGATTGGAACTGGATAGATCTGGGGCTACAGTTTGGTTAGACTGACTTTAGTGTTGAGTAATTTAATTAAAGTACTGTAACAAGGTAGTGCAGGTTCTTTAATCCATTGGATTATAGGATCCAAGACAGCATGGTTTTACTAGAGGACGGTCTTGTCAGACAAGCACCAGAGCACTGAAACCTGTCTGATGTCAACATTTAGATATAGGTAAATATGCCCTTTTAGTGTTCTTCAACCTTTCTGAAGCTTTTGACCTGATTGATCATTTGCTTGTCTATCAGGATTAAGTATTTATTTATTTATTTATTTATTTATTTATTTAGCTCATGCCTTTTTCAGTAGTAGTTCAAGGTAAGTAATTTGGTATCAGGGGCACTGTTCTTAACTGTTTTAGCTCATATCTTACTAAGTACACTTTTCAGATATTAGTTGATTTCACTCTCTCTTTCTCTTATGTTCACTCAGTTCTCACTAGGGTCTAACAAAGCCTTCTCTTAGGATTTGCTTATTGTTTTCTTATTTTATCACAATTCAACTTCTTTATTTTGTGGATTGTAATGAGTAGGGTTTGACCAGTAACTAGGCAAGGAATAAATTCACAATAAAAATAGAAATATTCACAGAGGCACAGCACTCCACTTGCAGAAGTCCTTACTTCCCCCTACTTTATCACTTAGGGTGAAATGATAAACACATTCAAAATTTGGCAGCAGCATAATAATAGATGAGCACTATGGTAATTTTAGATTTTAGTTTGCAACCTTTAAGCTTCTCTTGTCCTAATAGCACAATCCAAACATATCACTTTTAGCCAGTCCTTGATTAAATATGCAAGTGAAGGTCCCAGGGAGCAGAACCCTGCCTCTCGGTTCTTAGCATTGCTAATGCTTGTTCCTATCATTCCTTCACTGTAGCAATATCCATGCTAGTTCTTTTGAGTGGTGATGCTGTTCTCAATTTCTTTTTAGAAGGGCTCAAATCTCCCTCTCTCTTTTTCATGCACTTTCCATTTCATAAACTTCTCTTCACTGTTTCTGTAGTATCCCAGACTTATCAGCTGAAAACTACTAGTACTACTATTACTACTTGTCATTTCTACAGTGCTACTAGACCTATACAGCACTGTACACAAAACACATATGAGACAGTCTGTGCTTTAACAGAGAAAAACAAACAGGACAAATAAGACAATTTATTTATTGTATTTTATTTTATTTATAACACAATTTATAGGCCACTCTATCCTATATTCCAGGCAGTTTACAAAGGTAGCATGCATAATATGTAAACAAAAAAACAACAACAATCTCTTCTATAAAAAAACCAGTTACTATAAACCAAGAATTAAAACTAATAGTTCTGAGTCAGCTGACATCAACCATTAACTTGAGAGAAAAAATAAGCCTTAAGCAATTTTCTAAAATGCAAATAGTTTTCAACCTTTCTTAATTCAATGGACAACTCATTCCATAAATGGGAACCTTCAATATAAAAAGTTTTAGATCTAATATCTTCGAATCTGACTTGTTTAAAAGGAGGAACAGTCAATTAACAGTTTATCAGCAGATCTAAGAGGTCATGGTGGACAATAAATTCGTAACACTGAAGCTAAAGGGGTGGGGACTTCACCCTTTATAACTATGTAAATCAGACTCAAAGGTTTAAACTGAACTCTCCACTTCACTGATAGCCAACGTAAATCACACAAAAGCAGAGAGATATGATCAAATCTAGAAGCCCCTGAAATTAATCTAGCTGATGTATTCTGAGCTAAATGCAAAGGTTTCAAGAAGTAAGGAGGTAAACCCTAAATAACAAATTACAGTAATCAAATAGAGGTATCACAAGGGACTGCACCATTGTCCTAAAATTTGAACTAGAAAGCAGGTTCTTCAATCTGTGCAACATTTTCAAGGAGGGGCATGGCGCAGGTCATGGACATTTCTAAAAATTATGTGCAATGTTATAGAATATGCATGATCCACACTTAAGTTAGGTGTAGGCATTTACACCAGGTTCTAGTTGGTGTAAATGGTTGTACATAAAGTTTAGTCATGGGGACAGGCTTTACTTGTATTCCATAAACCATGTCTAATTTTAGGCAAGGTTTATAAAATAGCGCTAAGCATGAAAAATCTTTTTCACTAGAATTTTAATGTGAGATAAAGTTGAATCTAAAGTGATCCACAAATACTTGATCTCACAAAAAATTTGAATAGTATCTCCACCCATCTTAAATTCGACATGAAACTCCATTGAGGAAGAATAAGACAAGGCCAAAACCTGAGTTTTTGATTCATTCAATTTCAATCTATTAGCATTCATCCAAGACGTGAGAGTATGTAAACATAATCACAGAAAGTCCAGAGATTACTCCAAAGAACTGGAAATAGGTACAAAATCCTGAATATTGCCCATATAGATCTTGTAAGATAGTCCCAATCAGACAATAGTTTATAGAGAGAAAGCACATAGATGTTAAAACATATTGGGAATAAGGAAGACCCCAGTGGGACCCCTGAGACTATCTCAACCCAAGAAGTTATTTATTGTGGAAATGATTAATACAGACATGAATACTTAACAGACAAATAGGGTTTAAGAGTTAAAAACACCCTCAAAAAGGTAGCTTTTATCCTAGATTTGAATACAGCAATAGATGGAGCTTGACATACTAGCTCAGGAAGTCTTCCAGGTGTATGATACACAAAGATAAAAGGAATGGAGTCTGGAGTTGGCAATTGAGGAGAAGAAATACCTGATGAATGGAGCTCCCAGGGAGGGGTGTAGGTAGAGATAAGAGTGTAGAGATACAGAGGAACTGCAGAATGAAAGAACTTGTGTTAGTAAGAGGAGTTTGAACTGTATACAGAAATGGTTAGGGAGCCAATGAAGTGACTTGAACAGAGGGGTTATGTGGGTTTAGTGACACTGTCAAAAGATAAATTGTGCAGCAGAAGTTTGAGCAGATTGAAGGGGAGAGAGAGATGGTTTAGTGTGAGACCTGTAAGAAGCAAATTGCAGTAGTCTAAGTGTGAGGTGATCATAATGTGGATAGGGGTTTTGGTAGTGTATTGTGCTGATTTTATAGAGATATGTTGGATATGTGCAGAGAAAGAGAAGAGTCAAAGATGACCCCCAAGGTTACAAGCTTATGCGACAGGGCAGATGAGAGTGTTATCCACAGAAAAAGAGAATGAGGGAAGAGGAGAAGTGGGTTTAGGGGGAAAGATAAATATTACAGTCTTGGCCATATGAGATATCTAGGCAGCAATTTCAAACAAGAAACCTGAGATTTGGACCTGGATTCCTGCTCAGATTTCTGGTATAGTGAAATAGATCTGGTAGTCATCAGCATAAAGATGATATTGAAAGCCATGGAAGGAGATTAGAGCACCAAGGGAATAAGTATATAGAGAGGAAAGAGATCCCAAGACTGAGCTTTAAGGTACACTGTCTGATAGTAGGATAATAGTGGAGGAAGATCCAATGGAGATATCCTGAAAACCCCAACTGGCTGGGTGGGCACCGAGGACTGGGTTGAAAATATACACTAAAAGTGTACTGGGAGAGAGCATACACTAACCACAGATTCTATAAATGGTGACTAAAGTTGCATGCACAAATCAGCATGCAAAGCTGAATTGCACATGCACTTTAATTACTTAATAAGCCAAACATTGCTGATAATTGTCCATTAACAAGCAATTATCTTCAATAATTGGCACTCAATAGAATTTACTTGTGCAACTTTCTAAGCGTATGCTGTAAAGTGGTGCACATAAATTCTAATGCACAGATCACAAAAGGGGGCATGGCCATGGGAAGGGCAACGGTGGATCATGGCATTCCTAAAAATTATACGCAGTGTTACAGAATACGCCCAATCTATGCCTACATTAGGTGCAGGCATTTCTATTTGTGTTTTATATACTGCTATCACTCCTGAAGGATTCAAAGCAGTTTAAACAAAGAAAATAAGTAACATCCTAATGTGAGGGAAGTTTACAATGCAATTATTAATAAACCCTGTGATTACTTTTATCCATTAATAATTCTCATATTTTGCAATATCTCTTAAAATCTATGTTAGTCATATGTAAGTGTCTTTAATGCTGTCCTGAAAACTAAATAAGATTATTTAAGTCTAATATCCTGAGGTAACTCATTCCAAATTTTAGCAGCTTAAAATGGGAACGATTTCTCATGAATAGTTTGAAAACAAATATTCTTAGGGTCAGGGTACCCCAATTGAAAAGTGCATAAAAACGATTATTACATCTAGAAGCTGGAAATTTCAATAAATCTTCCATATCTTCAGAATTCAAACCATGTAGTACTTTAAACACCAAAACAGGCCACTTTAAATTTAATCTGCTGACAAATAGGTAACCAATCAAAATCTCTCATAGATGTGGTCAAAAGATCAAAGCAGCTTATGCCATATAACAATCTAACTGCTCTGTTCTGCAGCAGCTGCAATTGACTCTGTGATTTGTTTGAAATGCCAACATACAAAGAATAGCAATAATATAACAATGGGAGCAAGTTTGCTTGTCCCAAAGATCTAAAGTTGTGTGGATGAAGTGCAACTCTAATTAATCTAAGTTACCTTAATTTGAAGAAAAATGTCTTAATAAGTGCATTTATTTATTTGGCATAAGTCAAATCAGGCTCTAGTTGGTGTAAATCATTGCGCCTAAAGTTTAGTCATGGGGCAGGTGTTATGTGAATTCCATAAACCATGCTGTACAACATGAATCAGTCCCCTGGTCTGGATCTTTATAATAATTTTGTAAGAGATAATTTGGAACAGCTGTCAAGAAAGGTTTGCCCCTTAGTAGATGATTAACAAAATCTGCATCCTAGGGAGTTGTGGACAACATTAAGAGGGACATAATCCGTATTATTGAAACAAGATGGGTGTCGGTATTTCATTTTGATAATACCGTCAGGGACGCCCAAATCTTGACATTTAGGTCATCCCTAGAGATGGTCGTCCTTAGACTTGGTCGTTTCTGATTTTCGGCGATAATAGAAACTAAGGACGCCCATCTCAGAAATGATCAAATGCAAGCCCTTTGGTCGTGGGATGAGCCAGCATTCATAGTGCACTGGTCCCCCTGACATGCCAGGAAACCAACCGGGCACCCTAGGGGGCACTGCAGTGGACTTCAGAAAAAGCTCCCAGATACATAGCTCCCTTACCTTGTGTGCTGAGCCCCCCAAAACCCACTACCCACAACTGTACACAACTACCATAGCCCTTACCAGGGCCGGTCAAACCCGGTAAGTGGGGTAAGCGCCTGCCTTCAATGGCGCCGCTGCGGCACTGCGCTGCCATAACACGCTGCCCTTGGTGCTTTAAATCTTTAATTGACATCCATTCCAGCAGCCGCATCATTTGAAAGCCCTGCCCCGTCTCTAGCCTTCCCTCCCTTCATGAGTTTGTTCCGCAGTCCCGCCTTCTGACATCATTTCCTCGAGGGCGGGACTGCAGAATTAACTTACGAAGGGAGGGAAGGCTAGAGACGGGGCAAGGCTTTCAAATGACGCGGCTGCTGGAACAGAGGTAAATTAAAGATTTAAAGCACCAAGGGCGGCGGGGGATGGGGGGCGAAGGAGAATCGCTGGACAGGGGCAGGGTGGGAGAAGAGAGAAAGGAGATGCTGGGGGGGTGGGGTGCGCAGGTGCCAGAGGGGGGCACGCGGGCACCAACTCATAGTCTGCAGGGGGCGCCAGAGACCTTAGGACCCGCCCTGGCCCTTACGGGTGAAGGGGGCACCTAGATGTGGGTGCAGTGGGTTTGTGGTGGGTTTTGGAGGGCTCACATTTACCACCACAAGTGTAACAGGTGGAGGGGGGATAGGCCTGGGTCCGCCTGCCTGAAGTGCACTGCACCCACTAAAACTGCTCCAGGGACCTGCATACTGCTGCGATGTACCTGAGTATGACATTTGAGGCTGGCATAGAGGCTGGCACAAAATATTTTTAATGTTCATTTTTGAGGGTGGGAGGGGTTAGTGACCACTGGGGAGTAAGGGGAGGTCATCCCCGATTCCCTCCAGTGGTCATCTGGTCAGTGTAGGCACCTTTTTGTGCCTTGGTCGTAAGAAAAACTGGACCAGGTAAAGTCATCCAAATGCTCTTCAGGGACGCCTTTTTTTTCCATTATGGGTCTAGGACGCCCATGTGTTAGGCATGCCCAAGTTTCACCTTCGCTATGCCTCCGACACGCCCCGGGAACCTGGGTCATCCCCGTGACAGAAAGCAGTTGGGGATGCTCAAAATTGGCTTTCGATTATACCGATTTGGGTGACCCTGTGAGAAGGATGCCCATCTTCCGATTTGTGTTAAAAGATGGGTGTCCTCCTCTTTCGAAAATAAGCCTGTAAGGGTATTTAGTGAAGCTAGATGAATGGTCTAGGATTTTGCCATATTCATGAGCCTTGTGTTCAATGAACAGTGAAATAAAGTTTAAAATAATGTATTTTTATCCCATTTTTTATCTGCAACTCTTACATTTTCTAAACTTTTCTGCTTCAGTAAGGATGTATATTCATTTGTACTGGTATAGGAAATGCAAATGTTTTTTTTTTTCATATTGTTTCTAAACTGAAACAACAAGGGGAAAACACCTAAATGTCATTTTTATTCCCCACTTTTCTTACATTTCTGGGTTTTTTCCCCCCACTATTGCTAATAGCTGCCAGGCATGAGGCAACCTTGACCAAGTAACCTCTGAGTTGGAAAGCACCTGTGTTTTAGGGAGACCTATTTTGCTTCTTGGGTCTCTACTCTATCCAGTCCATTTCAAGCTGTGTCTATTACTTCTGCTAATCTTGGTTCCTGTTTCCTGATTGACACAGAGAGGCATTTTTAATATGACATCTAAGTCAGACTCTGGACATTTTGTATTAAACGTCCCAAATTCCAAATAGCAAATGTATCCATTTTCAAAAAGTAAAATGTCTTTTTTTCTTCAAAAATACTATTTGTAACATGGTTTTGTGCTCTGTGTGTTTATCTTTTCAGGCCATTAAAAAAAATGGCAAATGACACAGGAAACTAAACAAAACGTTTGCCTGCACACACCTGCTATAGAGTATTGCAGCATTAAAAATATTCTTATCTTTTAACCATTGACAAGGTATCTTTGGATGAAGCAATAGAGATGAAGATTCCAGTTATATTAAAGACTAACCATTATTTCAGACAGTGTTCTCTTGGGAACAGAGGCTTCGAATGAAATAGTTATATAGTCTGACAGAAAGAAAATGGTTTGTGATCAGTTGGTAACAGCTATGTAAAATGATTGTTCAAAGCAGCTATTCTTAACTGTGAAGCTAGGGTACCTCCAATAGAATAGTATGTAATACAACATTCTGTTTAGGGCTTAGTAAATAATATATTTTTCTTTCTAGGTACTGTAATCTGATCTCCTGAGTTAACATATTTATAGATCATCAAAGATAACAAATTGAAGAAGAATGTTATTAGAACCAGGGGCGTATCTACTATGGGGCCACGGGGGCCTGGGCCCCCGTAGATTTGGCCCTGTACCCCCCTGCCGACGACCCTCTCAACCCCTTTTCCGCTGTCAACCCGCCGTCGCTGTCTGCTACCTTTGCTGTGGGGGACCCCAAACCCCATCAGCCGAAGTCTTCTTCCTTTGTTTTGTTTCTGAGTCTGACGTCCTGCACGTACAACATGCAGGACGTCAGACTCACAGAAACAGAATGAAGCCCTACAGATCGCAAGGCTTCGTTCTGTTTCTGAGTTTGACGTCCTGCACTTACAACATACAGGACGTCAGACTCAGAAACAGATCGAAGGAAGAAGAGGACCTCGGCTGGCGGGGTTGGGGTCCCCCGCCAGCAAAGGTAGGTGACGGTGATGGTGGGCGGGGGGTCAAGAGGGTTGTTGGCGGGGCCGGGTCAAAGTTGTTGTTGGTGGTGCTGGCGGTGGCGGGGAGTGTCGGCAATGGCGGGGGGTGTGCGGAATGGTGTGGGGGGGTGTCGGCAATGGCGCCGGGGGGGTTCGGCAGCGCCAGGGTGGGGCTGAAATGTGCCCCCTCACCTCGGGCTCTGGACCTCCCTCCCAACGAAGTCTGGCTACGCCCCTGGTTAGAACATAAGCATTGCAATACTGGATCAGACCAAAGTTCTGTGTAATCCAGTGTTCTGTTTCTAAAAATGAGCAATCCAGGTCACAAGTTCCTGGCAGAATCCCCCAAAGTAGCAGGATTCTATGCTACTTACCTCTAGGGATAAGCAGTAGCCTTCCCCAGGTCTACCTTAATAATGGTTTATGGACTTCAATCCAGGTATTTGTCCAAATCTTTTTTAACCACAGCTATATTAACTGTTTTTACCACATCTTCTAGCAATGAGTTCCAAAGTTTAATTATATGTGAGTGAAAAAAACCCCAAACATATTTTCTCCCATTTGTTTTAAATGTATACTTCATGGAGTGTCCCTTAGTCTTTGTACTTTTGGAAAGAGTAAACAAATGATTTGTGTTTATCCATTCCACTCCACTCAGCATTTTATAGATCTCTATCTTATCTCCTCTCAGCTGTATCATCTGCAAGCGGAACAGACATGAAAGAACAGTGGCACCATGGAGTGATACAGAGGCATTATGACATTTTTTGTTTTATTTTTTGTTCCTTTCCTTATAATTCCTAACATTTTGTTTGGAAATTATTTTTGCTGGGTTTTATGTAATTAGTTTCTTGTAAAAGCTTCTGCACTTCTGGATACATATTTTGACTGATGGGCGTGTAAGAGGTTAATTCTCTAAGGTATAAGATAATACCTACATGTCGATTACCCAGCTAGTGTTTAATTCCACTCATACTGCAAGGCACACAGTTGATGCTATTTTTTCTGTTCTACATTCTCCTATCTCTCTCTATAATTTTCATTTTCTTCCTCTCCCTTGGAAAGTTCTTTACCTGGTGGACTTCTCTCATGTTTGTCCACTTATTTGTAAAACATTTGGCAAGCAGAATACATCTTTTAGGGGCCCTTTTACTAAAACTTAGCATACACTAACCCATAGGTATAAAATGGGCTTCTTAGCATTTAGTGTATGCTAGTTCCATTAGTGCGCACTAAGCTTTAGTAAAAGGACCCCTTAGTGACTTCTGAAAACTTACACTTTAGACACTTGAGCAGCTTTTTCTGTTATCTCTAGAATCCTCCTCATCTATATCACTTGAGAAACAGACTCTTCACTCACCACACTTTATAATTTGCCCCCCCCCCCACCCCACCCCACCACCTTAGGACAACCCCATGCCCCTCAAACGAGAGGAACAACTACTTTTGCTTAATTGCCAACTTTGCCACTGGAAGCACAAATGGTGAAGGCCCAATGATATACAACACCAGTATATTTATAACTATCTGGCCACTTCTTCTTAAAAAAAAAAAAAAAGCAATGAGGAACGATCAAAAAAGTTTTTATTCACAACAGATAGAAAAAAAAAAACCCAAATAAAAAAAAAAATAAATAACTATGTGGAAGGACATTTTCAAAAGGATGTTCAAGTCAGAACATGGTTGTCCATCTTATATGTATTTTTCAACAGGATAACACAGGCTACTATATACGATAGATGTCCATGTGCTGGAAATGTCCAGCATAAACATACATAAACATAAACATACTTTTTACAAACTGAAATGCCCAAATTTTGAAAAGGGGAAAACAATGAACAGAATTCTTAGAAAATGGCCATACAGATTTCCATGTAGAGCAGAGGAGTATTCTAGTGGTTAGTGCAGTGGGCTGTAAACAAAGGGACCCAGTGTCAAATCTCAATCTAACTCTTTTTTTGTGTGTGTAATTGCGAGCACTCCAGGAACAGAAAAATACCTACTGTATCTGAATATACACCAATTGGGTTGCATTATAGTATTATCATGGTGCGAATCCTTATGGCAAGACTTGTCTTCTCAATGTATATCAAGAGACAGCATAATTGTTGCAGATAATAGAGGCAGCTCCTGAAAGTTGCTTGAATTTTGGGGGACCAGCAAAAGTGTTTATTCCAGCTATACCCTGAGGTTCCCGATCCATAATTTATAGGGGAGTTTGGAGCTCACAGAAGCAGGGCCAGCACAACCCAGTAAGCACGGTAAGCATGGTAGGGAGGTGTTGACCTCTGGAGGGCACCACAAGCCATGCTTACCGCCGCCAGCAGCTCACAGTTCCAGCCCCAGAAGCAGCCCTTGATTCCCACCTGCCCACCCTCAGCTTCCCGACAGTCCTCTTTTTGTTCTTGCCACCCTGCATTTAAATCTGTTTTATTTTACCTCAAAGTTAAAGTGGCAGTGGCAGCAGCAGTGAAAGAAGCATGCTTGCCTCAAGTCTTCCCTTCCCTCTCTGTGTCCCACCTTCCCCTGATGTAATTTCCTGTTTCCGTGAGGGTGGGACACTGTGAGGGAAGGGAAGGCTCGGGGCGAGCCTGCTTCTTTCACTGCTACCACCACTGCTGCTTTGACTTTGAGGTAAAACAGATTTAAATGCAGGGTGGCAGGAATAAAAAGGGGGCTGTTGTCGGAGAAGAGGACAGGCAGGTGGGGGCTGGGGTTGGAACTGGAACTCTGGGGCTGAAAAGTGTACAGGTGGGGGCTGGGGCAAATTGCTGGAAATGGATGGGAGGGGAGGATAGGGGCAAAGGAAAATCACTGGATATGGATGGGGGGAGGGGAGAGGAGAATCACTGGACATGGATGGGGAGGGCAGAGGAGAGAAGAGAATTGCTAGACATGGATGGATGGAGGGGGCAAGGGAGAGAGTAGAATTGCTGTACATGAATGGATGGATGGACTGAAGAGGTCAGGGGAGAGGGGAGAATTGATGGACATGGATAGAGGGGATTGTAGGGGAGAGGAGAGTTGCTGGACATGGATGGATGGAGAGGAGGGCAGGAGAAATGCTAGACATGGATAGAGGGGAGGGACAACAGAGGAAGGAGATGCACATGGATGGCAGGGAATGGAGACAGAAGAAATGCTAGACATGAATGGAGGGGAGGGAAAAGAGAGGAAGGAGATGCATATAGATGGAGGGGAGGGAAGAGAAAGGAAAGAGATGTATACCGATGGAGATGAGGGAAAGGGAAGAGAGGAGGAAAAACTGCACATGGAGAAAATAGGCAATAACTGGACCAACCCTATACCGCCTCCAGTCAAGTCCACGGAGGACCCAGCTTTTACTTATGGATGTAGGGAAAGAAATGAAGAAGAAAGGAGGAAAGTAAAGAAATAAATTTAAAGGAAGCCCTGGAAATGGAGTTAAGAGTACAGAGAGCAGCAGAATCAGAGACTGGGACCAACATGATCAGAAGAACAAAGTCACCATACAACAAAGGTAGAAAAAATCATTTCATGTTCAGTTTGGTGTTTGAGAATTTACATCTGCAGTCTTATTTTGCAATGTATAGCATTGCATTTCTTTCTGTTTTTTCTGGTATTGTGCTGCATGCAGAGTCTAGCTTCTTAGGATTTCAGGTTAATTTTTGAAGAATTTGAAGAGGGGCTATCTCTGTTCTGCATGTGTGACTGCAAGGCCAAGTGTCTGAATAGGGATCTGTTTATTAGGTTTTGATATTTTGATAACATATTGTGTTTCAGATTTAGCAAGACTATTTTCCCAATTCCTGGTCTATATGCTAATTTGGTTTCTGTCATTTGGGGTATACTGGAGCTGTAACAGCTTAAAGAAATTATTTATAATGAAAAAAAAAACACAAGTTATTTTTCTTCTCCTATATTGGTGTAATCTTTTCAGTGATGTCTGTTTATATGTGCCATGGCTGGTAAAAGGGGTGTGGCAACTGTAGGGGCAGAGCCATAGTGATTCTGCCCCTAAGGTTATCCATAATGAATACCAGTACCTTTTTTCCTACAAAAAAATAGCACTGGGGGCAGGTGTCTGGTAGTGGAGGAGTTTGTGTTGCTCTCACTGAGGGGAGGGGAGAGATTGGGAAGAGAAAGGAGAGAGGAGATGCTGAATGGGTAGGAGGCATTGACTAATAGGCTGCAGAGGGGCACCAGAAACCCTAGCACCTGCCCTTCCCAGAGGGGATTTTGATGTTCGATATGTGACTGCTTGTGTTAGAGACCCATGAGAGCTCTGTTTTACCTGGGTTCAGGCTAAGTTTGTTGTGTTAACCTATTATTGAATTGCTATTAGATAGGCAGTCAGTTAACTCAGGGCCTTAGGAGTGGATCAGGCGACCCTCAGGGGGAGGAATGCTGGCTTCGGCCTAACCCCTGGTAAGCCTTTCCTCAGCTGAGAGGTGCCCAGCTCTACCACCGGCTGCCTTTCAGGTGCTGTGGAAGACTTGCAGCTCATCTGCATATCCTTACAGCCTTCTCTGGGGTGACACCCAGGTCCACTCCGATCCACTCAGGGCCTCCGCTCTAGGGGGCATTTTTCTCTTTACATCTAATCTTCTTCCCAGTTGCTAAAGTACCTCAGTCATTTATGGCCCCTATTCACATTCTCTTCCTAGCCCTATCCCTTCCTAATCTTTTCCCTCACCCTCTACCTCTCTCCGCTACAGGAACTCACTGCCCATCCATCGACTTCATCACCTCACCTTCTCTCCTACCCTCTTCCTCCCTCTTGTCTTTTAATCTCTGCCTCTTTCTTCCATCCATTTTGCCTTCCCCATTCCACCTAAATACCTCTCGCCTTCGACGCCTTCGTGGCCACACCTCTCCTACTCTCCTCCGCTCTCTTTTACTCCTTCTCTTACTCTCAGCCGGTGACATCAATCCCAATCCTGGCCCCCCTCACCAACTATTATCCCAACTGTACAGATCTCACCGTGACTTCTCTAACCTCATCTCTATTTCTCTACTCCCCTCCTCTTCTCTGCCCTTCTCTTGCGCCCAAAGGAATGCCCGCTCTATCTGTAACAAACTCGCCTATATCCAGGACCTCTTTATCTCGCGTCACCTCCATCTGCTCACCATAACAGAAACCTAGCTCTGCCCTGATGACTCTGCTTCAGTCGCAGCCCTGTGCCATGGCGGTTATCTATTTTCACATACTCCTCACTCTGCTGGACGTGGGGGTGGTGTTGGACTACTTCTCTCTCCCTCTTCCAAATTTCAACCCCTTATTCCACCTCAATCTCACTGTTTTTCCTCCTTTGAAGTCCACTCTATCCGCCTTTTCTCTCCTCTGCCTCTTCGAATAGCGGTCATTTATCGTCCCCCTGATAAGTCCCTTTCATCCTTTCTCAGTGACTTTGACGCCTGGCTTGCCTTCTTCCATGCCTGGCTTGCCTTCTTCCATGATCCTTCCTCCCCCTCTCTCATCCTTGGTGACTTTAATATTCCTGCTAATGATCCTTCCAACTCTTATATTTCCAAGTTACTCGCTTTAACGTCCTCCTTTAATCTTCAACTATGCTCCACCTCCCCCACTCATCAAAATGGTCACTGTCTTAATCTCATCTTCTCCTCCAACTGTTCACCCTCTAGTTTCCTTGCCTCTGATCTTCCCTCTTCTGATCACCATCTTATAACTTTCACACTTAAATCTCCTCCCTCCCAGTCCCGTCCTATCTAGGGTTACCATATGGCTCCAGAAAAAGGAGGACGGATTGAGCCAGCCGGGTTTTACTTCCATTGCTTTCAATGGAAAAGCAATGGAAGTAAAACCCGGCTGGCTCAATTACTTCCATTGAAAGCAATGGAAGTAAAACCCGGCTGGCTCAATCCGTCCTCCTTTTTCTGGAGCCATATGGTAACCCTAGTCCTATCTTATCTAATTTATCTAGGAATCTTCACGATATTGACCCTTCATCTCTATCCTCCCATGTTTCAAACCTCCTCTCTACTGTGGCACCATCCACATCTGTCAACGAGGCTGTTTCTTCTTACAACAATACTCTATCCTCTGCCTTAGACACTCTTGCACCTTTGATGACCTGCCCTGTAAGGCGTACAAAACCCCAACCTTGGCTGACTTCTAATATCCGCTACCTACGTTCCTGTACCCGCTCCACCAAACGCCTCGGGCCCTTACTGATATCTTACACTTTAAGTTCATGCTGACCTCCTTCCAATCTGCTCTTTTACGTGCCAAACAGGATTATTATATCCAACTGACCAACTCTCTTGGCTCTAATCCTCGACTTCTCTTCACCACATTGAACTCTCTTCTCAAGGTGCCCCCTCCCCCAACTCCCCCTTCATTATCTCCTCAGACCCTTGCTGAATTCTTTCACAACAAGGTTCAAAAGATAAACCTTGCTTTCTCTACCTCACCACCTTTCCCTCCACTAGTCCATTCCCCTCTCTCTCCTTCCCCTCATTCCCTTTCCTCCTTTTCTGAAGTTACTATTGAGGAAACTACACTTCTCCTTTCTTCCTCAAAATGTACCACCTGTTCCTCTGATCCCATTCCCACCCACCTTCTTAATGCCATCTCTCCTGCTCTTATTCCTTTTATCTGTCACATTCTCAACCTCTCACTTTCCACTGCGACTGTCCCTGCTGCCTTTAAACATGCTGTGGTCACACCTCTCCTTAAGAAGCCTTCACTCAACCCTACTTGTCCCTCTAATTACCGACCCATCTCCCTCCTTCCTTTTCTCTCCAAATTACTTGAGCGTGCTGTTCACTGCCGCTGCCTTGATTTTCTCTCCTCACATGCTATTCTTGACCCACTACAATCTGGTTTTCGCCCTCTCCACTCAACTGAAACTGCGCTTACTAAAGTCTCCAATGACCTATTACTGGCTAAATCCAGAGGTCAATATTCCATCCTCATTCTTCTTGATCTTTCCGCTGCTTTTGACAGTGTCGATCACAGCATAATTCTCGATACCCTGTCCTCACTTGGATTCCAGGGCTCTGTCCTTTCCTAGTTCTCTTCCTACCTCTCCCTCCGCACCTTTAGTGTTCACTCTGGTGGCTCCTCTTCTACTTCTATCCCTCTGCCTGTCGGCGTACACAAGGTTCTGTTCTTGGTCCCCTCCTCTTTTCTATCTACACTTCCTCCCTTTGTTCATTAATCTCATCCCATGGCTTTTCCTACCATCTCTATGCTGATGACTCTCAGATCTACCTTTCTACCCCTGATATCTCACCTTGCATCCAAACCAAAGTTTCAGCGTGCTTGTCTGACATTGCTGTCTGGATGTCTCAACGCCACCTGAAATTAAATATGACCAAAACTGAGCTTCTCATTTTCCCCCCCAAACCCACCTCCCCACTCCCCCCATTTTCTATTTCTGTTGATGGCTCTCTCATTCTCCCTGTCTCCTCAGCTCGAAACCTTGGGGTCATGTTTGACTCTTCTCTCTCCTTCTCTGCTCATATCCAGCAGATTGCCAAGACCTGTTGTTTCTTTCTTTACAACATCCATAAAATCCGCCCCTTTCTTTCCGAGCACTCTACCAAAACCCTCAACCACACCCTTGTCACCTCTCGTTTAGACTACTGCAATCTGCTTCTTGCTGGCCTCCCACTTAGTCACCTCTCCCCTCTCCAGTCGGTTCAAAACTCTGCTGCCCGTCTCATCTTCCGCCAGGGTCGCTTTACTCATACTACCCCTCTCCTCAAGACCCTTCACTGGCTCCCTATCCGTTTTCGCATCCTGTTCAAACTTCTTCTACTAACCTATAAATGTACTCACTCTGCTGCTCCCCAGTATCTCTCCACACTTGTCCTTCCCTACACCCCTTCCCGTGCACTCCGCTCCATGGATAAATCCTTCTTATCTGTTCCCTTCTCCACTACTGCCAACTCCAGACTTCACACCTTCTGTCTCGCTGCACCCTACGCCTGGAATAAACTTCCTGAGCCCCTACGTCTTGCCCCATCCTTGGCCACCTTTAAATCTAGACTGAAAGCCCACCTCTTTAACATTGCTTTTCACTCGTAACCACTTGTAACCACTCGCCTCCACCTACCCTCCTCTCTTCCTTCCCATTCACATTAATTGATTTGATTTGCTTACTTTATTTATTTTTTGTCTATTAGATTGTAAGCTCTTTGAGCATGGACTGTCTTTCTTCTATGTTTGTGCAGCGCTGCGTACGCCTTGTAGCGCTATAGAAATGCTAAATAGTAGTAGTAGTAGGTTTACTGGGTTTGAGTATAATCCATGTAGGTGTAGAATTGAGTGTCATTGACCAAATCAGCTTAGCTAGTGATTCAAGATAGATATTAAACAAAGTAGGTGATATTATGGATCCTTGTGGTACCCTGAAAGTGGTAAAGAGGTCCTGCTGAATAGTATGAACTGTTGTCTATCTGATAGATAAGATCTGAACCAGGCAAGTACTGTGTCATTGACACTTCCTTCTACCAGTTGAGCTAGCATAATATTGTGATCCACTGTGCCCAAAACTGCTGAGAAATCTAGCAGTACTAACTGAGGCAAATCCCCTGTCATAATTTCTGTGAAGATCATCTAAGAGAATTATGAGGACAGTCTCCATTTGATAACTTGGTCTGAATTCAGATTGACACAGATCTAGCTGGTTTCTCTCTTAACAATTGTTGTGTTGAATACACACCGTTCTATAAGTTTTCTCAGAAACTGTGTGTTAGATACTGGCAGGTAACTTTTGAGCTTGTCCTGTTCAAGGTTGTCTGCCTCTGTCCTTTTTATTGCTGTTAGTAAATGCCCATTAGAACGGGAAAAGTTCATGATTTTTGTGGCCCCTTCTATGAGGCCCCTGTTTGCTTGCTCCACTAGTTTTGATGGACAGGGGTTAAGGGAACAGCTTGTTAGTTGAAACCTTTTCAGGATTTTGTCAAGGCCATCCTCTGTTATTAGGTTAAAAGAGTCCCATATGTCTATGTAAGGAAAGGCAAGATTATGTACCCCCTGGTTAACTGACAGGGTACTGGCACATAATAATCAATCTAGTCCTGATTCTGGTGGCAGGGAGACAGCTGTGGTGATATCTAGGGTTCTGATATGGTAGCACTGGGAATGTTCCATGTGAATGAATAATTCTACTCTATATGATTTGCGTAAAAATGCATGGGGCTTGAATATAAGAAAAAAAATAATAGAAAGGGAGCTCAGTGACCAGTCAAAACTTGGTTTGCAGTTCTACTTTAGGAGCTAATGCCCTGCACCTCTTGCTTGCTTTCTATTGGCTGCAGCTAAAGTTAGCCAGAAGCTGCCGCTGGGCTCGCTAGAGCAGTAAGGGGAACTCTGGAAAGCGGGTGCAGTCTGCAAATGCACAGACAAAAAGGGAGGCAGAACACGACAGCAACACTGGAAGCCTATAAAGTGCTCATTTATGGAAGGTGAGGAGCTATTGGATCTAAATATGTGTACAAAAACTGGGCAAGCAATGCCATTTAAGCTACATCATCAGGTTCCTTTCAGTGTGAAGCCATTTTTACAATATGAGTCCCAATATAATCCATCATAAAGTAGCTATATGCAAAGACTGAATAATATGGAAGACCAAGAACGATGGTGAGGAACACCACTGTTAAGCAAATCCAAATAGATACATTGTCTCCCCCCCCCCCCCCCCCCACTCGCCCCCACCTGAACCTGTATCATAACTGAGATAACCTGATTGGAAGTGGCCATGTAAAATGTTTCTGCTACAATGAATTCCTCATCATTTTCTAAACTTACCTTTTGCCATTGAATTTTGAACATAACTGTTAAAATTCAAATTAAATATGCACATATATATTTACAACATATAAACAAGCTATAAATCTTATGCTTTGATAACAATTGCACCATAGCAATCATTTCAGTAGTGCAGCTGCCACAATAAAATAACATTTTACTGATAAAAAAAAAGCATCAAAACTTTAATGGTACTGTAGAACTGACTATATATGCAGCTATAAATAAACAATACCTAATGAAGAAATGAAATGTTTATTTTCCCTTGATATATTATTCAATATCATATATCTTTCTTCCTGTGAGCTGCAATAAAATTCACAAAACATCAAAATCCCTTACCTATATTAATTGTGTTAGAGTGTTAGCTCTATTTTTGTTCAGCATTAAAAGATGTTCATTTTTTATGGTAAAGAGTATATACAATAGGGATGGTCAGCCAGACATGTTTACAGGAATTTTCATTTTATTCATTTTCATTTGTCCATTTTGTCAGTTGACAATAATAGTGCACATTCTTAAGAAAGTGTGCACATCATGTGAAATGGGTGCACACTATTTCAGAAAAAGGGTGCACTCTTTTCCCAATAAGGTGTGCATGCATGCAAAAGTTTATGCTTGTGCAATATAGGGGCTTAGCCAGACCTCGCGGTGTAACTTGGCACCTATCTTTTCGGAATGCCCATGATCCGCCCATGCATCTCCCAAGGCCATGCCCCCTTTTTGATTGTGTGCAAGAAAAGTTAAGTACCAAGTTGTAGAATAGCGCACAGGGGACTTTCATGTGCAGCTTCAATTAGATACCAATTATCTCTAAGGGGCCAATTGATGTGTATTACCTCATTAAGGGATCCTTTCACCAAACTGTGGTAAAAAAGTACCCTGTTCTAGCAGTGGGGGCCATTTTTGCTGGGTGCTGCAGCATTTTTTACCGTAGCAAGTAAAAAGGCTGAAAATAGCCATGTTTGTGCGGTAAGATTGCTCTTATCACATGGCCATGCAGGGGGAAGCACTTACTGCCACCCATTGAGGTGACGGTAAGGGCTCCCACGCTAACCCAGCAGTAACCAGGTAGTGCATGGCACTGCCCAATTACTGCCGGGTTAGTGCCATGCTTAAAAATATGGGCCAATTTTCCCTAGCGAGGGAAATGGCGCACACTGGAGCTGGAACTACCACTAGCACCAGCATTAGGCCAGCAGTAGTTCCAGATTAGCATGCGGTAAGCCCGCATTGAGTTTACCGCTGCTTTGTAAAAGGGCCCTTAAGTTGCATGTGAATCCAATATCTGTGCACAAATTCTGGTGCCTAATGCTTGGCACCATAGATAGAATCAAGAAGGCATTTGTCAAAACTACAGAGTATCCCTTTTAAAACTCATAGCTTGTGGAAACTACAGGTACTTTTGTGCCTGTGTACTAAGCATTGACTTTCCAGCAGATGCAAAGAATGCATGGTGAATTACACATGATGATTTCAAAATTCAGTCCCCATCTGTAAATTCCCATTCTTACCTTAAGCTACATTCCAAGTTTGGTCCCTTTCTGATGCAGGCAGATTGACTGGTACCCTATCTTTTTTGAGGCAAGAATGAAACTTAAATTGGGGGCATTCAGTTTTAGTCTATTAGGGCCTTGCATTTAGTACAAGCCATACTAATTTGCATATTTTGATTACCCTGAATTACAACTCAGAACCTTAAGGACTAGAGTTAAATATTCCTCAGTTAATATACTCTTTCACTCTAGAAATTGGCTTTAATTTGGCAGGTTTACATATATATCATTACAGCTATATATCTTAATCCCTATATCTGTTCTCAAGCCGCATCTTTATAATGCATAAAAACAAAGCAGAATACCTTGTAAGTCATTTTTTGACCTTTTAATATTTCTTTCATTGATTGTCAGAGTTGAAAAGCATTTTCTAGCCTAAGGTGATGGATTATTTAATTATCTGATGACCTTTTCTGTAACATTTGTTGACAATGAGTAGTTTCCTATGTACACTGCTTGCTTTGAGTGTTCTTCGGTTGTATGTTATGTGTTTATTTACTGTGCTTTATAATCCCCACAAACCTGAATTGAAAAATTCTAAGGTATATTGTTGTGTGTCTTTAAGTCCAAAGCTCTGTATTCAAGTTAAAGTTATTTATTCTTGATATGCTACATCATAAGTACATACCATCTGAACAGTTTACACTCAACAAATACAAAGATGTAAAGGAACTACAATATTAATAATAGGACAGCTTGAAGAGGAAGAAACTTAGATAAGGAGGTGCTATATTGCAATATCAACAAAGGCAGTCATAGTAACGTGTAACATAGTAGATGACGGCAGAAAAAGACCTGCACGGTCCATCCAGTCTGCCCAACAAGATAAACTCATATGTGCTACTTTTTGTGTATACCTTACCTTGATTTGTATCTGACATTTTCAGGGCACAGACCGAAGAAGTCTGCCCAGCACTAGCCCCGCCTCCCAACCACCAGCCCCGCCTCCCACCACCATCTCTGCCACCCAATCTCAGCTAAGCTTCTGAGGATCCATTCCTTCTGAACAGGATTCCTTTATGTTTATCCCACGCATGTTTGAATTCCTTTACCGTTTTCATCTCCACCACCTCCCGTGGGAGGGCATTCCAAGTATCCACCACTCTCCCCATGAAAAAATACTTCCTGACATTTTTCTTGAATCTGCCCCTCTTCAATCTCATTTCATGTCCTCTGTTCTACCGCCTTCCCATCTCCGGAAAAGGTTCATTTGTGGATTAATACCGTTCAAATATTTGAACGTCTGTATCATATCACCCCTGTTTCTCCTTTCCTCCAGGGTATACACGTTCAGGTCAGCAAGTCTCTCCTCATACATCTTGTAACACAAATCCCTAACCATTCTCATAGCTTTTCTTTGCACCGCTTCAATTCTTCTTACATCCTTAGTAAGATACGGCCTCCAAAACTGAACACAAAACTCCAGGTGGGGCCTCACCAACGACTTATACAGGGGCATTAAAACCTCTTTTCTTCTGCTGGTCACACCTCTCTCTATACAGCCTAGCAACCTTCTAGCTACAGCCACCATCTTGTCACACTGTTTTGTTGCCTTCAGATCCTCAGATACTATCACCCCAAGATCCCTCTCCCCGTACGTACATATCAGACTCTCACCACCTAACACATACGTCTCCCGTGGATATCTACTACCTAAGTGCATCACTTTGCATTGAATTTTAATTGCCAAACCTTAGACCATTCTTCTAGCTTCCACAGATCCTTTTTCATGTTTTCCACTCCCTCCCGGGTGTCCACTCTGTTACAAATCTTAGTATCATCCGCAAAAAGACAAACTTTACCTTCTAACCCTTTGGCAATGTCACTCACAAATATATTGAACAGAATCAGCCCCAGCACCAATCCCTGAGGCACTCCACTACTCACCTTTCCCTCCTCTGAGCGAATTCTATTAACCACCACCCTCTGGCGTCTGTCTGTCAACCAGTTCCTAATCCAGTTCACCACGTCGGGTCCTTTCTTCAGCCTGTCAAGTTTATTCAAGAGCCTCCTGTAGGGAACCGTGTCAAAAGCTTTGCTGAAATCTAAGTAGATTATGTCTATAGCACGTCCCTGATTCAATTCTCCGTTTGGCACGATTTACCTTTGGTAAAACCATGTTGTCTCGGATCTGGTGATAAGGAAGAAGCTGGAAACTGCAGGCCTGTAGTTTCCAGCTACTTCCCTATCACCACTTTTGTGAAGAGGGACTACGTCCACCGGTCTGCAATCCCACAGAACCTCTCCCGTTTCCAAGGATTTATTAAACAAATCTTTAAGAGGACCCGCCAGAACCTCTCTGAGCTCCCTCAATATCCTGGGGTGGATCCCATCCGATCCCACGGCTTTGAACACCTTTAGATTTTCAAGTTGCTCATACACACTCTCTTCAGTGAAAGGTGCTCTATCCACTCCATTCTCATTCGTGCTTTTGCCAGTCAATTGCGGTCCTTCTCCAGGATTTTCTTCATCATTATCTACATAGCGGTTCGCAGCATCTTTCAGTCTCACAATTCCCTTTTTAGTCTTTCTCCTTTCACTAATATACCTGTAGAAATTTTTGTCACCCCTCCTTACCTTTCTAGCCATTTGTTCTTCCACTTGTGCTTTCGCCAGACGTCTCTCTCTCTCTTGGCTTCTTTCAATTTCATTCGGTATTCCTCTCCGTGTTCCTCTTCTTGAGTTTTTTTTTTTTTGTATTTCAGGAATGCCAATTCTTTAGACTTTATTTTCTCAGCCACTTGCTTGGAGAACCATATTGGTTTCCTTTTTCTCTTGCTTTTATTTACTCTCCTTACATAGAGGTTTGTGGCCATATTTATAGCTTCTTTCAGCTTGGACCACTGTCCTTCCACTTCTCATTCGCCCTCCCAGTCCATTAGCTCCTTCCTCAGATATTCCCCCATTTTACTAAAGTCAGCATGCTTGAAATCCAGGATTTTGAGTTTTGAGTGGCCGCCCTCCAGTTCAGCTGTCATATCAAACCAAGCTGTTTGATGGTCACTGCTGCCCAGGTGGGCACTCACTCGGATATTTGACACACCCCATTGGTGAGCATCAGATCCAGCGTCGCTCCCTCCCTCGTGGGTTCTGTCACCATTTGTCTGAGCAAAGCACTTTGAAAAGCATCCACGATCTCTCTACTTCTTTCCAATTCTGCAGATGGAACCTTCCAATCTACATCCGGCAGATTGAAATCTCCCAACAACAGCACCTCTCTCTTCTTTCCCAACTTTTGAGTATCTGCGATCAGATCTTTATCTAGTTCCTCCAATTGTGTCGGGGTGTCTGTAGACAACACCCACATGGACAGAGGTTCTATCATCTCTTTTTAAGGTGATCCATATCGCTTCTTCCTTTCCCCAGGTCCCTGTCATTTCAGTCGCTGCAAAATCATTTATCACAAACAGAGCTACTCCTCCACCTTTACGACTATCTCTATCCTTCCTAAATAGATTATAGCCTGGTATGTTTGCATCCCATTCATGGGAACCATTGAGCCACGTCTCCGTGATTGCAACAAGTCAGGGCTTGAAGGTCATGAACCTTATTGCTTAGACTGCGAGCATTTGTGGTCATCGCTTTCCATCTACATTTCCTGGTATGTGTTTGAACATTTGTGATTTGGGGGTGTCTTTTCTCTTTGGGTATCTTCATATCTTTTTGTTCCACCTTCACTGCTTTTTCTTCCGCCTCAGTTCTATATTCAGGAACATCACAGTGCTGTAATGGAGCAAAACAATTCTGTAGGGGCAACACTTGTGAGGGTGGATGCTTCTGTGTCACATAATGAAGTCTGCCTGAGGGAAAAGGTCAAAAGAGCTCAAAATGAAGTCTGGGGATTCAATAGCACTCGATGGGACTAAGAGGATCCAGACCCGAAAGTGGCCTTAAACAGGAATGTTTTAAGGTCAACCTTGAATTTATTAAGGTCGGTTTCTAAATGAAGTTGGAGTGGAAGGGAATTCCAGACCAGTTACTTCAAAAATCTTGGAATGGGTGGCAGCAAAACCTCAAGGAGGGAACAAGCAGCAGATTATGGGTAGAAGAGCACAAGTTTCTCTGGGGCACGAAAGATGTCAGTAAATGTTCAAGTTTACAGCGCTGCGTACATCTAGTAGCGCTATAGAAATGATAAGTAGTAGTAAATGAGCAAGATAGGGAGGCTGTATAGAGTGAAGCACCTTGAAACAAGCCCAGATCAGGTGGCCTATACAGGCATCTTGGAGGTGTAATGCTTCCCTGTACCCGTGGTTAAGGTTGGCAGTGGTGGATCGCTGATGAGTGGAATGGAATGATAGTAAGGATTGAGTGGAATGGAATGATAGTAAGGATATCCCTTCCAGGTTGGTGCCATTCACTCCATCATCTCACACAGCATTTCTGTTCTGTAGGTCAGTGTGCTTATTAGCCTCACCATTGCCTGGCTCAGCTGTATTTGCTCATCAACGAGTGCCATCTGTCTCTCCATCATCACCAGCATGCAATCTTGTAAGAAAAATGTTGCACTGTCTCTGTGCCATCTCTGCACCATGATGTCCCTATTCTGGGTATGAAGATTATACACACACAGGTCATCAGGTCACCTGTGTCTCAATGGATGTTGTTGGGCCCACCTCCACCATCTTCAGCTGCTGCCTCTGCATCTGTGTCATGATCCATGAAAGATGATGGAATAGCCAACTAGATCAATGTTTCCCAAGTCAGACCTGGAGTACCCCCTTGCTAGTCAGGTTTTCAGGATATCTGCAATGAATATGCATGAAAGGGATTTGCATACAATGGAGACAGTGCATGCAAGTCAATATCATGCATGTTCATTGTGGATATCCTGAAAACTGACTGGCAAGGGGACATTCCAGGACTGACTTGGGGAGCACTGAACTAGATGTCTTCACACTCTTCCACACTGGGCATGAGTGGCTCGATAGTCTCCGTTTCCTGTGGCCCCTGGTTCACCACCATCTCTAACCCATCTGCCTGCATATCCTCATTTGTCTGTGATGGTTGCTATGTGAACACAGCCCACTGTGACCTCCCCCCTTCTCAGGATCTCTGTCCTATCCTTCAGCTTTTGGTAAGAATGGAAAATATTCCACTTGGCACATATAGGATTGGGTGTTCTTTAACAATGACTGATCAACAGAGGACACAAACAGCATGTGGCACTTGCCATAAAACTGTCTATTTGTATGTCATGCATAGCACCATTTCTCTTCTTTCATTTCTTTTCTAGGCAATTATGCATCATCCTTTTAATATTTGACTATCAGATAAGCACAGTTCTATAAATTCCAGAAAATGATACCATTAAATATCAACAATAAGAATTGTGGGGTTTTTTTGTTTTGTTTTTTAGTCCAAGCATTTTTATTGAAAATTTTGTAACCATAAACAAAATATAAAGTACAATTATGTTTGTATATTTAGTTTTGGGGATTTAGAAATTGACTTTAAAGAGACTTACTCAAGACTGTACATAGCAATCAGAATAGGAATTAGATTCTTTGTGTAAAGTTGTTTGAATCTGTTTTTGTCTTTCAAGCTCAATCGCTACCAATGATGAAATCAAGTAAAAGGCCTACTCTACCACTTAAATATATCCTTTTTATTTTAGTTTTTAATGTATGATTTCTTTCCCTAAAGCATATGATTTCTAGAAACAAAAATGAGAAAATTCCTCCCAAAATTAGTCTACCTTTAGCTCTGACTGATCACAGTCCCCTTCACCCTGCCTGTCTCAGGCCTCTCCATTACTGTCTAATGTCTTTTCTGACTTTGCCTCCTTATTGTCACAGCCCTTGAACTTTTGCTACTGACCTCCTCCCCACTGTAGGTCACTGACAATAGTAACCCCCCCCCCCCCCCCCCCTCAATCTGCACTGCAGTGCAGTACTGCAGACATTATACACTGCCCTTTTCCAGCTACTAACCCCACTGGGCTCAAAACTATCTCTGCTTTGGCCCCTACACCAACAAAACAAAAAGCTTCAGTAGACACAAATTCTATTCTAAACTAATTTACCCAATTACCAGAAAGGATGGATACAAAAAAAACTTAAATAAATAAAATAAAATCCCGTTTCTACTGGGAAATTACAATCTCAGGGATCTCAGTCTTTCAAGAAAGATTTTTGCCTGGAACAGCAATGACTTTAGCTAACCCTTAGGATCTAGGGGCTGGAGAGATACTGAAACTTCAGCAACTAATAACAATAAGTTGGCAATCTACAAGAAAGACCAGAAACTCCACAAACCCAACTTTAATCTCTGAAAATGGAAATAATGATGGAGGAAGTGAGCGCACATTTTCCACACTGCATGAGAATTAGCAGCCTCTATGTTTAAAAGGTAAAGATGTGCATTTGTTGTAAAGATGTGCATTTGTTAGAATGTATTTGCTTCTTTAGTGTGCCATACGACATTTGCTGAACGCTAAATTGATTTGCACACATTAAAATACAAATTAACACACATTTAAGTAGATTAGCACACATGAAAAAGTTCTAATGAACCTAAGAAAAAAAGAATTATGAAAACAAATGTGTGAAGTAAACTGAACAGATAGCTGAAAATACGGAGAAAATATAACAAACTAAAAACAAATCAAAAATGTTTGCCATGTTTACATCTCTGGTAAAAGGCAACTGTTTTTTTTTTTTTTAGATTATAATAATGTCTGGGTACCTAAGCAAGCAGGAGACAATAGCCTGAAAAGTAAATGATGCATTATGCTTCCTCATAACAAATAATGGGCTATTTTTATTAATATACACTAACCTACAGGCTTCATTCATAAATATTGTCAATAGGACCTAACAGAGCTTATACCAAACAATATGCATTTAATTGTATTAATATGCATTAGCACATTAGTTCACTTTAGCAAATAAGGTCCTATGCTTAAAAATGATTAAAAAAAAAAGAAATAAAATTACAATGCATTAAAAAAAATCATAAGCAAAAAGACAACAGATTAATGCATGATTTCCCAGCAACAATGTGGTTGATGAAAGGATGTACTGAATGGAGCAGAGAATGTGGTTAGAGCAAGTGGGTTGAGAATTAGGGAAGCCCAGTTCAAATGTTGCTTCTTGTGGTCTTTAGCAAAGTGTTTATCTCTCCATTGTCTCAGCTACAAACGTAGAGGCCCTTTCACTAAGCTTCTTTAAGTGTGAATGCACGTTCAGTGTGGGAAAATGGCTTACTGCAAAACACATTAAAGCGTTTTGTGGTAATTTGCCTGTCAGAGCACGCTAATCATACACTATTTATCTTTGGGTTATTTTTTCAGGGATGACAAATCATGGATGGCAGGAGCAGTAGAATGCCTTTTTCTTTGGGGCAGCCAATTTCCACCCCCAGCTCCAGCATCTCCCCTTCCCTTACCTATCATCCCATAGTCATTCTCCTCCAGCATCCTTCCCTACCTCTGAGCCCCCCCCCCCACACTATTTATTTATTTATTTAGATTTTGCTCACACCTTTTTCAGTAGTAGCTCAAGGTGAGTTACATTCAGGTACTCTGGATATTTCTCTGTCCCAGGAGAGCTGTTGCCCTGCATTTCTCACCTCCCCTCCCCTCCCCTGTAGTTTCCAGCACTTCTCTCTACCTCCCCACTCCCTGCAACATGTTTAGTGTCTTACCTCCCTTCCCTGGGGTGGTGATACTCCAACTGACACAGCACCAAAAGCATAATGGCTGGCAGCTGTGAGGCCTTGAGCATTTGTGCATGTTCAAAGCCTGCCTGCTCCCTCCCCTCTCCAAACTTCCTATCCCAGAGAGGGCAAATGATCAAGGGTCCATGCCTGCCAGCCTCAATGCTTTTGGTGCTGTGCCAGTTAGAGTATTGCTGCCCTGGAGGAGGGAGGTAAGGTACTAAATTTGCTGTGGGAGGGGGTGGGAAAGTTGGAGAGAAGAAGAATTTGGAGCAATGTTCCCTCTAAGGACTGAAGTTGACATGAGAAAAAATTTTCCATTACTTTACATCAGTGACGTAGCCATGGGTGAGTAGGAGCTCACCCAATTTTGCTTCAGGTCCACCCAGTGGTGACACACATCATTGGTGTAGCTGGCAGGGATCCCTGGGCCCCACCAGCTGAAAAGTTCTTTCTAGAATTCCCTGAGCAGTCTCATCCCCATGGCAGTCAGCAATGCGTTTCCAGCTGCTGACACCAGCAATACCCCCTACCTCCCACCTATGCTCAGTTCAATTGGCAACCCGATTCATGTGTGCATGGGGGATACTGGTCGAACTGAGCATGCATGGGGGGCAGTGCTGGTGTTGCCGGCTGGAAATGCATTGCTGATTGCCATGGGGATGAGACTGCTCGGGCGTTGGGGGACTCCAGAAAGAACTCTTTAGCTGGCGGGGTCTGGACATTCCTGAAAACCAAGGTATTCATATTTACTGCTTTGGGGAGGGAGAGTCAGAGAGGAAATGTGTGGGTTATGCGTACCCAGTCCACCCTCAGGCCCACTCAAAAATTGAGGTCTGCCTACGCTACTGCATTACATTTTGAGCACTTCTTACAGATAATGCACTTGCATATCCATGTGTTTCTCTGCATCTGAGCACAGCTGTATATGCCATGTATGCTGACAATCACACATACAGGAACATTTCCAAAATTGTTGGCAGAAGTAGGAAATCAATTTTTGGTGCAGCATATACCATCTTTTTGGCCAAGTTCTTCCATGGAACACCTTGTACTCCCAATGCCTGGCCAGAGGAAGGACTCCAACAAAATGGACAACACATAGTAAAGGCTGCCCAGGAGCTACAACAAGGCAGTCTCCTCCCTAGAAAGGTGAGTGCCAACAGAGGAATGATCTGGGAAAGATGAACTAGGCCAGGTGCATGTAAACAGTGTCTCCATGCTAACAAAAGGCCCACGTGCAGGTGATAGGCAGGTGACCCAGAGACTAATCACCAACACTTACAGAAAAAAAGGATCACATTGGAGTTGGTGAAAAAATATTGAGTGGAGTTTATATGGGGACAGGTTGCATATGAACTAGCAGCACTCACAAAGGAACAATGTACCTCACCCGCCCAGACATGTGCTGAAAGTCAGACAATGCATGTTCTTTGGCTGACTTAATTATTTCTGCCCAACATTTACAAGCGTATATTTTCAGGTATACTCTAGTATTCTGTAAAACAATATAGATACCTACTTTCCTTTATAGAATAAGCTCCTACCAGGTACCCAGTTTCTGAATTATCTGTATAGCTATGCAGATTGATTTAGGCCAGCAAAAAAGCTGTCCTAGTTTAAACTTCATAACTATATGGATGACAGCTGAATATTGCTGTTTTCCTTAGAGCCAGTGATGGTCACCACTGTTCATGTATATTTAGTAATGCTGGCTATCTGGATAGCAGTGCTGAGTATATAAAATATTTTAAATGCTACAGCCAGTATTTTAAAACACTCACTGACAGTGGTGTTTGAATATTGGCCGAGTAATATTTGCATAGTGTTAAATCAAAAATTTTCACGGATATCTATTAATGTACACAGCACTAAAAGAGATACTTTCCAACATTTTTGACAGTGATTGTTATTTCTTCATCTGTGTCAGTACACAATGGAATCACAGAACTGAACAAATGTGACAGGGGAGGACTATGCCAATTATGGATGAAGGGATACTATCTACTCCCACTGTTTCGTGTGATTTATTCGACAATCCCTCTGCATTTATAACACAGCAGATTGTAGCTGCTCTCAAAGTGACAAATAGTACTCAATGACACTGACTGACTTGTCTGATCAATTTAGCTTGTCTGAAAACTGGTAATGGATTGCTTTCCCTGTTGACTGACAGTACAAATTTCTATTTCAACTTCTTATACACAAAATAAAACATGGAAAAGAAAATAAGATGATACCTTTTTTATTGGACATAACTTAATACATTTCTTGATTAGCTTTCGAAGGTTGCCCTTCGTCGAAGAAGGGCAACCTTCGAAAGCTAATCAAGAAATGTATTAAGTTATGTCCAATAAAAAAGGTATCATCTTATTTTCTTTTCCAAGTTTTATTTTGTTTAATTTCTATTGATAACTTCTTATACACAAAACCCCTTATAACCATCTAAGCTAAAATAGAATGTCACATTTCTTATGAGAACAAGCAATATTACAGTTATGTTTATTATATAAAGTAGTGTGAAGCTATATTAAAGTTCACTTACATAGCAATAGAGGGTGACAAACAAGTTGTGGAATAGAGGTTCTTTCTGGACTAACTATACAATTTTATGAATAGTTTCCAAGGGTTTTACTTGTTTCATCCAGTCAGTGCAGCCAGCTAATATAATATAATTCTTAAAAGCTAATTCAAAAGCATTTAGTCCAATAAAATAAAAAGTATTACTAAGAACAAACTGCTTTGATTTTATTCAAAAAATTAAAAATCAAGTATACTAGGGTTTGTTAAAATTAGATGCAACACACATTGATGAGTGATTTTAATGCAGCTGTTATCTCTTAAGAATATTACTTTGAATGTGTTAATATACTTAAAGAAATTAAACTCATCCCCCCCCCCTCCCACACACACACTCACTGAAAATCAAAGTCCCAACTGGGCCAGAGGAGAAGTCTAATCTTATCTTCAGAAAATGACAAAAATGGCCCTCAAGACAGACCTCTTCCCAACCTCAATTCCATATCCCTCTTAGTTATGAGGCTCATTGGTGTTGGGTCAACGCCTGTTACTGTTAAGAATGTACATTTGTTTGAAACAATATGAGAGACATGTTAATGAGATTTCCTGCGGCTTTTCATATCAATTTTTCAGGGCTTTTTTTGAAGGGGTACTTGGGGGTACTGAGTACCAGCACCTTTTCCATTGTCTGCTAAAATTGACCCATGGTCCCCAAATTTTAATGAAAGAGCTCAGGCTCTACACACCAATTTGGCCTTGTCATAGATTCTGTGACTGGTTGCAAGGGGCCTGGCTATTGTGGGGTGGGTCCCTCAGTGATCACACCACCCCTGAAGGTGGCCTGGCATTTGAGTACCGGCAACATTTTTGCTAGAAAAAACACACTGCAATTTTTCACAAATCAACAGGAAAAAGACAGATTTTTTGATTTTTTTTCATGTTATTACAGAGTATATACTATCTGCAAAATATGTGCACTATTTACAAAAAGGGTGCTTTCTTTCATGAAAAAGTGCACACTGTTTCCTGATAGTGTGCATGCACAAACCAATGCACATGTGCAAATATAAAAAGTACACCCTCTTCCCCCCAAAAGTGCACCCTCTTTGCAAACAGATCACACTGGTTCAAAAGAGTGTGCATTCTTTCAGAAGGGTATGTACTTTTTACAAGAGAGCACAGTGGTTCTAAAAGTGTGCATACTCAATGATATTGCTCCTGTAATGAAAAAGAGGGGGGTGGGGGAGGGGGACAAAGAAAATGTAAATTACATGAGGTTCTTTTTGTTGAGTGTAATTTTATATCCATTCTCTTAGACAATCCATTTAATGCCAAAAGTATTAAATATTTAATTAGTAGATAAATTATATTTATATTGATATTTTTAAAAATATTTTTGCCGCCCTGGACTGATTTATCCAAAACAACAAAGAAAGCATTTTACATATTGTATATATACACCAGAATAAGTCAATAAAATTGAGCAACCTGTTTATGTAGCCATAGATATCTGCTAGGCCAGTTTATAGGGAATGAGGCTTGTGAAAACTAGGCTATGTAGTCTTTTCATATCTTTCTCCAAGGATCCTGCCCTTAATTCCTTCGTAGAAAAAAGATCTTCCTTCTTCTTTCAGTCTTTATTGGCTACAGTCAGATAAACCATAGCACTAGAGTCATATAAAGTAACTATAATCTGATTAAGATTACAGTGTTCTAAAGTAACTACCTCCATTTTGGTTTGGATTCTAACCTAACTGGATAGGTTGACTGTGGCTTAAACATATTATACTTTTGGTTATATGTACATGCTCCATGTAGCTTCCATGGGTACCAAAAGTACAAGCAATTGGATATTGAAGAAGTAGGACAGGACCCAAAGGATCCCATACCCAAAAAGATTCAGGTGTTTAGGCAGGTCGGGGGGATTGATCTATATTGGAGATGGACCACACTAATGCTCATTCAGTAATGGTGGGGGGAGGGGGAGGGGGAGGTGGAATTTAGCACATGGATTCAGTTCCAAAGTAAGGTAGGAGATGAGGTAGGTCTTGTGCACAAAGCTTGAAAGCTCAATATAAGGTGGACTTGGCAGCAGTTTCCTAAGAGTTAGTGGTGCTTGGTATTCACATGTGACTGTACATAGGAATAGATCCTCCATCCCCTCGCAACACGGCTCTACTTTTGCCAGATAACTCTTTTGAGGGAGTCTATAGAATGCTGCCATTTCCCCTTAAGGTCACTCCCTCACAGTGTCAGATTCACTTTAAAACTCACAGCCCTGCCCAAAGGGGAATATAACATGGCAGGGGTGGAGCCAGAAGGGCATGGTTCAGGAAGTATAAGCCCAGGGCACAACTAGGTCAAGGAGGCCCAGAAGGCAGCAGCTATGCCCAATTGCATATGCCTCCACCATTTGTCTGTGAACTTCAACTGCGACAGTCAGATAGAAAAAGTTTGACATGGAATGTTACAAATTGATATCTTTGACCCTGCTGGATGTAGGCCAGCCTATGTGAATTGCTAATGATTGTACTGGTAATTCTGGGAAACCAGACCAGAGCCCAGCAGTGTATACGTCTTTGTTGAGACACCTTAGTGCACACTGTGGTCCTATAGGAGCAGACCATGAAAGTACATTTGTATATATAAGGACTACTTTTGTGTTTACTTTCCTTCCCTCCACCTGTGAACTGAACAGAACTCCTACCTGACACATTAAATAAATATTATTCTGTTCATCTTAACCCGCTATCAGGCTTATTTTCGAAAGAGAAGGACGCCCATCTTTTGACACAAATCGCAAGATGGGTGTCCTTCTCACAGGGTCGCCCAAATCGGCATAATCGAAAGCCGATTTTGGGCGTCCCCAACTGCTTTCTGTTGCAGGGATGACCAAAGTTCCTGGGGGCATATCGGAGGCATATCGGTGTATCAGAGGCATAGCAAAGGCGGGACTTGGGCGTGCCTAACACATGGGTGTCCTCGACCTATAATCGAAAAAAGAAGGGCGTCCCTGATGAGCACTTGGAAAACTTTACTTGGTTCTATTTTTTGTTACGAGCAAGCAATGAAAAGGTGCCTGAACTGACCAGATGACCATCGGAGGGAATTGGGGATGACCTCCCCTTACTCCCCCAGTGGTCACTAACCCCTTCCCACCCTCAAAAAAATTCTTTAAAAATATTTTTTGCAAGTCTGTATGCCAGCCTCAAATGTCATACTCAGGTCCATCGCAGCAGTATGCAGGTCCCTGGAGCACTTTTAGTGGGTGCAGTAAACTTCAGACAGGCGGATCCAGGCCCATCCCCCTTACCTGTTACACTTGTGGTGGTAAATATGAGCCCTCCAAAACTCACCAGAAACCCACTGTACCCACATCTAGGTGCCCCCATTCACCCAAAAGGGCTATGGTAGTGGTGTACAGTTGTGGGTAGTGGGTTTTGGGGGGCTCAGCACACACGGTAAGGGAGCTATGCACCTGGGAGCAATTTCTGAAGTCCACTGCAGTGCCCCCTAGGGTGCTCGGTTGGTGTCCTGGCATGTCAGGGGGACCAGTGCACTACGAATGCTGGCTCCTCCCATGACCAAAGGGCTTGAATTTGGTCGTTTCTGAGATGGGCGTCCTCAGTTTCCATTATCACCGAAAATCAGAAATGACCAAGTCTAAGAACGGCCATCTCTAAGGTCAGCCTAAATTTCCAGATTTGGGTGTCCCCAACTGTATTATCGAAACGAAAGATAGACGTCCATCTTGTTTCGATAATACGGGTTTCCCCGCCCCTTCACGAGGATGTCCTGCAAGGACGTCCTCAGAAAACCTTGGGCATCCCTTTTGATTATGCCTCTCCACGTGGCTTAAGTTTATCATGGCTCCAGGGCCCACCCTTGTTCACATTACCACAGTTTTCCTGTCCTATTATTACAGGTCAGAAAGTCCAATAGTTATGGATGTGGGTTGGGGGTCCATACCATTTAGCTTCTACACAAATGGTTAATTTACTTCCTCAGTTGTGCAGGCAGTAAGTAATGTCAGGTTCAAGAAACCTCACGCCTAGGTCCTAGCCTTCCCTCAAATTCCTCGTAGTCCAAACTTCACTGAAACTGAAACAAATCAAGGGTGCTGGTGAGCATTGACAAAGATGGATCACTTTGCTCCCAATAGACTTGTCAGAATCCTTGTGACTGCAGCAACTTCTACCACTAATTTTAATCACTGATGAATGCTGTGCATCAAGTACATGATGGCAACCACGAATGCTAAAGCTGAAATGGGGGACACTCCGCAGCCAGAGAATAAACTACAGAAACAAGAACAGTTGACAGATGGCTGCCAGTAAAGAGCCAAAAATCACTCTGTATAGCATAATGAAAGAGATGCTTCCATTGAAAGGTATTCTGCAAGAGTTCAAGTACTTCAAAGCATAGCTTGTTCAAAACTAATCTCACACTGACACCCTCACTCTCAAGTGTGACGCTAATATTGAGACTGTGACAAGCTTGCAGTGCACATTTGAATAGGGTGCCACACTTCAAAAAGACCTGGAAGATCTAAATAGCCACTCACACAGCAACAATTTAAGAATTTTAGGCATCAGTGAAAGAACTGAAGGACCCAATCCTATTGTTTACCTGGAAAGGCTCTTACCAGCTGTTTGATATAAAGTTTAACAAACCTTTCTGAGACTGAGTGCACTCATGATGTGTCTTCTTCTCAGCCTGCCAAACAATAATATCCCAGACCATTTCTGATCAAGATATTGAAATAGACCTTGATGATTTTGCAAAAGTCAAAGATCAAAGTTTCAGCAATGCACAAGGGAACAAAAATAACGCTTTTCTCAGATCTGAAAAAAATACAGTGATACATAGGAAGAAATTCCTATCCTTCCAAGACTTCCTCAAGGCAATGAGTGCACAATTTGGCCTGCTGAACCCAGTAACTATGTGGATCACTGTTCATAGCAACACAATAATTTTGAGGACTCAGGAACTCTTTTACTACGCCACAGCAAAAAGTGGCCTGCAGCTGTGCAAGTGCATCTTTTGGGCAGGAATCGGGCCAGTTTTTGCCACGTCCTGAAAAAAAGGGCCTTTTTTAAAGGGGACGAAAAATTGGAAGTGCGGCAGAATAAAAACCAGCGCACATCCATTTTTGGCTTGAGACCTTACCAACACCCATTGACTTAGTAGTAAGGTCTCACGGCGGTAGGCATGCAGCGCGCATCCTCTGGCGTTTACCGCTGGGTAAGCGCCATGCAGTAAAATATAGAAAATATTTTCTACTGTGTGTTTTCTGCATGCATCAAATTCAGAATTTCCGCCCAGGGCACATGGTAGCCGGGCAGTAATGTTGATTTGGAGCATGCTGGATGCGCTTAGGCCCTTACGTGCCTTTGTGAAAGGGATCCTCAGAGCCTTGCCTCCTGGACTCAATTTGGACATGAGCTGTTCAGTGATGTCGGCACATATATTGACATGTGACTATACATGGTTACTGCAGGAATTCTGTATAACATTATATAATTCAGTGTTTTGCTGTTGATCGCTTTCCCTATATGGGGAATTGTTACTAGTTGGGTGTAACTGAAAGTACCCTAGCTGTGGCTGTGGATTCATGGTCATTTGGATCTTCCATGCAGCATACATATCCTTGTAGCACCAGCTGAGGACACAGTTTTTCCAGAAACAGATACATAATTCTTCATATGTCATCTACAACAAACTTAGGGGCCCTTTTGCTAAAGGGTGTTAACCCTTACCACGTGCTTAGCTTGTAGGAAAACACTTACTGCAGTGCAAAACACATTAAAATGTTTTGTGGTAATGTCCCCTTTTCCATGCAGTAACCGCTCCTTATTTATTTTTTAAAATATTTTTTGAAGGGGTCATGACATGAGCAAAGAATGGGTGTGGAAGCATTAATCAGCCTGCACATTCGCATTAGCATGTGCTAACTGGCTAATACTGAGGGGTCCTTTTTATCAAGCTGCAGTAAATACTGTACTAGCACGTGCTTACTGTAGCTTAAAAGGTCTTGCTCTGGTGCACGCTCAGATGTCCTATGGTAAGTTACCGGTTAGCGCAAGCACTCAACATGGTAAAAAATTACTTTTATTCTTATCACAGGGAGACGTGTCTGGAGGCAGGAAGTGTCTGTGATAGTTAGTACAGCTAGACTGCCGTGCGCTGATTAGTGCAGAAGCCACTAAAGGTTCATGCGTTAATCTGTTTTAATGGCCACATGCTAATGGCAACTTGGAAGTGTTAAAATAAAGTTAAAAAAAGTGGAGTCAGTCAACATATATTAGAACCAGCAATTGTAAATGAAGAAGGACCCAACACAGCTGTGTTTCCTCATACATTTATGCCTGCATCGGGGGGTACAACATACTCTTGATTTGCAATCTCAAAAACTAAATGAGTCATTAGCTGGTTCTATGTTTTCTTACTCCTTGAAAATCAGTGTGAATGATGCTCAGCAAATGATGATACTAAAAGTACCGTTCAGCTCCAGTACTTTTAGTAGGCATCCAGTGCTGAGTATGTTGTACCCCTGATGCAGGCGTATATTTATGCCAAAACACAGCTGTGCCAGGTTCTTCTTCATTTACATTTGCTGACTGTAAGAACAATAACGAATCATCTGGTTCTAATATATGTTGACTGACTCCATCGTTTTACTTTATTTTGGTTCATTCCATTTGTAGAGTTTTTTCCTTCTCTTTTGTGTGCTGAACCTGGAAGTGTATCCAGCTAGGATGTTCTGATTAGCCTTGTGCTGGGTGGTAATTCCAAAATTGGTGCACACCAAAAACACATGGTAGAAAATAATGTTCTATTTTCTACAGCAGGAGCGCTCCCAGTGGTAATCGGCAGTTGGTGCATGTTGGATGGTTACCGTGGAGTTAAGGGCTTCGGCCATAACTAGCCGCATGCTGGTTTTCATTTTGCCATACGTCCTTTCTCAGCCCCCCAAAAGTCCTTTTTTCCAGACGCAGTAGAGAAATGGTCCATTGCGTATCCAATGCATGCGCCCACACTACTGCAGGCCACATTTTGGTGTGCCTTTGTAAAAGGGCCCCATAGTGCACCCATATTAATTATTTGCAGTTACTACACACTAGTGGCAATATTAGTGCATAACCTTTAAAAAAAAAAAGAAAAGAAAAGAAAATACCTGATTTTACTGCAGTGTTAAATATGGACTTAGTGTGCAGATAAGTCCTGTGTTAAAATATACTAAGCTCATTTTTTATGCATTTTACTAAAAAGTCTCCTCTGTAAGTTATATGAACACTAGTAAATAAGGCCTTTTTCAGAGACAAATGAAACGGGTGCTAGCAAAGTTTTCCTGGGAGTGTGTTTTCCTGGGATTGTGTTTGCATCCACCCAGCGATTGTGCTCTCTCCCCTTCCTCCCCTTCAGCCACCTATCAGTTTTCCTCATCTCTCTTCTCTCTATTTAAAACACACCTCCAGCATTCTTTTGAAGCCTCCAAAAGTTCCAACGTTTGTGTAGTGGTGTAGATCGATGTCTGCCCCGACCTCGCGTCAAACGTGATGACGTCAAGGGCATAGCGATGCGATTGGTTGAGTTCCATTGCTCCGCCCTCGTCATCACGTTTGACGCGAGGGTGGGGCAAACACTCATGGGCGAATTTTGATCTACACCACCATCGATTTAGAACGTTGGAACTTGTGGAGGCTTAATTAGAACGTTGGAGGTGCGTTTTATATAGAAAAATAATTTTTTTTCACATTTTTTTACACATATGAGGCCTGTTTCAAAGTCTTTTCCCATAAACACAGCTGGGAAGAAAGCCTTAGGGGCACCTTCACTAAAACAGCATGCGCTAAATGCGAAAAAGCCCATTTTATATCTATAGGTTTCTTAGCATTTAGCACTTTAGTAAAAGGACCCCTTAATGAATTAGGCTTTTTACATAGTAACATAGTAAATGACGGCAGATGAAGATCTGTACGGTCAATCCAGTCTGCCCAACAAGACAAACTCATTTTACATGGTATGTGATACTTGATATGTATACCCGAGTTTGATATGTCCTTGCCATTCTCAGGGCACAGACCGTAGAAGTCTGCCTAGCACTCTTCTTGTACTAAAAGTTCTGAAGCTAATGTCGAAGCCCCTTAAAATTTACACTCAAGTCCATCCATATCTATTCAGTCCTGTTCAGGGCATAGACCGTAGAAATCTGCCCAGCACCAGTTTCACTTCCCAATTGCCGGCATCACCAACCAATCTCCTTTAAGATTCCATGGATCCATTCCTTCTAAACAGGATTCCTTTGTGTTTATCCCACACATGTTTGAATTCCACTACCGTTTTCATCTCCACCAGCTCCCGCGGGAGGGCATTCCATGTTTTTTTTTATTATTATAATTTAATTTCCAACTAACATGACCTGATTTCTAGTACTTGTTGATTCTCAAAAAGAAAAAAAAAATCAAGCCTTTGGTTTGGAAGTCAAATCATGCAAAAAATGTCTGAGTTTTAGAGGGACCGTCCAACATCTATGAAGATAGGTTCAACCCACCACTTAACTAAGGGGTCCTTTTACTAAACTGAGCTAGAATCAGAGCTAAGAGGGTCTTTTACAAAGGTGCACTAGCATTTTTAGTGCACAGTAATGATTAGTGTGCGCTAAATGCTGGAGACGCCCAAAGGAATATATGGGCATCTCTAGCATTTAGCGCATGCTTATTTTTAGTGTGCGCTAAAAATTCTAGTGTGCCTTTGCAAAAGGGGCCCTTAACGTGTTGTAGTTCAAGATTTTACTACACGCTAAGCCCAGATTTAACACATCAGCTTTGGGGGTGTTCCCTCTATTGTTTTTTTTTTACTGCAGGTCATGTTTTAATGTTACTATTAGTGTGTACTACCTGCAGAGAGTTAACGCGCCGCAAATGCGACGAAACCCATAGAACTTGAATGGGCTTTGTCACATTTGCCACACCAGAATCACTAGCATGGATTTGTAAAAGGAGCTCAAAGTGATGCCACATTAGCAGTGTGCTAGCCAGTGAATGTGTGATAAGAATAATACACTTACTGGCTAACCCTTTCATTCCCTTTCTCTCTGCCCATGACATGTCCCTCATACAAAAATTCTAAAATATTCAGCAACATGTGATTTAACACATGGAAACAGGTAAACTACTGCAAAAATGCCTTAACATGTTTTAGTAAAAGTGCCCCTAAACATTTGAGTCTAATGTATCAAGGATTGTCTCTCCTGACAGAAAATGGTGGAAAATCTTTGACAAATCAAGCCAAGATATTCCCAGCTAGACATCACTGTGTTCAGGCCTTTTTTCCAGCAATGAAAGGTTATGTAAATTTCAAACCTGCTAAAGTATTATATGGGCAGCTCCATGAAAATCAGATATTCCAAAAAATGAAAGGGAAAAAGTTACTGTTTTGAGAATATATTACTGTATATTTACAATAATTATCGGCACTTTACAATCTATGCTTAAGACAGTATTCTGAACCAATATAAAGCCGTACATAGCTCCTTTCTAATAATTATTAGGACTCCACAGATTGTGGGAAATGTTAGCATTATAGCCTTAAACTATCTTGTGTGTGCAAAAGTATATTTACATATAAATTTCAAATTTATTAGTTCTGTAGCCTTTTACATGTTTAATATGGAGTACTGGTCTCCCAAGCCAAGAACCATTTTTCCTCATCTCTGTATTATTCAAATTTATTAAACAATATTTCACATTTGTTTGACACAACGTCAAACTCAGGACTCTTAAAGAACTGCTGCAGCTTTGGAACTGTTATGCTTTCTTGGACTTTAATCATTCTTGGCAAGGCTCCATTTCCTGTCAGAAAGTGAAACAGCTTAGGAATGTCATTTTCACGAAAGAAAACAGAGAGAACCCAAGAGGAAGTTCTCCTCCGCTCCAGAGACCATAAGATACTCAAACACACTCACAGGAGGGCTGGAATACATCAAACATTAGCAAAGGGAAAAGGACACACTTTTCCCACATTAAAATACATGGATAAAGCTGAACTTTTGCTAAATATAGTTCCCACGGTTAATTCTATTAAATATATATATAAAAAAATTGGAGTACTGTCATTTAAGAAGATTTTTTTCCACAGTAGAATAAAAGTACAACAAAAGACTGTAAAGTGCCTTTACTTAGTGCTTAGAACAATCCCATGAAGATGTGAAAAGCAGGACACAGTAGCAGAATGGCTAACAATGCCAGAGAGCAAAATTACAGTATTATATAGCAAATGAGTTTTTATGCAGACTGAAACCTTGAGATTCACGCTTTGGTCTAATTTCTTCATGAGGAAAAGAAGAAAAAAGGAGTCATTTGTAGATATGTAAAGGAAGAACTGGAAATAGCTCAATGACAACATAATTCTTGTTTCAATGCACCATCCAAAAAAAGAGATCCATGTGCAGTACATGTATAAGTATAGGAGTGTGTGTGTATGTTGGTGGGTAAAACATCATTTTCACCAAAAGAACATGAAGAAAAGAAAATAAACGGTATGACTGCTGTTGTGTGAATTGAAGACTAACAGGCTTATTTTCGAAAGAGAAGGGCGCCCATCTTTCAACACAAATCGGAAGATGGGCGTCCTTCTCCCAGGGTTGCCCAAATCGGCATACTCGAAAGCCGATTTTGGGCATCTTCAACTGCTTTCCATCGCGGGGACGACCAAAGTTCACGGGGGCGTGTTGGAAACATAGCTAAGGCGGGACTGGGTCATGCTTAACACATGGGCGTCCTCGGCCGATAATGGAAAAAAGAAGGGCATCCCTGACAAACACTTGGGCGACTTTACTTGGTCCTTTTTTTTATGACCAAGCCTCAAAAAGGTGCCCAAACTGACCAGATGACCACCGGAGGGAATCAGAAATGACCTCCCCTTACTCCCCCAGTGGTCACTACTCCCCTCCCACCCTAAAACCAAACTATAAAAATATTTTTGCCAGCCTCAAATGTCATACCCAGCTCCATGACAGCAGTATGCAGGTCCCTGGAGCAGTTTTAGTGGGTACCGCAGTGCACTTCAGGCAGGCGGACCCAGGCTCACCCCCCCTACCTGTTACACTTGTGGTGGTAAATGTGAGCCCTCCAAAACCCACCACAAACCTACTGTACCCACATCTAGGTGCCCCCCCTTCATCCCTAAGGGCTATGGTAATGGTGTGCAGTTGTGGGGAGTGGGGTTGGGGGTTCAGCACACAAGGTAAGGGAGCTATGCACCTGGGAGCTTTTTCTGAAGTCCACTGCAGTGCCCCTAGGGTGCCTGGTTGGTGTCCTGGCATGTCAGGGGGAGCAGTGCAGTACGAATGCTGGCTCCTCCCACGACCAAAGGGCTTGGATTTGGTTGTTTCTGAGATGGACGTCCTCGGTTTCCATTATCGCCGAAAACCGGGGACGAACATCTCCAAGGCGACCATCTCTAAGGTCGACCTAAATGTTGAGATTTGGGCGTCCACGACCGTATTATTGAAACGAAAGATGGACGCCCATCTTGTTTCGATAATACGGGTTTCCTCGCCCCTTTGCAGGGACGTCCTGCGAGGACGCTCTCAGGAACTTGGGCGCCCCATTCGATTATGCCCTCCACAGGGCCCTTTTAAAAAGGCACATCAAAAGTGGCCTGTGGTAGTGTGGGCATGTGTTTTGGATGCGCACTGGACCATTTCTCCGCCGTGTCTGGAAAAAAGGGGTTTCTTTGAGGGGGGGGGGGAAATGGCTGTGCAGCAAAATTAAAAATGGTGTGCGTCTATTTGCTTAATGACCTTAATGCTACCCATTGACTTAGTGGTAAGGGCTCACATGTTACCCGCACGGTAGCTGTCAGCATGCACCAACTGCTGATTACCGCCGGGAATGTTCCTGTGGTAGAAAATAGAAACTTATTTTCTACCATGGGTTTTTGGAGTGCGCCAAACTTGGAATTACCACTAGGTGCACGCGCTAGCTGGGCAGTAATGCCGATTTGATACATGCTGCACATGTGTAGGCCCTTACACACATTTGTAAAAGGGCCCCCAGGTTTGGTTGATTATAATTTCTTTGCATTTTGATACTTGAGGGCCCTTTTATCAAGCTGTAGTAAGCGCTAACATGTGCTTAGCACAGCAAAAAAGCACCTTACGGTAGGGCATGCTCAGGTGTCCTAATGTAATTTTTGCATTGTTGTGCTAGGGTGGGTCTGGGGGCAGAGAATGGACTTATTCTGAGCTAATCGGTTAGCGCAGCTACATTGTCGTGTGCTAACCAATTAACTTGTGGTTCGCATATGAGCCCTTATACCTACAAAATAGGTGGCAGTAGGGGCTTGCAAGCTATTGGCCATGTGCTAATGGGAAAATATGCGTATGAGCAGTAATAATGAAAAAAAGAATATCAGCCATTTTATCTCTGTGATAAAAATGGCCTCAGCGCATGGGAATGACCCGTATAAGGGCATACTAAGGCCAATATTTACTGCAGTCTGATAAAAGAACCCTTTTTCTTTTTGGTATTTTAAAATCATTTTGGCATTTCATCTCATTTTAAAGCCCACTGCATCCTTAATATTTTCTAGTGGGTAAAAATATACGTTTAAATTCTTGCTATAGGGACTTCTTGACCAGTCGGTATGCAATTACATTATTTTAACTGATATTAGCTTCAGTCTTCTTATTCCTGATCATTTATTCAAACCTCTTGTGCCATTTGTAGAGGCATATTAAAAGTCTATTTCTGGCTTTTCAATATTTTTGCAGAAAATCATAATTGTTTATCGTCTTGCTCAAGCTTTCAAACTTCATTAGGTGTGTAGTAATGGAAGCATGACATGGTTATTCTCACTAAGAAGGATAATGCTTTACTTTTAGAAAAAAATTCCTCTTGAACCATCTGAAATATCTCCACCCTAGATCTCTGACATTATATGTGCATCCTTCTGCTGTTGCTGTTATTGCTATAGAAAAGGAAAAAAAAAACACTGTTTCTATTTTCTTTATCATGTACAGCGACAACCTTTTCCTCCTTTCCATTCTTTTCCTCATCTATGATTGCCAATTTTTAAGATGAGCAGATATCAATATGCATTGTCACACCTTAGTGTCAGTCTGTGTGTAAAACTCTGGGAGACTTCCTATTGGTCACAGCATTCCTGGCCTGAGATCATGATAGTTCTGCCCCCCACCAGGACCTAACTTATTCAGAATTAGTGGTGATTCTGGTAGCAACTGCCAGTTTTCAAGAGTCCCTTGATCAATGAAATTTCCTAGTTCCATGGGAAGGGTTGTGACCAGGCTTTACAAAGCAGACCCTGGACCCAGTGCCACATCTTGGCGCAGTAGTATCTAATCCAAACTAGACAATTGTGTAGAAGTTTAGGTGATCCTAAGCAGTGGTGGAACTGATGTATTTTCTATTGCCAACAGTAACCTGTGTACAGTGGAAGCTAAGCCACATTTAAGGCTACTGGTCAGGAGGATCATGCAAGATTTTGTAGATCTTGCACTTTTGTGGAATAGAGCTCCCTTTCTGGCATTTCTCCAGTCCAGATCCAGAGACAATGTCTTCTTTCAGAATTGTCAGTAACTGATGGATAATAAGATTTTTTTTTAGAATGTCAAGTGTTTTAGAAGTATGCTTGAAATTGACCTAGAATTGGATTTGACCAAGATGAGTATCCAAGATTTGTCCAGAGATTTATGGGTGGATTCTGGATGTCCCTATTGCAAAATTGGTCCTGTGAACAAAGGATGGTGTCTGACTTCTGAGGATACCAGTATCTATGTGTGTCATTACCTGTAATGTGACTGGAGGAAGCCAAGTGAGATGAATAGATAGATGGTGGTTGTAATTTATCATTGACTGAGAAGAGACATCGCATTCAAGCCTTTCCCAGAAGTTTGTTATCTGGTTCCAATTATTCTAGTTAGCAAACTTCCACAGGACCAACATAGTACCCAAATTAGAACCAAACACACCATCTGCAACATTTCCATACCATTTACATCAACTACCTCTATTTTCCTCTTCCCAAATAATCCCAAACCATGCATTACATTGTCACTCTGCAAAGTATAATCAAACAATTTGTCTAGAGCTCAATTTCACTCAAACCTGCCCAACTTCCCACCTTTGATGAAACCAAGATAGCATCAAAGAACAGTTACACTATGGCACATAGTTTCAAAAGAGAAAAAAAATGTCTCAAAATTGGCACAAAGCAGCAGATGAACATTTTTCATGGGAAAATTTCTACCATGATTTTCAAAACTCATATTTGATATAGCTTTCTTTGTAGTTCATCTAAATCAAAAGGGGGTTGCATTTGGGGTGTGTTGAGAGCATGAGTTGAGTGAGATTTGAGAGGGCCCAGAATTTAGATGTTTTTTTTCAGGGATAATGGAACAAGTTTTAAAAAGTCTAATGCAAAAATTGGGATGTTTTCATCCGGACCTGTTTCAATTTTGATTAAGTCACAAAAAGGTACCCTAACTGACCAGATGACCACTGGAGGAATTAAGGTATGATACTTCTTAATCCTCCAGTGCTCACTGACCCACTCCTACTCCCCATACTCTGACAACTTCAGATATTATGGTAATTCCTATAGTAGCAAGCTGGTCCCAGGAGTAGGCTAGTGGTCAATGCAGTGGACGTTTAGAGAAAGAGACCCAGGTCCATATCCAACTGTAACTAGTACACTTGTGGTGGAAATTGTGAGCCTTCCAAACCCCACAAAATACTAACCGTATCTATAGATAGGAGACACCTGCACACTTGAGGACTTTTGCAGTGGTGTACAGTAGTTAGATTTTTAGGTATTTCTGGAGGGCTCACAATACAAAATGCGGGTGGGATACTTATCTGGGTCCCTTTATATGAAGTTCACTGCACTGACCACTAGGCTGCCCCCTGCTCTACTGAGATATCTGTGTGGCTAGTTTACTAGGAAAGTAAGCAAACCATCCCTATGACTTGTTTTTGTGCACTTTCCTCTAGGACGTTTTTAACTGGTACCTAATTAAATACATACTGAGCACAAGGACATCTGGAAAATAGTGATTTTCCAAACCAAAAAAAAAAAAAAAAAAAAGTTTTTCTGGTTTGAAAATTTCTGTGTTCAGAATGAGAATTTTAGATTTTTTTTAGCAAAATATCTATAATGTGACTTGGACATAATATTGAAAATGTCCCTCAATGTTGCCATCTTTGTTGACACTCTCTAGCGCTCCCCTAAAATTTCCATACATAGAATTGGGGGAGTTGCCTGGTCACAGTTGTATTGTCATTCTCAACTCTGCAGGAAGGTGTTTCTTCCATGAAAAGCCTGGAGCCTAGCCTGGTACTGTAATGATTAACACAGAAGCCTTTTAAACTACTAACCAGGGGTAAAATCCTGCTGCAGTAGACCAATTTCTGCACCTATTATAAATAGTGTTCAGGTGCAGCTGGGGGTGAGTAGTGGACTTAGCTATCTCTACCACATGTCCTCATCTTTTGTGGCACCAGAGACTCACAGTTGAGAAACAGGCTTACAATTGTGGGGAAGAGGGTGTGTGGGTATGGGCCCAGATGCTCCTAGGAGGGGCTGTTACAGTAACCAAGTGAGAAAGGGTGCACAGCATAACAAATACCAGATTTAGGCAGTAACAGAGTTGCCATGTAACCTTGTTCCAGGAGGGAGATTTGTGGCCAGTCCGGATTTCTGCCACACTCATTCTGATGCATTATGATATTGGCAGTGCTGATCTTAATTATTTTGATGGGGGCATGGTGTAAAAAAGTGCTGGAGCCTTTATGACATTTCGCATCCCATACCAGGGTAGTTTGTGGTTGGCCACAGATTTTGCATATCTAGTCTATGCATCACTCAGGGTCCCTCATAGTAAGTGTTGGGACCTCTGGCTGGAACAGTGGCTTCATGGGCAGAGCAGTGGTATGGGAGCCAGGGACACAGAGTCTGAAAACATTGTACCTTGTACTTTAGAACAATTCCACTGAAAGTGTGTGTTTAGGGAAAACCAGACAGTTGAATCTGTCTCCTAACTTTAGCTGGAGGGGAACCAATGCATGCTTAGCATCCTTGTTCTGTTCTCAAGCTGGATACAATGTTACTGTACCAGTTGGCCTGTATTGTTATCTGCCTCACACCATTTGCATTGAAAGGAATACACAGAACACCCGTATAAACAATTAACTCTTTTATACCAAGAATAAAATGCAAAATACCAATAATTGAATCTTGTACAATAGGTTAAAGAAATTTGAAAAACATATGTAGCAATAAAACAAGGGGGAAGCACAAAAGAAAGTATTTACAAAAAAAACCCCAGAAAGGTTTAGGAAAGAGGATAGAACTTTGTGGCCAAGAGGGAGGAGGATAGGAGGGGAAGAGAAGGATGGAGTGGCCACCTCAAGAGCTCCAGGAGCTGTCTCAGGAGGTTGGGTAGACCAAGGGTCCTGGGAGGGGTCATATCGTAGGATCCCAGCATGCTCTAAGCCAGATTATGTATAACCTGAAGCATTCTCAAGCCTGGCCTGACCGGGTTCCAGGGCCTTCAGTCACCGGTCCATGGCCTCAAGCATTGCCTCATCTCTTCTGACACAGATTCAGTTCCAGTGGCAGGTGCAGGGCAAGGTGCTACTGCACCTCCACCTGCTCCCGGAACTGCAAGAGACTCAGTTTTCTATGCCAGGGAACATGGGGACAGCAGCAGGAGACCACTGTCCTCTCCCACAGCCTGCTGCTCCTGGGGTGGCACAGGGAGGCTGGGGTGGGCAGGAGGGGGTGGGATGTTCAGTTCCACTTCCTTCCTCTTCATCTTCTTCCCTTCTTCCTCCTCCTTTCCTATTTCTTCCTCATTCTTTTCCTCCTTTCCTTCTTCTTCTTCCCCTTATCTTATCTTGGGGGACTTATTACCTACCTATTCCCTTAATCAACAGGGTAAAAAAAGAAATTACTGGTACAATAGCCAGGAATTAGAATCTAATATAATCATCGCTAAAATGAAGAGAAACCCTATTTCAAAAATTTAGGAAATAAATATGGTTTTTTCACTAAATTTTAAAAACTTCCTTTGTCTCCATTTCTTCCTCCCCCCCCCTTTATTCCTCTTCCTCTTCCTCCTCCTCCCTTGCTCTAAGTCAAGTGGGACAGTACAGCTGGTAGCTGAGCTACAATGGTGTGAAACATAGACATTGGTTACAACATGCTCTCCATCAGATGCACAGTTGACCATTAGATATTCCAAGGTGAGCACTGTAGTTTGCGACTTCACCATGATATATGGGGGTTAGCGACCAAACTTTGTCTGTTTGTTATACATTGGCACCTACTCCTTCCAGTAGCCCTGTTAGACTGTTCAGGTATGGTGACAGCTCATTCATCAGCTCCCTTCCTCCATGATATGGGCCTCCTGCCTTCAGCTACCTGTGGCACTGTCTGTGTTACACCTGGGCTGGTCACCTTTACCAAATTGAGGGACCATAGAAAAAAGCTACACATGAAGAAGGAGCCCATGGCATTTGACACTCACATGCCTGTGCCTCCAGCTGGCATCTCACCCCGTCCCTCCACAGATAGTTCCACTTGTGCTACATTTCTTTAAGTCTTCTGTCTGTATGGAGACAAAGGGTGGGAATGGAGAAGGAGATTGAGTGGCAGGTACATGGCAGATGTTTCAGAATGCTACCTAAGTATAAACAGTGGAGACAAACATTACCATGTTAGATTATTCCTCTTGCCTATATCCTCACATGCCACAGTGTAGATTGCATTTTGCACTGACCTACTTAGGGAAGGAGGCTTGCTCATTGTAAGAGACAGTACTGTGAAGTGGAGGTATTAACCTAGTTGTTAGAGCAGTTGACTTGACATGGAAGGTTCAAAACCCCACAAGTACTTCCTATCATCTTGAGCTGTTTACCTGATCCTACATAACTATAGCTTCAAAGGTGGCAGTGAACAGTGCTTTGTTGTACTATGATCACAGCTGACCGATGCAATTAGGAGATTTTACTGTACCCTGATTGCCTTTTTTACTTACCTCCCTAGGGAAGGAGGCTTGCTCATTGTATATTAAAGTGAGCCTCTGCCAGGCTCTTCTGTAGCTGTTGTAGTTTCTCCTGTGACAAGGGGTAATGAAGAACCTTTTCTCCATGGCCATCAAAAGCCTGGCAAGCAGGAGTATGTCTTCTTCAGAGAAGCTGAGCTGCCTCCTGCCTGTTGTCATCTTTCTCACTGTCCCCACGCTGATGACATCATCATGCATTACATGTCAAAGTCAGTGCTCATACATCAGCACCAAATTTGTGCATGGTTCTCTCTGGATTTCATAACGGGTACTCAAAAAAACAAAGCCTTTTATTGAATCCACAGACAAACATACCTGCGCTGAGCGCTGTTCTACAAACAGCATGCAACTCGACTTTTAGGCATAGTCTATAAATAGTGCACAACTCTACCCACTCTATGTAGAATATAGTTATTACTATATATATGTACCACATTAATAATAATATAGAGGCCGATATTTAGACCACGGGAGTTAGATCGGTTAACTCCCACGGTCGGTGCTGAGCCCAGATATTCAATCACAGGCCATGTCTGGTGACCAGCTTTGAAAATCCAGGTTATTTTTGGCTGGTTTAAAGATAATCAGCTAAGCTGATATTCAGACTTAGCCGGTTATCTTTAAACCGGCCAAAGATATCCCATGTTTTCATGCGGCTAAATATGACCGCTAAACCGGCTTGAATTTTTATTTCTTTATCAATATCCTGTAATCCCTATTACTATGTAAGCCGCATTGAGCCTGCTTTGAGTGGGAAAGCGCGGGGTACAAATGTAATAATAATAATGTATGGTGCCAAATTTTTTTCAGTGCCATTTTTTGACCACCATTTACTGAATCTAGTCTATTAAATGAAATTTACAGTACCATCTGTTGGCATAACAAAAAAAGCAATTGTAACACTTTATAAACTTTATTTGCTAATATAAACTTAATATGCATTTTATATGCTTAGTTCAACAACTAATCAGGTAGTTTTAATTTGTCAAAGGATTCATATGTTTGTAAGTTAAATTGTTAATCGTACCTGTTATTCTTTAAAGTCCTCTATCAGCAAAGGAGTTTTAGAGCATGAATTGCATTCTGCACGCATCTCCATACCAATGTCCGTGAATTATGTAGCGATCACCATGATAGATTATTTGATTATGCAAAAATAGGGATTGATAACTTGCAAGTGAAACCTTTTCATTGGTTAACTTACATTGATTTTTTACTAAAGAGTGGTAAAGACTTGCACTTACGGCACAGTAATTCTCCAAATTGCACATGGGTGGTAACTGCTTTGAGTGTTCCCAGCAACCACCATACAGTTACTGCACATTACATATAGTCATAGAAAGCCTATTTAAGAGGAGGTACTGCAACTGTGATATTTACAATAGTGACAGCACATTGTCATTTACTGTGTGCTAATGCAATGTGCAGTCCACAGTCATTCCTGACCCATATGTATCCCTTTTCTTACCCTAAAACAGGGTGTGCAATTTGTGCATTAATTAGCACATGGTGTCATGCTAATGTGGGATGATTACCATGCATGCACAACTGCATATCACACATTAGTAAATAGCTCCCTTAATACATCTATGACTAACTTTCTAGTGTTACACCTTTTCTGTCAGGTCAATACAAGAACAGTATTGTCCATCCAATAGCACTTTACAAATAAGAATACAAAAATTATATACTACTTATCATTTCTATAGCACTATTACACATATGCAATGCTGTACACTAAGCACATATGACAAAACTTAGTGGTTAATTCTGTAAAATGTTGCAGAAATATCAACAAATAACAGGAATACTGACTTTCAGAAATGCCTTGAATAAAAATATCAATCAGGAATAATAAGAGTCTCAGTGCTGTGACATTTACAGAGGCTCCACAAACTCCTGCAATTGTTCTGGGATCATCTGCTCTATTACCTTCAGCACAAAAGGTAGATTTGAAGTAGAGTGATAACTGTTCGGAACCTCATGGTCTAAAGTTGGTTTCTTGAGGACAGAACAAATAGACACGTGCCTTTAATGATAGTGAGATGCCACCACAATTGTATGCCATCACAAACTTCCAAATTTGGTTGTTTTAAAGTGGTTAGGAAGGAGTCCAAACACAAGCAGAAGAATTCATACATATGGATTGAACCTTCTTTGTTTGAAAATTATCTCAATGTGCCATCAATACACAAAGCCAGCACACACTGACTGCACCAATATGTCTTGTGAAAGAAAGCATTAATTATAATTTGAGAATAGAACACTATAGCCTACCTATAAAATGGCCCTGTTATAATTGGGACAAGGCAATGGAAATACTTCATTGCAACCAAGAGTAGCAGCACTAGAAATGACATTTCTTCCCTTAGAGCTGGCAGGCTAAGTTTAACTGTCTTTAGCAAATAAGCTTTTGAGTACTTTCCATGGAGTATCTTCCAATAGTGAGCTAAGCAGTCAGAGGATGTTGAGAAGGAAACTAAAGAAATGCATTCATGACTACACATTCAGTTAATTTTGGCATCTAAAATATTTTAATACATGCAAACTGCTTGTACATGCCCATAACTATGAATTAACATGCATATAATCAGTTGAAAAACATTTTAAATGGTTTTGCATGTATAGAAAGTATCCATAAAAAATACCCCCAAATTGGGAACATTTTGATCAAATCGAACACTAACCAAACATTTTGTCCATGCAGAACCCTAAAAGTAGCAGATAGCAGGTGTTTTGCAATTTCAAATAGAATATGTGACTGTGAATATAAGATGAAGTAGGCTTATTAAAATGCACATTTGAACAGATAATATAGCTCTATAATCCATCCAATATGGTATATGTTATGTTCCCAAACTCTTCTGCTTTCCATTAGGAAGGTATGAACATAATATCCAATGTTTAAATTTACCTTTAAGAAAAGAAATCTACTCCAGACATCGGTTTGCTACTGAATATATTTGTGCATTTTAAATATAGGGTTGATTCTGTGGTTATCATACCATTGGCCAAATTTAAAGACTGGGCAAACGCTTCTTAATGCCATTTATCCAAAAAACTTAAAAGTTCTTTTGATATACCTTTTAACTCTGTGTCTAGTTGGGGAATCTGATAGTAAGAAACTGACAGGAAAACAGGAGGAAAGCAGAAAAAAGAAAATAAGATGGAGGAAAGAGTGAGTTTTATGGGCTGCCACCTAGTCCATTCTGGCCATCAATCATTGTATAAACCAGCTTGGACAGATAACTGTGTGGGCTGCATTGACTTTATCAGTAAGGAAAGTATGTTTCGTAGTTCCTGTTGTTAACATAATACTGATTTAAAGCTTACTCTGCTGGAATAAATCCTGCATTGCTGGCAGATTTGACCTTTGTGTTGTTGAAATTAAAGTAGACCTTAGATTTATATGAGCAGAAGTGTAGAAGTTAATAAGCATTATCAGGTCTATCTCAGTTTATATTTTCAACCCACAGCTTATATATACATTTTTTATACACATTGTATACGGTTGTACCTGAGATGAGGGGAAGGGGGGATGTGAGCAAGGGAAGGGGATAGGGAAAAGGGAAATGGACATGGGGTGTTAATGGAAGAAAGTCTGTACCTTGTTAAGAATGTATATTGTTCTTTATCTTCAATAAAAATGATTTAAACATATACGTTGTATACCATCATGAAAGTATACATATGTGTGCAGGTATAAACACACACACACATGCATATATACATAGTTCCTGTAAGTCAATATTTCCTCAGCAGTGGCATCCATATTGTTTCCTTATTAAATGAAAACAATGGTCTATTGATTTATAACTATATTCTAACATAATATAGGAAAGGTAAAGGGCCTGACTACTAAAGTGAAGTCAAATTCCAGCTACCATTCACTAGTTGCAGAAATTAGCATGTGGTAACTGCAGATCTTGTATGGTAACTCTTGGGGGCATGCTCAATATCTGACTATGCATTTACCTTATAGGGTAGACATATACCACACCTTATGTGCATTTGCAGATGGCCACATCTGTACTATTGGCATTTCATTAAGGGATTGCTACAATTAACAAAAACCTTCAACCCCCCTGACATTTGCCTAAAATACCCCCAAATAAACATTTCACAGTTCTTAGTGGAAGTCCTTTGGGGCTACTGGTGAACAGGAGTGACCTTGGACACTTCTGCCCCATCAGCTCCTGAGCTCAGCATGGAGACTAACTACTGCTAGAGGTCAGAGCTGCCATTTTAAATCCAGATGCCAACAGGTCAGGAACATCCAAGCATTGCTTCTATCCTTCACTAGCAACCAGGGATCTCAGGAAGGGCCCAGAGGACAATTCACAACATTGGTGAGTTTGTATTACCTATGGGGCCACTCAGCTATGCAAACAGTTTTTAATTGCTCTCTAAATGTGAAATATTAGGGGTATGGATGGTCAATAAAAAGTATGGTTTATGTTTCATCAAAACAAATTTTCCTTATTTTTCAGGCATTCATTCTTGTTCATTTCAGCTTTACATTTTTTAGGCATTCATTTTATGTGTGCAAGAACTTAAAAATGCATGATTGTATGCATGCTAATTCATAAGTATAACTACATTTAAATTTTTATACACCCAAATGAACTGAATTCATGCTCATGAATCCCCCCTATCTTTATGACAAAGTCTATACAAAAAATTAACTATACAGAAAAATATATTTACTTGATGTGCTACATTTTAAAGTGTATTTTAATATATTTGTTTGACTCTTTTTCTTGACCACATTCACCAATTGAGTTGGCAGCTTTAATTGTTGATTAAAGTCACTTTCAGTCAAATTATAAAATAAATTCATTTGACCTGGCATTTATAAAGACTTATTTAGTCAGACCAGATGCTATAACCATTAAAACTTATCCTCCCCCTCCCCCCTTTTACAAAGCTGCGCTAGCAGCTACTGTGCAGTAATGCCAACACTTTGAATGGGCTGTGTTGGCGTTACCACACTGGTAGCCGCTAGTGCAGCTTTGTAAAAAGGGGGGGGGGGTTGCATTTGCCAACAAGCAATGTCAAGGGCATGCCTGGGCTGTCAAAGACGTTAAAGAATGGCAGAATGCAACCTAAAAATAGGCCTAACATGAGAGGTGATGATGTCATTGCATATACACATATTTATTGGCACCACTTAAATGGCCAGTGCTTAACTTTACATGTTAGGGGGTATTTCTCAATAGATTGCCTAAAGTTAGGCACCAGTTTGACGCGTGCAAAGCATGGATTCTATAATGTCAGCTGCATGTGCAACTGTTGCTCTAGAATGCATTTACAAGCCTGACTGTTAGGCACAAGCACTTAACATCAGCCAAATGCTTGCACCTAACTGTAATCACTTAGGCATGCAAATGTTTGTACTTTATAACCTGCATGTGTAACTGCCTGGAATGCTTTTAACCTGCCCATGCCCCTCCAAATCCACACCTTCCTTGGAGTTGCGTGCTCTGGAATTTGGGCATGCAACTTAAAGAATACCAACTAAGGGCAGTTATGTGTATAAATGCCGATCAGTGTCAATTGCACCAATTAATATCAATTAAAGCTAATAATTGTTATTAAGGCCAATTAGCATCTAATCAATCTATTAAGTTATACATGCAACTGATCTTATTCAATACATTGTGTACACAAATTTACACAGTAGCTGAACATTCGGGAGCACAATTTTCTAGAATTAAGGGGTAGGTGGCTGCTTTCAATGTCAGGTCTGATATTTTTAAGTAACTATGCTCTCTGTTCACAGATTTTTGAATTCATAGGATTTTGCCCTAACTAAAACAATCTAAATGTCTTCTGACTCAGAGCAGGCATGGCTTTGACTAGGCCTGAGCTACCTTGATCTGCCCTATATATAGTAAAGCCAAATATGACTCAATGTTGATTTTCAAGTTTAAGGACAGTAGGGCTTGTATATCACATCCTCAATTTTTGGCTAGCTGATATAAAACTCTCTGCCACAGTCATAAGTGAGAAGAAGCCTATGTAAGTAAATGATCAAAGATCATTCAGTCAATCTGGAGCCTGAGGTTTGGAGAGGCCTGAACAAAGTTGGCAGACCAGGAAGAAACTAGACTGCAGAGACTTTCAGAATATGTGAGACAGTCAGGCAGAGACAGCTCTAAATAATTGATAGTAATTGAATTATTTCTCACTAGTTGAGCAGTAAGATCCAAAATATAGTTTCTTATTCTCACAACTTTGAGCATTATAAAGTGAATTGCTCTTAGAAAAGCAATTAAGTACAGCAGGCCTTGACAAATTTTCACTGAATCTAGGAGCCAGCCCCCAAACTTAGGAGCCAGCAGCTAAAACCTCTTTTGTTTCCTTTCTACCCCACACTCAAAGTTGTTTACAGTGAAATTGAAGTGTGTATACTGGGGGGGGGGGGGGGCTAATCCCCTCTATGATCAGCATCAGCTCCTTTAGAAACTGATTTATTAAGGCTCTTTTCCCATCCTGTGACTGAAAGTCTAGTAAATCAGTTTCATAAGGTACCACTGCACATCAAAGCCAAAACCCAGAAGTTTCCCTTCTGGAAGCATGTTGTCAGCGGATAGGTGAAGCAAAGAGGCAATGGCCTCTGATTCACATATCATCATAGCATGCATCCTCACCTCTCTGTCTCTCATATATCCCCTCCTCTCTCTCTCTCTCTCATATACCCCCTCCCCAGCCTTCTCTCTCTCTCTCTCTCTCTCTCTCTCTCTCTCTCTCTCTCTCTCTCTCTCTCTCGTATAACTCGCCCCTTCAGCCTTCATGCAGTCTCTCTCATTACTACCCCCACCCCCCTCCCCACCAGCCTTCATGCAGTCTTTCTCATAACTTATCCCCTTCCAGCTTTGATGTAATCTCTCACACACATTTTGCCACTGGGTAACTGCTACTTTACTACTTACCTGTAAGTTTGAGCTGCGCGACAGAAAGTTTGGGTATTCTTGCTGTTTCAAGTACTGTGAGGCTTGAAATCTCAAAAGTACCTGTGTTTCCTGCAGTGCGTGGCTCAAGCTTACAACAGTGTGCTGAACTGCTGCAGGCAGGTAGGAAATGTTTTCTGAGGTAGCACAGACATAAGTAAAAGTTTTGGGGTAAGAGATCTCAGGTGCCAGGATGCAATTTCTACGCCACGGTGACCTGACTCCTGGGATTTGTTGAGCTTTGAAGTACAGTATACTCATAATACAGAGATATAGCTTTGAAAATGTACATGGATTCTTAATTGATGGAAATCTTTTGCTGAAAATCTCTCTGGCTCAGGCATCTTAAAAAGGGGGGGTGGGGTGGGGGTTAGGGACCTTATCTAAGGAATTGCACAGACCTCTTATACAGTACTCATATTTCAGTAAAAACAGAATGACAAAAATCTGGACAGTTAAATATAAATGTATCAAGAAAAAAAATGACCACAGCATAATCCAGATATATTCTAAAGGTGATTAGAAAAATATTTTGCAATGCTAATCTCCAGCAAAAGTTCAAGGTTTAATAGTTCAGCTCTGGATTTCAAGAGAGAAATGCACTAAATCGGAACAATGTTGTCTGTCCATTTGAAAACTGGTGAGGGTCAGGCATACTGTAAGTTGATAAGTTATTACATGATTCTCTGCAGGGAGTGCAGTGATGTGTAGTAAGGAAGTGCATTCATTAGCATGCATTATTTCGCTTAAGTAAGTTTTGCACATACCGCACATTAAGGGAAGAAGTTATCAATGTGGGCTACCGTTAAGATGGGTTATTTTACCATAATTTGTGCTCTTTTAGCCCACGGATCTATTTTATGCAATGAGAAGACCCTTAGCTAAAAAGGGGTTATTTTACCAGTGACTTCTTAATGATAGCTCACATTGATAACTTCTTCCCTTAATGTATGATATGTGCAAAACTTTACTGCACTTCAGTGAAAGGGTTCCTACATTCACCCCTAAATGCAAAAATTAACAGTAAGTGCAAAGCCTGTGTAATAATTGCTGGGAGCATTCCCAGCATGGATCCATACAGTTACCATACAGAAAAATTCAATATTCTAACTGCAATCTATAGTCCACATTCATTTCTCACTAATAACCCACCCATTTCTCACACCTTAACAGACTTAAGGCCCTGTTTACTAAGCTGTGCTGTAGGCACACTAGTGTTTTTAGCACGCTAACACTAGAGACACCCATATATTCCTATAGGTGTCTCTAGCATTAGAGGTTAGTACACGTATTAGTGTGCATACATGCCAGCATGGTAATGGTTACCATGCATGTGCACAAACAGTATACTCTAATTTGTGCTCCAACTGCCTAGTGCACTTTGGTAAAAGGGTTCTATTGTGTACACTAAATTGATTTAATGTGTTTAAACCTTTGGATTAATGCATGTTAAGTCAACAATGCCATTTTTCTAAACATTTAAGGGGCCCTTTTACAAAGGTGCATTAGGCTCTACGGGCATTCAACGCATGCCAAATTGAGATTACTGCCAGACTATTACATCCCCCTGGTGGTAATTTCAGATTAGCCGCATGCCAATAACACCTGGATGATTTGTTTCCTCCATGTGTGGCATTTCCAGTGGTAATCAGCAGTTGGTGCACGCCAACCAGTCACTGTGCATGTAATGTTTGAGCCCTTATCGCTATATCAATGGGTTAAGGGCTCAGGCTGGTTTTAGGCATGCGCTGGTTTCAGTTTTACCACATGCTCTTTTCCTGTACCATTAAAAAAAACCTTTTTTTCAGATGCAGTAAAAATTGGCCTGGCACAGGCCCCAAACACACGCCTGCACTACCGCAGGCCACATTTTAACGCAGCTTAATAAAAGGACCCCTAAGTGGGCACCGTGGATATTTATTTATTTATGACAGTATTTGTAACCCACGATTTTCCAAAATGAATTGGCTCAATGTGGCTTACAAAATTTACAGTGAAAGCATTTTCCTAATGACAGAAGTGGCTTAAAACGTTACCATGAAAACATTTTCTAATAAAAGTGTTGGGATTTGGCACACACTACCCACATGTTAGCCCTTCCGTGGCTTAGTAATAGGGCCCCTATGTTTGGCTTTTCAGTTTTTGGCTATGAGGTTTTTCCTCTATGTACCAATGTGCTGTCTTTAAACTAACCAGGGTGTACTTTTACAGGTGCCTTCAGTGAGGTATATGTGTTTGGTGCATTGGAGAATGTGGGCATTCTCAGTGCTGGTTCCAGAATTATGGAATAAGTTGCATGAGTTTTTGCACAAGGCCTTGGATTATTGGTTATTTCATAGACACCTATTTATGCTCAGGGTTCTGAAAACAACAATAATAATTAATTAATACAATAATTCTTTCTGTTGCTGGTTATAGAAGGAGGGGTTAATGAGAAAATGTGAATGATAATTTTATGCTTTTTAACATGTTGTAAACTGCTTTGATAGAGTCTTTGAGGATAAGTAGGTGGGATTTAAGAAATATAAATATATAATTAAATGAAATTTTGCCCTGTGCACATCCCTAATATATAGTTCTCTGTTTCATTAATGTTTTTGTTTGTTTGTTTCCTACAGTTTCCTATTGCTTTCATGGGCTTCCAGCTCAAATGGAACTGGCATTCATTGACAACTAAATAATATGTCTCATTATTTCTATATTCTCTCAGTTGAGCCCTACCCCTACCATCACAACGATCCTTGGATCCTCAGCTGGGCCTCACAAACCATGGTTCTAACTAGAACCTGGCTATTTTTGACCCTGTGTCTGGTCACTAGTAGAGCAATTCTTTAACTATACACCATTGCATTTAAGTGCCTCTTTATAGACTAGAACATACCTGTAATATTGGCATTTACATATGTATGCACAAACAACACATATATGATAGAATTCTATTCATTTACTTGGTGCCTAAATATTGTTGTACACTTTTTTGAATTATTCCCTAGATATTGCATTATCTTCTTCCTCCCCCTCTCCCTGAGTGTTCTCAATACTTCCTGCAGCGCTCGAAGCCCCAGCCAGCTTGGGAAGGAAAATCTTAGCCCTGGAATTTAACCCAAGTCATCAGCATAGCAGTGAGCAGTACTGGCACTAAGCCATCAAGCCTGCTTCTGTTCTATTTTGACATGTGCACTCATGGTTTCTTTAAAATATGTTACAATTAATTTGCCATATTGTCAAATATTTTTTATCAGAAATGTTTCTAAGTCCTGAATTTTTGTGAACCAAGCCAACTGTGCCTATTTTATGGTAAACCATAATATACTAAAAAATTAAAAAAGAAGAAGAAAGAAACCAGAAAAACATTCACGTCTTACAAACATGTCATACAGTTATAATTTTAATGCAAAAATTAACAATTCTTCAGAAGAAATTTTCCTAGTATAGTATAAAGGTCAGTGTCCATCTATCTCTATCTCTTTAATTGGGATTTCTTTTTATACTAGACTAAACCCTGTTGATAGACAGGTCTAACCCAAGGGCTGTTCAAGTAGTATGACCACTCAGGATGCTAAGGAATTTGGGATGCAAACATCGCTCCTCATCCGTTGTCTCTTCTGCAGGTGTGGGGGTGCTACGGGGGGTGTTGCACAGGATTCAATTCCAGCTCAGAACACTCTTACTGACGTAATAGAAGGCTTTCTATTGGTCAAAGTAGGAAGTTTTCTCTGCTGTTATAGTAAGGGGCTTTCTGTGTGTTACAGTAGGAGGTTGATGACTTGTGATGGGCCATTGGAAAGAGTAGGTGTGAAGAGTGACTAATAATGGAAGTAGGAGGGAGAGCAGCTGAGAAAGGCCATGGAAAACATTGGAAGGAAGGAAAGAATTTAGGAAAGGTGAGAGGAAGACTAGGGAAGAAACATGGGGGGAGGTGGTTTAGATGACTAATGGTTAGCAAGAAGTCACTTTGAACTGTTGAATTCTATCATTTTTCTGAGTGGTTTCGCTAGATTATAGCAAGAACAGCTTTGGAAGAAAGGATGACAACTAATAACAAAGTAGTGTGCATTAGTTCAGCAAAGAAGTAAGACTCTGGATTCTGTGTGTTATGAAACTGGGATTAATAAATTCCCCACTGTTCATTTCTTTCTTTAAGTGTACCTTTGTACAGTATATATCATCCAACTTACTGATTAATATCAAACAGTAAGCAAATATGACAAGTAGTATTACAGATTCAACCAAACTGTTTATAGTGTGAATGAAAAAGGAGCTCCACTGTACTTAATAATAAAATCCTGTTATACTTTAAGTGTTGAAGAGATTGTTTAACCACCGGGAACTTTTTCTGTTAAAGTCAACACATGAAAGATCCACAGAAGCTATAACAGATCTTAGAATACCACCTGATTAATTCTGCCTGCTCTTTAGGTCTTCTTGACACTTACTAAATAGCTACTAAATCAATCCTGTTGAATAATACACTAACATAAGTATATATATATATATATATATATATATATATATATATATATATATATATATATATATATATATATATATATATATATATATATCACAAAATCATCTCTAAATTGTCAGGGTGGGCACCTTTCAACATGATTGAAGGATGAGTGGATGCAGAAAGAAGAGAAAAATAAGGAACATGTTGGCAATGTGCAAAGGCACAAAATAAAGAAGATTTTTAAAAGAAATTAGGAGAGAGGAAGATAGAGTGGATTGGGCCTAAAGCTACTGAGAAAGTCAGTCTCACAGATATATAATGTCTTTCCTGTGGAATTGCAATGTTAGCAATGTGGTCCAGAGTGATTACTAACCAACAAAAGGTAAGCATATTTTCATTTCAATGTTTGTGAACCAATTAAAGGGGAAGTTATCAAGTTGCATTAGAACACTAACCCATATTATTTGCTCCTTAAAGCATAATAAAGGGCTTTAGCGCTAGATGTGGTGCTCTAGCTTAATAATAAATATGTCACCTATTACATAGTAATGAGATTCAAAACATGCAAACTCATGGGAGGATCAGGCCACCAACCCAAGGTTTAATGCTTCTGGACTGTCTGTTAAGGGGACTGGCACACATTGTTCAAAGTGTGGCTAGAGCGCCCTCCCCATACAGAAAGCTTCTCTTGGGTTCACTTACATTGAAGCCCTACCTTTTCTTATCCTAAGCAATTCCCCCCAACTCTAAAGCCATCCCAGTGACCAACTCCCTACCTGCAATTGTCACTGCTCCTCTCTCCCATAGCCCCCTCCAAGGCCTACCTTATTGGAAATCCCTGGTTTCTAGTATAACAGGCAGGAATGATCCTCAGTGACTCCTGCCCTTGCCAGTGTTTTTTAATTCAAAATGGTGCTGGCAACCCCTACTGGTAGTTTTGCAGTACTAGTGCTAGGAGGTCATGTTCCCATATAAGGGCAGTTATTTTGCTGTTAACCCCAGTTATTAGTAAATAGATCTGATTGCATATAATGGGACTTGTGTTAAAATAGCATGAGTAAGTGGTAAAATAGCAAGTTTTAACCCTTGAACTACCAAACTTTTTTGAAACATGCACGACCACTGGGATGGTGGTTACAACCACCCCATATTTTTGTGGATTTATTAGCTATTGGTCTCATGTCATATATCATTTGAAAGCTATTCAGAAACCAAATTAAATAAGCAGTCAACAAAGCTGGTTTCTAGCACTGCGCAGAATAATAAATATGAAACAATGTCTGGAGTGCTAAAAATTAAAGGATTTCTTGCGTATGCACATCTTTTATTCTTTATAAACAACTTAAGCAGGTAAGTTGCAAATGGAATGATTTAAGAAGATTCTAACTACTGCCTTAATGCTAACAGCTAAAATGAATTGATGTATAGACCTAATACTTTATGCACTGCTGCACAAGGTGCAGATGATCGTTTTGGCCGAGTGCTTCAGTCATGCTGGCTTCTTACAAATTCCGCAGCCCTGCCTAACTCTGTTGGCATTGTTCTTCCACTTCTTGTATACCTCTCCATATGATTCCTTCATGCACATGGCACATGTTGATGCGGTGTTGCTGACGGAGCTTGCTGCTGAGGATGACCTGATTGGTCTTCCCAGAATGGCACCAATAGCTCGCTGAATGTTATTCTTAAATCCCACTAAATTTGCCACCTGCTCTTCAACCATTGGAAGAACCAGTGACATGCCAAGCTCAGTCAGAAATAAGTGGTGTCACTGACACTTTTTTTTTCTTCCACTCTGGATGATTGTGCATCCAAATGACAAAGGATCTTATAGCTGCTACATCGACAATCGTGTAGAAAAGTAACATTGGTCATCTTCTTGATGCAACCTTACAATGGTAAGTATCAAGCATCATATCTACAATGTGGATACCACCTTTATCTTCATTATATGCCAAACTTATCTCTGGCTTGTAATCCTCTCTCTGAGAAATTTCAGATTGATTGTGTTCTGTTGTGAGTAGCAAAACATTTCTTTTCCATTAGGGAATATGTGACAACAACATAACTGGATCAGACTAAGCAAACCTCATACTCAACACTACACTTCCATCGGTCTTCTTCATTTTCTCAGGAATATGCAGCCAATTGGGGTTGACTGTTCTAACAGTTGTCAGGTTATGGTTTGTAATCATGTCCTCGGTGAAGTTGACACCTGTGTAGTAACAGTCCACTATAATGTTTTGTTCTTTCATAATCACTGAGGGACTCTGCAGAGGTGTGTTCTTGGCTTTTCCTGTGTACGGAAACATGTGTGACACATGTTCTGACAGATGTTTGACATCTGTCAGAACATGAAACAAAAAGCCATACCTCCTAGGCTTCTGAAGCATGAATACTCTGAATTGACATTTGACTCAAAACTTTTGCAGTTTCATCAATGGTCACATGGAGGGGCATAATTGAACGGGGATGCCTATCTCTAAAGGCGCCCATCTCTAAGGATGTCCCGGCAAAGGGGCGGGGAAACCCGTATTATCGAAACAAGATGGGCGTCCATTTTTTGTTTCGATAATACGGTCGGGGACGCTCAAATCTCAGCACTTAGGTCAACCTTAGAGATGGTTGTCCTTAGGTTGTCCTTTGCTGATGGTCGTCCCCGGTTTTCGGCCATAATGGAAACTAAGGACGCCCATCTCAAAAATGACCAAATCCAAGGCATTTGGTCATGGGAGGAGCCAGCATTCGTAGTGCACTGGTCCCCCTCACATGCCAGGACACCAACCGGGCAACCTAGGGGGCACTGCAGTGGACTTCACAAATTGCTCCCAGGTGCATAGCTCCCTTACTTTCGGTGCTGGGCCCCCCCAAAACCCACTCCCCACAACTGTACACCACTACCATAGCCCTAAGGGGTAAAGGGGGGGCACCTACATGTGGTACAGTGGGTTTCGGGTTGGTTTTGAAGTGCTCATATTTATCACACAAGTGTAACAGGTAGGGGGGATGGGCCTGGATCTGCCTGGCTGAAATGCACTGCACCCACTAAAACTGCTCCAGGGACCTGCATACTGCTGTCATGGAGCTGGGTATGACATTTGAGGCTGGCATAGAGGCTGGCAAAAAAAAAATAAGGTTTTTTTTTTTTTTAGGATGGGAGGGGGTTGGTGATCACTGGGGGAGTAAGGGGAGGTCATCCCCGATTCCCTCCGGTGGTCATCTGGTCAGTTTGGGTACCTTTTTGAGGCTTGGCCGTGAAAAAAATGGACCAAGTAAAGTTGACCAAATGCTTTTCAGGGACGCCCTTCTTTTTTCCATTATCAGCTGAGGATGCCCATCTCTTAAGCACGCCCCAGTCCTGCCTTCGCTATGGCTCCAACACACCTCCATGAACTTTGGTCATCCCCATGACGGACTGCAGTTGAGGGCGCCCAAAATCGGCTTTCAAATATGACGATTTGGGTGACCCTGAGAGAAGGATGCCCATCTCCCGATTTGTGTCGGAAGATGGACACCCTTCTCTTTTGAAAATGCCCCTAACAGTCAGACAACTTGCAGTTATCTCTGCATCTGTCATTGAACATGTCAAACAGTTTGCGTATAGCTACAAAGCTATCAGATGCCACTCTATCATCTCTTGTGACTTGTTGTCAAAACGTAGCAGATGAAGCAGCAATTCAAACTGGGCCCATGACATTGTGGCAATAAATATGGGACTGACCGAAGGTTCCAGAGGCTTTCCATGGCTCATGATAGCCATGGTAAATCCCTCACAAAATCATGAGTCCTATAAATGCCCACATTTCATTCATGCAAGTAGGCTCAAACCTCATGATACAAGCCGGATGGGGTTTTTTTGGTTGAACTTTTAAACCATTATCTCACTTTCTTCATTTGTCTGCTTTACTATAAGCTGAATCATTTCATCTGTGAGAAAAGTCTTGAAGATTTTGTTTATTGAAGTCACATTCAAAGCCAAATTATGTGGGCCAAACCTTTCATGGCCAATATTAGCAGGGCAGTTTTTCATGGTAGCTGATGGAGCGATCAATTGCCATTGGTGCCCAGAGTGTGCTGTAATCACATCAGAGACTAGTGTTCCTCTGGAACAATCTTTGCTGCTCCGCTGCTGCTGAGCTCTACCATGACCACAGATTCCTCTGTCATGACTGCCAGCTTGCACAGTTCTCATTGACAGTAATGAAGTCGCAGTCTCTTGTGGAACTTCATCACAACTTTCTTTGTCATTCTCACCACAGATTTCAATGTTGTCCTCTATCTCTGGGACATCCTTACTTGACAAATAATCACTGCTATCAGAATCAGTGACTTTGACATCACCACTATCATTGTCAGTTAAAATAATTTCTAAGGCCTATTTAGCAGGAAAATGCTTATTAATCCTGTGTGCTAATTTCATGTTTACAATAAGTTGACCTCCAATAATGTCACATCTTCCAAGATAAATAAATAAGTACACTCACCAAATTAGGGGAAGAAACAGAACATCACATTCCTTCTATTAATGAACCAAGGAACAACTTCAGACCAAAACAGAAATGTTCAGTGGCAGGCGTCATGACCTATTCTTGGTGGGTGGTGGTAGATACCACTACCCCCTGGTAACTAATACCAAGCACGCTACATTTCTATACAACTGCATTATGTATATGTGTTATATATCAAAATGTGTGAAAATACATTCCCTTTAGATACCTAGAGTCACTTAAGGTAATCATGATAGGCAAAAAATTCTAGCAAAAAAAAAAAAAAAATCAAGGGAGTGGTGGTAACCACCACCCCACCAGTAGTTTGAGGCTTAATGTTGACAACTATGCCCCTTACATAATATGTATTTCCAAGAGGCGGTGATAGGAAAAACTTAGACTTGTATCCCATTTATGTGGGTAACTTACAGTATGCTGTATTTTATGCATATATCTGCCATATAGCTCTATGGATGCTCTAACTATAAGCACCTAAATATTAAGTATCCTGATATTTGGATTACACTAGTATTATATAATTGAACCTGGATGCCTATATTCTGTTATAGAATAGATTTTTGCTGCCCACCCTCAGAGCACTAAATGGAGGTGCCACTTATAGAACTGTCCCCTATACTCAGGTAAAATGCTATTTATACAATTTCCTCTCCCCATAAAAATGAATGCAATGACGAGAACATGCATACTTTCATGAATTTCAGGTATAGGGATATGCATTAATTTGAATGACATGGTAAACATTGTTAAATATTGTTTCTAAGTCAAGCAATAGGAATAAATCCAAAATGACAAGCTTCTTTTCATTGTTGATAAATTTCAGACTTTCCCCCCCAATGTTAAAAGCTATCAGGCACCAGCCATCCTTTAACCTGTGATCTTTAAGTTGGAAGGCAACTAACTGCCTTTCAGGAAGAAATATTCTGCTTCCTATATGTGTCTTGTATTTCTGGTAGTCTTCTTTCCTGATTGGCCTAGAAGGAAACAGCTCAGAGCAGGGCTTGAGAATTTTTGTCCTGCCTCTGGCTTAGTTTCCTGTTGATTTACTGTTGTTCTTGTCATGTTATACCTAAACATTTTAAAACAAACTCAATAAAAATTCATAAAATCAAAATGAAAAAACCTGCATACAACCCAGCACACTAAAAAATAAAATACAATTTTTGCTGGTATGTCCATGTTCAGGTATAGACATTTTGGAGCATATTTTGGACAGATCATGGATGAACTTGTGGTTTACATGTGCATTATATAAAATAAGTATGTCAGAACATATGTTGTGTATGAGCATTTACATCTGTTCCTGAGCAGGTGATGGTGTCTATGACTTCATTTTAACTAAGTGTTTTGTAGCATTTAGAGAAAATGTATGATATCCTTATAAAATAGGCCAAAAATATGTTTCAACTTTCTCTCCCAACCTAGGTGACCTGTTTTAAAACATGCCTCTTTCTGTATGACTCACATGAAAACTGAGATAGATTCAAAGACAAAGGGATGGCTGTATTTGTGCTTTATAACACTTAACTGAACTTCCATCTGATAAAGTAATATTTTCACTATTTGACCACTGACATTCTGGTGTGATTCCACCATAGGCACCCCGTATAAGAGGCTTGAGGAGGCTAAGCCTCCCCAGCCCAATCTTGACCTTCCCCTGGCTGCTGCCCTCACAAACGCAAGGCTTGCGCAGCAGCCAGGGAGCTCTCCCACCGTCTCTCCTTCTTTCCTGTTCTCCCAGACCGGCAGCCTTCCTTGCCCCCCCTCCCCCCGCCCCGCGTATAAGCGGTTTACTCTTCCTGGCAGCAACATCTGTGAAGAAAAAAGCACTAATCTGCAAGCTCCCCTCTGGCTCCAGCTTTTCCCTTCGCTCTTCACACAGTGTCCCGCCTTCGCGATGATGCATTTCCTGTTTCCGCGAAGGCAGGCCACTGTGCGAAGAGCGAAGGGAAAAGCTGGAGCCAGAGGGGAGCTTGCAGACTAGTGCCTTTTTCTTCACAGACGTTGCTGCCAGGGAGAGCAACCGAAGACTATACCAACCACGCCACTGATGTCACGGCACTCACCCCGTGGAGGAGCAGCCCAATGGAGCTCTGCAAGCAGGCGAGCCTCGGAGCCGGTTGAAGCAGGTCCTGTGGGAGGACGGGCTCTGGAGGGCGACCGTTTCCGAGGTCTATGACGATGGTACCAATACCTATTTCTGGTAAGGTGGTGGTGACGGGGCGGGCGGGTTGTTCTATGGGAGGTTTAATAAAACAGGCGAAAGGAGAGGAGTTTGTTGTTTTCTGGGAGCCAAAACTTGGACGGACCTGAAAATGGAAGGGAAGGGTTTTGGGAGGGAGGAGGACCATAAGGCTGAAGGCTTGCCTAGGGTGCTCAATAGTTGCATAGAGTCACAAAAGCATGAGCTTATCAATATGTTGTGTGTGTTTGCATCACATAGGTCTGCCAATAATAAAACAACTTTTTACACCAAAAAACTGAAGTTATAATGTACTATATTTATAGTCATAAATCAGCTGCAGGTTAGGTGGGATTCTCCACTCAGACTACCCACTGTGTAGGGTTTTGTTTCTGTATGTTCCTTGAAAGTTGTTCCGGAATTTACATATCTATTTCAATGTGCAAAGATATTTTGCTGTACCCAGCAATCGTGTTCTGTGAGTTTATACATTGTATTTAACTATACAGTTTTTTTTTAAGTGAGCCAACAGTACTTGTTATTATTTTACTTATTTTTTTCTGTTGTCAGATAATCATGGATGTAAGCCCCACCCCTGGCACCGCCCCTGACCCCGCCCCTTTAGCCTCCCCAAACAGTTGGGCCACCGACCGCCTATGGATTCCACACTTGACTGGACATATCAAAAACTACTGAACAATTAAGATTTATTATTCTCAGCCAGTTATTTTTAGGAAGATATTCAGCTAAGCCCAACCAACTAGATTTTCAGTAGAACCTTTGCTTAAATTGAGCCAGTAAAATTTAACCTGCTAGATTTAGGGTCCCTTTTACAAAGTGGCAGTGCCCATTCAGTTAGCCCGGTGATAATGCCTGCCACCAACGCGCACCATTTCCAATGCTGAAAAAATACTTTTTATTTCTTTAGCAACAGGGGCTTACCGTGTGGTAATCAGGCAGCCCCGCATGCTGCCTGATTCCTGCCAGATTAGTGTGAGAGTCCTTACTGCCTCCTAAGTAGATAGTGGTAAGGGTTTCCCCAGGAAATGGCTTCGCAGCAAGCGGTTCACTTACCACACAGCCATTTCCTTTAAAAAATAAAAAAAAGCTTTTACTCACTACTGCAGGGCCCCTTTACCGCACCTTTGTAAAAGAGACCCTTACTGTGGAAAAGCAGGCATTAAGGGATATAGTTATCAACATAGGCTATTGTTAAGATGAATTAATTTATCACTAACTCCTACTGTTTTACCACAAATCTCATTTTATAAAATGAGACTTAATTACTGAGGTTATCAGTAAAATAGCATGTCTTAACAGTAGTCCTCATCGATAACTTCCCCCTAATTTATATTTGTTTAATTTGCTTGCATTTACTTATCTGTAAACTGCTTTGGTTGTACCACAGAAAGGTGGTACGTCAAATTCATGAATCTTTATCCTTTACCCTTTATATATTTCCTGGAAGCTTGGAAGCTATCAAAGTGGTATGCATTCAGATACAGTAGGTATTTTTCTGTCCCTATATAGCTCACAATCCAAAGGCCCTATTTACTAAGGTGCAGTAGCGTTTTTATTTCTATGGGTGTCTCTAGTGTTAGCGCATACTAATTTTTAGTACATGCTAAAAACACTAGCATGCCTTAGTAAACAGGGTCCCAAGTTTGTAACTAAGGCAGTAGAGGGTTAAATACTTTGCCAACGATCTCAAGGAGCTTTAGTGGAATTTGAAATGGGTTTCCCTGATTCTTAGCCTGCTGCTCTAACCATTACGCTACTCCACTCCAGTCCTTGGAGTTATTTTGGGATTAGGATGGAAGGTAGGGAGTTAGCTTAGTAACTGGTAACATATTAACCAATATTCAAAGTGAGATAACCGGCCAGGAATGGCCAACCAGTTGTCTCGCATGTGTGCAGCTATCAGGTCATTTTCAGTGGCACTTAACCAGTTAATAGGCCTTAAATTGACCAGTTAGTGACGAGGTGGAAGCCAGTTATGTCAGGAGCGTTCTGGAGGTGTTTCAGGGGTGGATTTCATGTGCTCCCAAAATTCAGAGCTAACCGACCATATTTGGCACATAAATAGGCTGCATAAATATCTGCCCTATCTTTATGTGTTAGCCCATGTCCATAAGTCTGAATATTGACTTAACTGGGCATGTGTCCAGCATTGAATTTCTGGTTTTAGGGCCAGCAGTTGGAAAAACCTTGCTGTTCGCTACTACCTGAATATGAGACGTTATGTTACTGTCCTGCTTATAATCGAACGAAAAAAACGCCCAAGAGTCGACCTAAATCGGGAGATGGACGTTAATCTCACAAAAACGAGTAAATCCATATAATCGAAAGCAATGTTTCAGTGTGCCCGTGTCGCTCGTACGTGGACGTAAAAACGCCCAAATAAGAGGCGTGTCGGGGGCGTGTTAGGGGCGGTGATACGACGTGGACGGGTACAACATATAACGAATAGCGAAATGGCTCTGGTTGAGCGGGAAGATGGGCGTAATATGATGGACCCGAAATAAAAGCGACCAGAGCAAGGGGGAAAGCGTCTTTAGACCCATTAGCGATTGTGTGTAGTTGGAGAGTGGCGATATTGTTGGTGGAAGAGCTGAAGTGGTGGTTGCAGAGAGAAAGCCGAGCGTGTTGAGTACCTGTGACGGTCGTCTGTGTGCCCTGCCTCTTTTTGTGTCTTACCCTTTCACCGTTGTTCCTTACTCCTACTCCTTTGCTCCATCGCCCCCTTCCCCTCCCCCTATCCCTCCCCATTCACTCTTCCCACGTGTATACTCTATTCCCTGACCTCCGTTTGTCTCTGTGTGCCTGTACTGTTTGGCGAGTGAGTGGCCAGAGGGCGTGGTGGCTGGAAGTGACAGATCTGTGTGTGTTGCTGTTTGTTTGACTACTAGTCCTAATACTTGCACTGGTGGTGGGGCTATGGATGCACTTAATGCACTTGTGGCATGCATGCTACACGAAGAGGCCACCCACCGCAGGAGGTATTCACGGCCCCGAGTGTTTAGGCCCCGCACCACCTTCCTACAACTCACTGACCAGCAGTGTCTAACAAGGTTCAGGTTTGATAGGGCCACCATTCGTCAGCTGTGTGAGCAGCTGACACCCCTCCTTCAGCCCCAGACACGTAGGAATAACCCCATCCCTGCCCACCTCAAAATCACTTTCGCTCTCTCTGTCCTGGCCACTGGCAGTTTTCAATCCGTATTAGCTGCTAACACAGGCCTCACCCAGGCTTCTATTTCACACTGTCTCACCCAGTTCCTGGATGCCTTCATGACTCACACCTCACACTACATCACTTTCCCCACCACCCCCCAGGCCCTGCACAACAACATGGCCGCCTTCTATGCTGTTGCTAGATTCCCCTCGGTCATCGGTGTGATAGACTGCACACACGTAGCCCTCAGACCCCCCCGGGCACACGAAGCCACCTACAGAAATAGGAAGGCATTTCATTCTATGAACATGCAAGTTGTATGTGATGCCCAGGGGGAGATATTAGACGTGTGTGCCAGGTACCCCGGCTCCAGCCACGATGCCTACATCCTACAGCACTCGGGCATCTTCCGCAGGTTCGAGCGAGGGGAGTTCATTGGTGGATGGCTACTAGGTAAGTGCAACATGCATGTACCACCCATACTAGACCTCCTCCACTGGCCAACCCTCCGCCCTGGCTTCCTCCACCACAACCCACTATCCAAATCCCCCCGCCCCCCCTGTACCTGCTCCAAGCGATACACACTCATCTATCTCATTCTGCTTTTCTGCAAAGGTGACCGAGGCTACCCGCAGAGAACATGGCTTATGACCCCCCTGATCCACCCACAACCAGGGCCAGAAGAAACCTACAACAGGAAACATCGCAGCACCCGGGGGATCATTGAGCGCACCTTTGGTTTAGTGAAAAACCGCTTCCGCTGTCTGGACCGGTCTGGAGGAGAGCTGCTCTACAGTCCAGAAAAGGTGGCCAAGATCTTTGTGGCGTGCTGTATGTTACACAATTTGGCCCAGCGCAGAGGACAGCCTCTCCCAGAGGAGCCACAGCCACCACCAGAAGAGGCCCCAGATGAGCTGGAAGAGGAGCCCCCTCCACCCCCAGCCCACAGAGCAGAGCTCAATGCCTACCAGCTTGGCGTAAGAGCAAGACAAAGACTCATTGAAACAAGTTTTAGGTGAATGTAAGTGAACATTTATTTTGTACATACAGTGCATATGTGTTTGGTCACCACCACCACCACCACCCCCCTCCCACACCCACCCCCCTCCCACCAACCCTCACCCTACAGCATGTCCCATCATTTTCCCCTTCCCTTCCCCCGTCCCATCCTACCCCTCCCACGCCCTTCCTTTGCAGCTGGTGCTGCATGGGAAGTCTCTTCTGAGCTGCTGCTCCCAGTGTCCTCCTCCCTATCCCCACGGCAGCCTGCGGCTTCGGCTGCACCGTGGAAATCGGGCCACCTTCTTGCTTCTAGTGGTCTGGCCACAGGACCCAGAATGGGAGCAGATTGCGCGGGTGCTGCAGGAGTGGGTGCGGAGGCTGAGGAGTGCAATGCCCACCTCTTAGCTGGTGGTTGCTGGTGGTCAGTGGAGGAAGATGTTGATGGCAGGGGCTGCTCCAGCAGCACGGGGGCTGGAGTAGGCGCGGTGCCCTGAGGGCGCAGGTGTTGGATGCTCTGCTCCAGCCGTCTCAGTTGCTGGAGCACCACCAGGAGGGTGGCCTTCACGGTGCGCCTGGAGGAGTTCCTGGTGTGCTCGCTGCTGTGCCTCCAGTGCTTGGTGCTGCAGCTCCAGTTTCTGCTGGCGGTACTCCTCCAAGCGCACGTTGTGGTGGAGTAGCTCCGTGGCCAGCCGCAGGAGTTGCCTCCTTTGGCCAGATGGCCTCTGGCGGGGAGCTGGGCCCTCCTCCTCCTCAACAAAGTCCTCCGGTGCTGGAGGTGCGGACTCTGCTGGTGCAGGTGGTGGTGGTGGTGGCAGAGGCTGGACAGCTGGTGCAGGTGGTGGTGGTGGTGGTGGCAGAGGCTGGACAGCTGGTGCAGGTGGTGGTGGTGGTGGCAGAGGCTGGACAGCTGGTGGTGGTAGAGGCTGGACAGCTGGTGCAGGTGGTGGTGGACGCGGAGGATGCACAGCTGGTGCAGGTGGTGGAGGCTGGACTGCTGGTGCTGCAGGCTGTGGAGGTTGAGGCTGGACGGATGGTGTAGGGCGTTGGCCTTGCAGGCCACTAGGGCCAGCCTCCTCTGAGTCTTCACCTGTATAGCACAAGAGTGAGGAATAGTGTTGGTGCAAATAACCCACTTTTGTCTTTCAGCATTCATATACATTGGTATGTCCCCCAACCTGATGACCCAGCAAAGAGATGGTGAGGAGGAATGGAATTGACACGGGTACGAAAGAGAGAGGCCCACAGGCAGCTGGGTAGAGGTGGTGGATGAGCAGCCAAGAGAAGGACACCACTCACAACGTTGTGCTCAAGCTGTTAGTTGTATAATTGTTAAATTGAACAACATTGCAGCATGTGTTGTGTTACTACTGACTTGCTAAACTGCATAGGACTGCTTTATGACCCCCATTACAGGCTCCTTCAGTTGAATGCATGTGGCCCACACTCAGTAGAGCACAGAGGTCACAGGAGGAACTAGGCACAGTTTGGTAATGGGAAAATAGGAGGGAGTAGTAGGGAAGGACGGCCCCCAGAGTTCTGCCACAGTAGTAACCTACACACACCCATAGGAGCCAACTGGAAAGTAGTATTGGGGGTGCTAAGCCCAGTGACCAACACTCCTCCCTGCACAGCTACATGATCTTTCCTCAATATTGGGGGTGCTCACACACACACACAGCACCCACCCTGTCTGCTTGCTCCTATAATACACATGACCACTACCACTACTCAAATAGAGCTTACAATTAATTCTATACATATGGGCACACAGGACAAGTAAGAGGAAACCCAATGACAACGGTAGGGATAGGGAGTAAGGGTAGAGAGCTAGTGAGTAGGGGTTACCAGGTCACAACAGCATCATAAAGGTGGCCTGTTAATATACAGAAAGACAGCCAGAGATACTCCCCCCCCACCCCCACCTACCTCCCTCCTCCTGCCCCCCACTCCTCACCTCCCTCCCCCTCACCCCAACTTCTATAACACAAGTGTACTGCAGCACAACAGATACCCCAACTGCATAATGAAACACCTACCTGAGTCCTCAGCCTGGCCCGAGGTGTCCATGGAGCCAATCCCGTGGATGCCCTCCTGGGGTAGGAGGGAGTACACCATCAGCTCCATGGGTGTAAGGTTGGCAGTGTCATTGCCTGGGGGATTGGCCCCTGCCTTCCTCCGAACATCCCTCCTCAGCTTCCGCCACTTCCTCTTGCAGTCCTCCACGTCTCTCCCAGCATGGAAGACAGCATTCAGGCTGTCCCGTACTGCCTCCCATTCCCGCTGCTTTACTGTTGCTGCCAGCCTCTGCCCTGTGGGAGCAAACAGACTCCGGTGCCGCTGTACAATTTCTTGTACCAGGAGCTCCACCTCTGCCTTGAGAAAATTACCCTTCCGGGTCGGCGGCATGCGTGGTGGCATTGTACCAATGGGGTTTTCGAAAATACGGAGTGGGCGTTTATATAGGCGCCAAGAACGCCCATTGAGACGGGGGAATAGGCGTTTCTGATTTGGGCGCTACTTTTTCAATTATACACATAATTCCTAAGCGTGCCCAGCTCAGATAGCGATTAGGAACACATGGTTTCGATTATGAGTAGATAAGTATGGGCGTCTCCACCTGCCTTCCCTTTCTTCATTGCCATTTTACCTGCCATTTCCTGCACTGAGACCTTGCCGGTTGTTCGTAATAATCATTTACAGGGTTTTACCCTCACTTAGCATGCTTGGGTACACCTGTGTATTTAGGGGGGGGGGGGGGGAATTATTGTTGGCCCTCAGCCACCACGCCTTCCGTTTCCTCTCTTCCACATCGCCTGATGCTCCCTTCCTTTCTCCCATTCTCTCTGCCTGGTTGTAGCAGGCAGTGTGTGGGGGCCACGAATTTGCTACACTCACCCCAAATCAAGCACCCCTCGGTAAGGGTCATTTCAATCAGGGAGATGTGCAGCTAATGTTCCAGAAGATAAAAGGCGCACTACACAGTCTTGAAACAGACGTTCATGGTAAGCTCTCGTTTGTCTGCCACCCATCTCTTCTCTTTGTGCTCATAGTCAAGGAGTGTGCATTCACTGTATGTATGTAGTCTGGAGTCAGATGTTAGGTAGCTCTGTTTTCACCAGGTTCCTGTGCACTGTACTGTGGGGTTGGCAGGTCCTCAGTGGTGTGGGCCAGCTGTTGGAGGTGCTGTATTGGTTCCCGGTAGCTTCCATCTTCCTCGTTTATGTGGTGTACCCCAGTCCCCATTTATGAAGTGGCCACCCATTCTCAAGGTCCATAGGCGGGGGAGGGGAGAATGATTAATGCAATGGATGTGTATAGCACTTTATGCAACACCTTCCTAAATTGCTCCATAGGTAGTAGGGTAGGGAACATGCACATTACATTGTTTTTAATCGGTAGCCTGGACAAAATGATCGAGGTGGCTACAGGTAGTGCCACTGAGGCCTATGACGTGGTGGTGAGGGAAAGGGGTGTGTGTACAGGTACCAACCCAAAGTAACTGGTGGTGGACAAAGCCTGGTGGCTGCTGTGGCCTAGTGGTTAGAGCACCAGCCTTATAATCATAAGGTTGCTGGTTCAAATCCCACCTAAGGCAAGTCACTTCAGAGACAAAGTTGGACACAAACCCAGAATACTTGAATGTAACACACCTTGGTTCACTACTGGAGAAAGTGTGATCACACCTGCAAATAATGAGCACCATTTTTATTTGTGCCCTTCCCTAACACAAGTATTACATTGCAACTGTGATGAAGTAACCATCCATCTATTGGGTTTCCCATTGTTTCCCTTTTGCTCCTCAGCATTATATACCATAGCTGATGTATTCAATGTGAAAATATGAGCCAGCTGTTTGTAGGTCCTTCTTGGCCCCCCCCCCCCCCACCCCACCAATGTGGCTTGTGTGTGGGTAAAGATATGTGTCCATCAGACAGCAAACACTGTGTATGTGGTACCTGGAGTTATGTGGAAGTGTGTACCTGGCAGATCACACGTGGTACAATATTCATCTCTTATTGATGGCACTCTGTATTGTGGGTCAGTATGGTGGAGGGGAGGGAGGAAGGGAGAGAGAGATGCTGGCTGGCCATTTTTATTCATGAACACAAATATCCAGCCAGCCTCCCCGGCCCAACCCCCCTGCACATATATAGCCATGCAGGTTGGAATGAACAGGTGGCGTTCTGTCTGGCCAACATTCTCAGACATACATCACCTTCTCATTCACACAGCACATTTAATGCTATGCATATTGCTGCCTCCTTCCTCTCAACTCAACAGCACCATTTGGTGATATGTAATGCACAAGGGAGACAAACACACACACACACACCCTGATAGTTATATTATAACAAACATTTATTCCCCCCCCCACCCCCACCCCTACAAAATAACCCCAACAATGCCCTCCTCCCCCCCACAACTCCCCACACACCCCAACATTTCCCTCCCCCCACACACACAACCCCAACAATTCCCTCCCTCCCCCCACACACACAACCCCAACAATTCCCTCCCTCCACCCACACACACAACCCCAACAATTCCCTCCCTCCACCCACACACACAACCCCAACATTTCCCTCCCTCCCCCCCCACACACAACCCCAACAGGCCCCCCCTATTTAAATTAAGGGCGGCCACGCCCTCTTAGTAAGGCCCTCTGTAGCAGGGCAATGAGCAGCCCCAGCAGTACCCTTAGTGGGCCCTGGAGCTGCTCATTGCCCTGCCGTAGGGCTGTCACCTCCTGCAGCAGCTGTTGCTGGCCAACTAGAAGTTGCTGCTGGCCAACTATAAGTTGGTGCTGGCCATCTACCAGCTGCTGCAGGAGGCGCACTACCGTAGCCGGGCCAAAGGCTGGAGGTGGCCCAGGGGACACGGAAGATGGCCCAGGGGATGGAGGTGGGCCAGGGGACACAGAAGCTGGCCCAGGGGATGGAGGTGGGCCAGGGGACACAGAAGCTGGCCCAGGGGATGGAGGTGGGCCAGGCGATGGCGCTGCAGGTGGGGAGGGAGAGCCCTCATAAGGAGCTGCAGGTGGGGAGGGGTCCTCAGGAATGTCTATGATGAGGACTCCCTCCTCCGAGTCCTCCTCCTCCTCTTCTCCCTGGTGGGCCGCCTCCTGGCCTGGCTGCTGCTCCTCCTCCTCCTCCATGTGCCCCTCCTCCTGCTCCTCCTGCTCCTCCTCCTCCTCCTCCTCCTCCTGGAGGTGGTGGCCCTCCTCATCTTCCCGCTCGGCTTCCTGCTGGTGGAGCCCTGTGTATGTAAAAGGAGTGTGATTGAGATCAGTGCATACAACATGGCTTGCATAGTGCAGTAGCTGGGTGGCGTGAGGCAGGGGATGGGGCAGGGTGTGGTAAGGCGTAGCCTATGCCCATGGGGAATGAGCTGCATCAGATGACATGACACAGAACCCTGGACCCTCCTCTGATACACACCACGCAGGACATGTTGCCATACCAAATTCATTGCTGACCAGCATGTTTGCATTGTGAGATGCAACGAGGGGTTGATGGGCAGTTGTTGTAGGAGTTATTGGGGGGGGGGGCAGTGGGAAGGGTGTTGAGCACAATTCTTTTATGTGAGTTAGGCCATAACATGCAGTAAAAGTAGGGCCTCAGGCAACTGTACCAGGACACACTAATCAGCCACCACAGTAAGGGGAATAGTAAAGTGTGGCATATCATCTCATTCATCTCGGGGGGATGGTCGGACGTTGCAAGCACGCTCATGGGAGAACCCCTGCAACCTGCATCCTTGATCTGGGACAGATATGGTATTACTAGGTGGCTATTAGGCACATGGGAAGTGATATTGTACAACACATTTGCTTTATTCATGAAATGTATGTAGTAATCTGTACAGGTGTCCTGTTTTTGAATACTTACGGCGAGCCCTGAGGTGCCTTCGCACCGCCCGGATGACGTCGGGCCTCTCCCGCCTCACCCTGCGGAACCGCCTCCGCAGGGACTCGAGGTCCCGGTGGACTCCAAAGCGTCTGTAAGATATAAGTTTGGAGAGCAGGGGTCAGGGGTGTTGGTCCTTTTTGTCCTCTGCACACATTCATTTGCTATTCACATACCAGAGAGAGAGGGTCTACAGTGTTGGGGGGGGGGGGCACCTCCATTGGTAGTGAATCATAGGAGCCACCTTTTTTCCATTTTGGGGGGTGGAACCCCCAGTGGAGATGACCCCTCCCTCCATACATATTTGATATTGGGGGTGGGGTGGTGAAGCACCCACAGCAGCCACCGAGTTGGTTCCTATGCAGATGATGCCAGAGAGGTGGGCATGAGGCCAGACAGTACCGTTTGTATACATTATAATGTATGCTTGTTAAACTACTTTATATGTGTTATCATGACCATGTTATAAAGTATGGTATAGGTTTCATTGGTCTCATGCTTCCACTATTCGGAGGCTCCAAAGAGGGGTTGGAAAATGTGGCCTTCACATAACTAACGAAATTGTCACATAACACTAATAGAATAGTCACATACCTAACCTAACGAAATACATTCTTGTAGGGATGTGGGAATGGTGGTCGTTTCAATAACATACAAATTATTGGTGATTGTGCATGTTCCTATATTACTCATGATCCTTGCATGGACACTCCAGTTACTGCTGGTAACATTGATGACGGAGCTGTTATATGTGTAGGTACAGGAGGGGAGGGGGGTTGGGCCATAACCTTACCTCTCTAACCTTTCCCGGATGCGGGACCAGGCTCGCATGGCCTGCAGCCTGGGGGGCAGGTGATGGTGCTGAATGAAGAGCCTGTGCCGGTGCCTTACACACAGCCGCACCAGCATCAGGCTCTCCTCCTGCCCGAAGTTGGGTTCCCTTCGTTGTGCCATTTTTCCACGTGTTGGAAAAGAAGTGCCTTATATAGACGACCTTGCGTGAGGGACGTCGTTTCACGCACAGCTCCATATATGGATGACCATTCCATATATGGCCCCTATCAGCACGTGGACGCCCTCGTAAGCATAGACGTCTTTGACGTGCACATGCCTGCAGGAGTGTGAAACGTGGCTTCTATAGATGAGTATGACGCACCCCACCCGACCCTTTTCACATATACACAATATACATTTACTGCATGTTCAGTAGGTGTACAGTGCATGCAGATCCGCACATTCAGATGGGCACATATGATGAATGTATGGGTGGAGCAGCATGATATGTCTGTAGTTGACACATATATGCGTTCGTCATATATTTCCGTACCTGGATGGCCTGAACAACATGTACTGTACTTGCGATACACCTATGTACATTATTTTACACACCACGTGATTTGGTCGTTTGCACCTGCAATAGTCGACCGTGTTAGGGCGCCCAATTTAGTCACGCTTATGCGTTCGTCATTTGATTGTTTTCTTACAGGGATAATCGATTATCGAAAACCGCCCACACTATTTTTCCATTATACAGGACTATTTTTGGACGTTATCGTAAGAACGCCCTAATTTGTACTTGGACGATCTTTCCATTTTGCCCCTCTATGTTAACTCCCTCCCACCACCCTACCCTAATCCCAAAATAACTCATCCACCAATGCTAGTCACTTTCCTCCTTCCAAGGGCCTTTTTACTAAAGTGCACTGAATTCTGGGTTTAACATGTTCTAACATGGGACTTTAAGCTCAGATTTAATGTAGCAATATTTAGGGCTTTTTTTTTTTCAATTTGCTGGTCATTTACAATGTTCTGAAAATTCCTGTGAGAAATTTCAATCAGCTCTTAAACCTCATTTCTTTAAAATCTCATGTTACCCATATTAACTAAAGAGAAATGAAAGCAGAGAGGAGAGATACTGTGATTTGAATTAACCGTTATGTAGGTATGACCAAGTCCTGAGTGAATATCTCCTTTCCTATCCATAAATATGGAGTTACTTTTATTATTGCTCTTCCTGTGAATCACTTTGACTTGTACTGAGGTTATCAATAAAATAACCTGAATGAAGAATAAACAAAAATTGCACTAATGTCACATTAACCCACGGATTCTATATATGGTGCATAAAACTGTACATGCAAATTCGGGCATGCATTCAGTTTACGAGCACAATTTAATTGAGTAATAAACCAATTGGTGCCAATAATTGGGTGCTAATAATCAATTATTGGCACTAATTGACAATAAATAGAATTTACATGCACATCTTGCTATGCGCTATTCTATAAAGATGGATGTGTAAATTCTTGCGTGCATATGAGCAGCTCATGAGCATTCCAAGGATTTGCACACAGTATTACAGAATACGCCAGATCTGCGTCTAATTTGGGTACGGGATTTACACCAGGTTTCAGTAAGTGTAAATCCTCACACCTGAAAATTAGGATTACATTCTGATGCTAGGTCCTAGTCCATAAATTACACCAAACTTGAAGCACCATTTATAGGAAGGCACTTAGTGCTTAGTTTTTTTGGTGTCCTTTCTAGAATTTGGTCCTAAGGGCTTAACACCCTTTAGCAAAACAGTCCCTTTATTTAAACAAATAATAATTTTCCCCATTCATAGCCAGGTTCTATATATGGCACCTAAAAATCCATGCAGAAAACATTTCCACCTAAGCATATTCTGTAAACAGTGCCTAAATTTAGACACAGTATATAGAATACACTTAGTTGTTATCCTAGCGCCTAAATCTACGCACCTCCATTTACACCAATGAAAATGTGATGTCAGTTCTGGTGCGTAGATTTAGGCACAAGAGGGCCATATTCTTTAATAGTGTGGTAAATTTTGACTGCCCTCAAACACCCATTTCCCTACCCATAACCACGCCCCTTCTTGCCTGCTCGCATTAAAATTTAGGTGCTCTGCATTATAGAATATGCTTAGCAATTTGTGGCATAAATTCTAATTCTTGTCAATTAGTGCTCATTGTTGCTTGTTAGGTGCTGTTAACAAAGCTGATTGGCTTCTTAAGCTAGTTAAGTTATGCACGCTGTTATAGAATACACTTAGATTTTGGCGCAAAACATTATGCGCGCTATATAGAATCCAGGGGTCAATGTTAATTCCTCTTTTCCTCTTTCCAGCTCAGTAAAAAATAAGAAAGAAAGAAAGAAAGAAAAAAAAGGCCAGGAGTAGTGATTCTGCCCCCTCATCCTTCTGCATTGTCAGCCTGAACAAAAAAGTAATTCATTCTCCTCTTCCTTCTCCTGCTTCAGTTCTGACTGAAAAGAAAAGAGTGTCTGCAAAATACCCCCTCCCTCATCCTTTTCAACAAAGACCTATGAACAGAAGGTAAGGCATGGGTACCCTTTGTTTAACATTATCCTTTTTTGGTCCGAACTGATAAAAGAAGGAGGGGAAGAGCTTTTGGGTATCATTCTATAGTAATGCAGGGAGGCAAAATCCCTGCTGCAGACACTTTTTCACTTTTACTGAGCTGAAGGAAGGGAGGAAAACACTTTACAAAATTAAACTATTAGGTTAATTTTTGCTCTGCTATTTAACTAACCAGAGTTAGCTGGGTAATTTGTATGGCCACCACTAAGGGATTATTTACTAAAGTGTGGTATGGTTTTGCAGTTGGTATATATTAATTACAAAAATTAACTTTCAGTTACTGTAGAACTTCTGCATTTACTGTTGAGAGCTTTCTTAGCATCTTCTCAGAAAGGATATAATCACTTCACTTTAACTGCATTGCAGTTAATACATTGTAGTTATCTTCATGTATGAAGGCAGATTTAACTGCTCCATGCTATCTATTGCATTAACAGCATACATAATTTTTTGTGAGGTAACAAACCTGGAGACTTGGATCAGAGAAACCTAGGAACGAAGATCCTGTGTGTAGAAAGCTTGATAGCAAGAATTTAGTCCAGTCTTCAGGTTACTGCAACTCTTTTAACGGCTCTTGAGTTGATCCATGATCACAAGCAGTGTAGTCATGGAGTATATCTGGAATGGTTATTTCCTCTATTGCCCTGTCTTGCTCAAGATTACTAGGGAGAGGGGAGTAACCAAGATACATTAGGGCAACAACCCACCTTATTAGTCTCTTAGGAGACCTTTTACTAACAATTAGGTCCAGTTTTCTGCAGCAGGGCCCATAGGAATAAAATGGGTCCTGCTGCAGATAACCCGAGCTAATCTTTAGTAAAAGATCCCCTTAATGTGACATAAAGGGCTCTTTCACAAGTTGTTTTGCCCTAACTCAGTGATATTTAGGTCACAGCAGGTTACATAGTAATGAGATACAAAACATGCAAGTGCATGTAAAGCAGCTTATTACTATGTAAAAACCATAAAACAAACTTGCGATGAACACCGGGTGCACACTGCAACTCACAGTATGGTCATAAAATGGTGGTCAAATAACCTCAGCCAAAAGCTGGGGTTATTTTACTGTGCCAGGAACATCAGGCCTCTAAGCCACAGCCTGATGCTCCTGGCCTGGAGTTTAAAGGGGCTGCAGTGTTGATCACCCCCAATCGCACTCTCACCTTACCCCCAATCAGAACCCCCACCCCCTCGATCACATCCCCTCCCCCAAGCATAGCCCTTCTCCAGCATCAGGGTATTTCAGCTGTTGGTCAAGTGGTCTTATTGCAGGAGTGATTCCCATTTACTTCTGCCCTCCCAGAGCTGTCCCCAAAATGGTGCCCCTAGATGTAGTCTTACAATGATATCAGCAGGGAAAGAGCGACTGGGGATCACACCTGCCCTAGGACCACTGGATCACTCATGTATATACTGTGGCACAACTGGATCTTTAAAACAAGACAACTTAATCAATCATTCATGTTTTAATTTAGTGCATTAACCACTCATACATACAAAATAGTTTCTATTTAACTCATTAGCTCGTAACCTTGGGGTCATCTTCGACTCCTCCCTCTCCTTCTCTGCACATATTCAACAGACTGCTAAAACCTGTCGTTTCTTTCTCTATAATATCAGCAAAATTCGCCCTTTCCTTTCTGGGCACACTACCAGAACCCTCATCCACACTCTTATCACCTCTCGCTTAGACTATTGCAACTTGCTACTCACAGGTCTCCCACTTAGCCATCTCTCTCCTCTTCAATCTGTTCAAAATTCTGCTGCACGACTAATATTCCACCAGTGTCGTTATGCTCATATTAGCCCTCTCCTCAAGTCACTTCACTGGCTTCCTATCCATTTCCGCATACAGTTCAAACTCATCTTATTGACCTATAAGTGCATTCACTCTGCAGCTTCTAACCCTTGTTCACTTGTTCAGAACCCTTATTTTATCATCCTGACTTTAATATTCCCTTATCTCTTGTTTGTCCTGTTTGTCTGTCCTAATTAGATTGTAAGCTGTGTCGAGCAGGGACTGTCTCTTCATGTTCAAGTGTACAGCGCTGCATACGTCTAGTAGCGCTATAGAAATGATAAGTAGTAGTAGTAGTAGTATTAAGCATTATACAGATACCTAGTGGTTATCATAATTTATTCTGAACATTTCTTAGGCATATTTGATTTAACAACTTATTTTTTGTATAGTATTTTAAAAAATGTATTTATGTAACAGGATGCTTTAGAGATAACATGGTATCAGTTATGTTTTAAGATAAAGAAAATCACGAGCCAGAAACTCTCACTAACGAAGATCTTTTACTTTATCAAGTAAAAGATACCAGGAGCATCACTACAACTGATCAGCAAAAAATATACTACTATGTACAATTATAAAACTTTTTCAAAAAAGTAGAGAAAAAAGACCTCGGTGCTCAAATATTGGCTTTTCTCAACTGTACAGAGCTTAAGAAACACAACCATCACAGATCAAGAAAAAAATCCACTTAAATACTTTGATCTGCTGGTTCCCTGCTCCCTCTTACTTCCTGTTCCAGGGCAGGGAACCTGCGGAAGAGACTTCTGTGCGACTGCTCCCTGCACCCCCATGAAGTAAGAGTGATGCGCTTGGGGGGTGGAGGTGATGCGCCGTGGGGGGGCGTAGTGGCAATCCACCCTGGGTGGCAGCCAACCTAGGAACACCATTGTCTAGCTGTTGGATGGGTTTAGGGTATTTTGCCTTATAGGTACATATTAACTGATGGAGGAGATCAGGGGGTTGGAGCTGGGTTTCTTGGCTGCCGGGCAATCAGGGGAAAGGGGGTTCTTGGGACCAGTGATTTTTAAAAGCTGCAGACATGCACATTTGGGGAGAGTGGGGCATTGTTTTTTCCCCACATGCAGCTTTTCAAAATTGCTATCCTACTGGATATGCCTTGTGTTTAATGGCATCTTTCTAGGTATTTTATTAAAAAAAGGACTCCATGATTGACAGACCCTTTTATAAAACACTGGGGATTTTATACTGATGCCAACCTAGATATCTCAATTCCCATCTTAATGTTCCATGTAAAATGGATCTTCATGCCTATTCATACTTTTGTTTGCAGGTCTTGGATGTTTACTGCATTTCAGTATGATGGTGTATAAATGTCAAATTCTTTCCATAAATACGAAAAGTATGAATAATCCTACTCAGGGGCCTGTTTACTGAAGTTCTCTAAGCAGTTAACACATGAATTAGAGTGACTGTAGTGCAATAGCAGTTATTACACTGGCAAGACAGAGTTAACTATGCCTTGTTAGGGGTGGAGATTGGGTGGGTTATGGCCAGAGAATTGGTGTAGACTGCACATTGCAATTAGCACACAATGCATACAGACTGCCATCACTTGTGCAGTTAGCACATGTGCACCTAACACCTCTCAAAAGAAGGAATTAAGTGCATCCACACTGATTTCAAGTCAACTTAACTACTACTACTACTACTTATCATTTCTATAGCTCTACTAGATGTATACTTGAACATGAAGAGACAGTCCCTGCTCGACAGAGCTTATAATCTAATTAGGACAGACAAACAGGACAAACAACAGATAAGGGAATATTAAAGTGAGGATGATAAAATAAGGGTACTGAACAAGCGAGTAAGGGTTAGGAGTTAAAAGCAGCATCAAAAAGGTGGGCTTTTAGCTTAGACTTGAAGACGGCCAGAGATGGAGCTTGATGTACCGGCTCAGGAAGTCTATTCCAGGCATATGGTGCAGCAAGATAAAAGGAATGGAGTCTGGAGTTAGCGGTGGAAGAGAAGGGAGCAGATAAGAGAGATTTACCCAGTGAACAGAGTTTCAGGAGAGGAGTGTAGGAGAAATGAGAGTGGAACCAGTGAGTGAGGAAATTTTCTATGTGGTATCTGCAGGGAAGAAGCTGGGCACACCCTTAACATTTACCTTAAAGACTTGTCCTTCATCATGTATTCATTTTTACTGGTAAAGTGCAATAATTGCAAACCTTAATCACACTTCAACAAATTAGCTGATAAGAGAAAATGGATATTGTCTATTACAGAACACTCATCTTTCTCTTCAGAAGTCTCTTAGGGGACTTTTACCAAACGGCAGTAAAAGGTGGCCTACAGTGGCGTCAGTGTGTAGGACTGCCACACGCCGAGACCACATTTTATTTCTGTGGGTAAAAGTGTTTTTGTTTTGTTTTTAAGGGGGGAAGTAAATGGCCATGCGGTAATTAAAAAATTGCCATGCGGCCATTTACTGCTGGAGTCCTTACTGCCCCCTATTTAGTAGGCAGCGAGGGCTCCGGCAGTAACCCGGCAGTAATTGAGCAGTGAGTGGAAAGACAGAAGCAGAAAATGAAGTTATTAGCAAGTTGGTACATTCAGAGATATGGTGGTGTCATAGTGGGCACTCAAACTCCCCGCCCATCAGAGCTAGAAAATAAAATATTTTCTAGCACCGGAAATAGCACACAGAAGAACCAGAACTATCGCTGGACTCCTGGGCAATCCCGGTGGTAGGGCCAATTTGCTGCCCGCAAACCCTGCAGTAGCCCTGTGACCGGGTGATAAAAGGGCCCCTTAACCTGAAAGAGGCTCAAAGAATGTCTTTCTCCAGCTCTTCTTAAAAAATACATGGAGTCACTATTTTGCATACCAGATCTGCCTATAAAAAGTCTATGGGACCTTTTTACTAAAGAGTGTTAAGCTCTAACATATGTTCAGTGGAAGGGAAAATGCTTCCTGCAAAACATGTTTAAGTATTTTGAGTAATTTGTCATTTCCCACTGGTTAAGTATACAGTACTTATTTTTCAAAAATATTATTTTTCAGAGTGGATGTGTCATGGGTGGAGAATGGGCATGAAAATGTTATTCAGGTACTATGTTATGGGTAGCATGTGCTACCTGAATAATGCAGATTTAACATGGGAGAACTTTAGCACCTCAAGAGGCAGTAGTGCTCCCTCATACATTAATTGCAGGTGACATGCACTGACAGTGGTATACAACCTGCAAATTAAAAAAAAAAAAAACCTCAAAAACAAACTTATTCTACTGATGCATTAAATATGGGCTTAGCACACAAGAAAGTCCCATGTTAAAATGCACTAAGCCCATTTTATAACTCACTATGGTAACAGGATTCCTATATTATGTATTTTAATGAGTTAAAAAGAATTAAAAGCTTTTGCTAGAATCTCAAAGAAAAGTGAGGTTGGGTGCTCAAGTTTTAATGTTCCATTTTCTTTATATTTTAGTCCCTCTGGTATTTCATTTAATTTTGACAGCCATATTTATTTTTATTATTATTTGACATAAAACCTTCTCAAACTGTTCTGCTATGATACCACCTCATTTCTGAATCTACCAACTTGCTAATAACTTCATTTTCTGGTTCAGTCTTTCCAAATTAAATTAAGCAAGGAAAATATGTTAAGCTCACTCATTTCTCCTTACACCTCAGCTGAAGGGACACTTTTCATGGTCTGATTATGAAACTTGCTGACAGATATGACAACTTGTTCAAAAACTCGAGTATACCATAGTCTAAAACATCATTATGGCTATAAAAGACTGAAGATTTGTTCTTAATATAAAGATTTGGCAAATATTAAATATGAGATGCACACTGCTTGATTATGGACTATAATGTCCAAGCTATACTGAAAACAAAATCTAGTTATGTACAAAGAAGAAAGGGAATTTATTTGTGTTATTTAATCCTCAAATAAGATCAATGAAACATCTTCACCAAAGTACAAACAAATTTTTTTAGCTCATTATGGGCTTCTTTTACTTAGCTCTGCTAGCAATTCCTGTGTGGTAAATGAGGGGAAGCCCATAGGAATTGAATGGGCTTCCTCTTATTTGCGCGGCTTTTTAAAAGTGACCCTAGGTAACATTCTTTTTCAGTCTTCTATTGACCAAAAAGTGTCAAATGTCTTTAAATGTTCCTTCAGTGCATTTAAAAAACAAAAATCTTAGAGACCTATTATAATTCATTTTCTACTACGAAAGAAAATTTGTATATCTGTATTTTTTAACCTATATTCTGACATTTGGGTATAATATAAATCACACCCATTACCTATGTACTTTCAAGTGGGAGGAAGGTATTACAAATACTTAGGGGCCAGTTACCATAGTTAGGGGCCCTTTTACTAAGCTGTGGTAAAAGGGAGCCTTTGGTAGCATCAGCCTGTGCTTTTGACACGTTCTGAGGCCCCCTTTTACCGCAGCGGGTAAAAGGCTGTCTTTTGTTAGGGAAAAGAAATGGCCACGCGGTAAGTGAACCACTTGCTGCATGGCCATTTTGAGGAGGATCACTTACCGTCACCCATTGAGGTGGCGATAAGTGCTCCTGTGCTAACCCGGCAGTAACTGGGCAGCGTGGCACTGCCCGATTACTGCCAGGTATGCACCTGTGCTACAAAATTTTGTAGCACTAGAAATGGCACACTCTGGGGGGTGGAAACTACCGCCAGGCTCCTGTGTTAGCCTGACGGTAGTTCTGGATTGATGTACAGCTACCCTGTTGCTGCGTGCCAACTCTTTAGTAAAAGGAACCCTTAACGCAGAACTTTACCATGTGATATCTGCAAATTTAACAAGGTAACTATTGGGGGCATTCCCAGAATTTGCTGGTACAGGGGCCACATTAAATTTGCAGCTACTGCCCAGTACTTTGCTTGAAGATAAGGTGGAAGTATTTAGCACCTCCTATTTAGGAAGCAGTAAGTGGTCCATGCTAACTGCAATACTGGTCATTAGCACACGGTATTTGCAGCATGCTAACTTCCAGAATGCCTTCTAAGCCCATTCTCCACTCATGACGCACCACCTAACACAAAATTAAAAAAAAAACCCTTAATGCACAGTTTATCATGCTGGTACTGCACAAATACTGCAAAGCCTCTGAATGCAGTTGTACACTAATAGCTCTTCAGTACCTCTCCACTCTCATCTCTCCCTACACTCCTCCCCGGGAACTCCGCTCACTGGGCAAATCTCTCTTATCTGCACCCTTCTCCTCCACCGCTAACTCCAGATTCCGTTCCTTTTATCTTGCTGCACCGTATGCCTGGAATAAACTTCCTGAGCCAGTACGCCAAGCCTCATCTCTGGCCATCTTCAAATCTAGGCTAAAAACCCACCTCTTCAATGCTGCTTTTAACTCTTAAACCTAAACCTTCAACTGTCCCATATCCCTGATATGTCCTGTCTGTCCAAACCCTTATCCCTTACTTATCCTGTCTGTCTGTCATAATTAGATTGTAAGCTCTATTGAGCAGGGACTGTCTCTCCATGTTCAAGTGTGAAGCGCTGCGTACGTCCGGTAGCGCTATAGAAATGATAAGTAGTAGTAGTAGTTACCAGACGCTAAACTGTTCCTTAACCCCTGGATTCTATAAAGGCCACCCAAATTTGAGTGCGGATCCCAGATCTGAGTGCAAATTAATTAGTTAATGAGCCATTAACAACCAATTATTGACATTAATTGGCACTAATTAGGATGTATGCGTGGATCTGCCTATGTACTATTCTATAACACTGCGTGCCTATTTCATAGCATGCAACTCAAAATGGGACATGGCTAGGGGAGGAGCATTGGTGAGTCAGGAGCATTCCCAAAATCTAGACGTAATGTTATAGAATAGGATCATTTACATGCCCAACTGCCATTAGTTGTGCCAGCATTTACACCAGGTTTCAGCAGGCATATGCCCTCGCACTCAAAGTTGGGTGTGAATATAAGCGCTATTCTATAAAGGTTGCTTAATGCTAAACAATCTTTATTGAATTGGCACTTAGGTCCTTATTCCATAAAGGTTATGCTCCTAAATTTATGCTCCTAAATTAGGAGCATACATTTATGAGCATAAATTATGCTCATAAATTATGAGCATAAATTTTAGGACCATAATCTTTATAAAATAAGGACTATAGCATGGATCTTAATGGTGCCTAAATTTGGATCAATTCTTATCAATCCACCCAAATAACAAATGGCCCTGTTTACTAAAGGCACATTAGCCTTTTTAATGCATCTACAATTAACATGTGCACTAACCGTGTAGGCGCCTATAAGGATACTGAAGGCGTGTGTACACGGTTAATGTGCGTATATGGTTAACGTGTGTTAAAAATGCTATCAGGCCTATAACGCAGCTTAGTAAACAGGGACCAAAATGTACAATTGTATTTATTTAAAAGGAGGAAAAGAATTCAGAAGCTCAAATGTCCAGGTTTACTTCTGACCTATAGACATATCTTTCAGCAGCGTCAGCATATCGCTTAACAGCTTCGTCACCAGTCATAAAAACCTCCTCTTTTATTTATCAATTTCTATTTATAAATTCATAACTTGTTAATATGCAGTCCTTTATCCCAAAGTCTCTTTAAATATGTTCTGTGAGAACTATTTTTAAAGCTGAAAAAGGTTACTAATCTGCGTTCCAAATTGGTGCACTCAATAGAGCGCTGTTTCACCGTTTCTTCCTCAAGAGCGGCACCAAACAAGTAAACATGCTCTTACAATTTACATCAGTCTTTTTTCATAATGCTGCATTATAAGAAACTAGTATAAAAGGCCCGTTTCAGTAGGCAATGAAACGGGTGCTAGCAAGGTAATCCCCCCCCCGCAGAGTGCCTCCTGTCTCCCCTGCCCCCCCTGCAGCCACCCATCTGGTCTCAGGACCCCCTCCCCATCAACCCTCCTCTGCCCCTGCAGCCATGCATGTGCAGCGGCCCTCCTCTCTCCCCTGCTCCCCCTGCAGCCATCCATGTCCAGCGACTCTCCTCTCCCCCTGCCCCCCCTGCAGCCACCCATGACCAGCAACCCTCCTCTCCCCCTGCAGCTACCCATGTCCAGCGACCCTCCTCTCCCCTGCCCCCCTGCAGCCACCCATGTCCAACAACCCTCCTCTCCTTTCCCCTTGCCCCCCCTGTAGCCACCCATGTCAGGCGACCCACCTCTCTCTCCCCTGCCCCCCTGCAGCCACCCATGTCCAGTGACCCTCCTCTCCCCCTGCCCCCCCCCCCGCAGTGTCCCTTCTGTCTCCCCTGCCCTCCCCTGCAGCCACCCATCTGGTCTCAGGACCCCCTCCCCACCTCCCTCTTCCCTGCCCCCCTGCAGCCACCCATGTCCAGCGACCCTCCCCTCCCCCCTCGGCGCATCACCCAAGCCCCTACCCTCCCCAGCGCATCAACTCCCTCGCCAACCGCAGCCTCCAATACTAACACTGTCCGGCCGCTGCTGCATCTCCTGTTGAGCAGCAGCGGCCGGTACAGAAAGAAAAAAGCCAAAAATAGATTTTAAACCTGAAACACGGCTCCGTAGACAGCCATCTGACATTGGCTGTCATCTCTGCAGCCCCTCCTCCTCTCCCCTCTGACGTCGCTGCGCTCCTCCAGGGTCTTCCTGCAGGGGCAGTGACGTGGAGGGGAGAGGAGAAGCGGCTGCAGTGATGACAGCCAATGCCAAATGGCTGTCTACGGAGCCGCGTTTCAGGTTAAAAATCTTTTTCTGGCTTTTTTCTTTTTGTACCGGCCGCTGCTGCTCCACAGGAGAAGCAGCAGCGGCTGGACAGCATTAGTATTGGCGGCTGCGGGTGGTGAGGGAGTTGATGTGCCCAAGAGGGGGGGTAGGGGCTTTGGTGATGGCCGGGGGGAGGGTCTTGGGTGATGCGTTGAGGGGGGGTAGGGGCTTGGGTGCTGCACCAGGGCGGAGGGGCTTGGGTGTTGCGCCGAGGGGGGCACTGAGAGCTGATTGGTAGGCAGGGAGAAGAGTAGGGAAACACACTCCGCGTGTTTCCCTACTCCTCCCCTTGCCTTGGAATCAGCTGTCAGTGACATCACTGATGTCAGTGCATTCTAAACTGCCTAGCAGACCACCTCCGAGGGAGCCACGGTCCCAGGCACATTAGAACAGTGGAGGTGAGAATTATTATATAGGAAGACTGACCTAATTTGGAATGGCATATTTAGCTACTTGATCAAAAACAAGTATGCATACGTAGTATTACATCATTCCTTATGCTATGAGTTTATCTTGTTGGGCACACTAGATAGACCGTTCAAGTCTTTAACTGCTGTCATCTACTATGTTACTATGTAAGGACAGTTTGAATAGAAATTAGTGAAAATAGGCTAAAATTATCATTTTCACATATATAAATCAAGAAATGTTACTTGCAAATGAGACTTTAATGAGTAAAGGTTAAATACCTCTCTATGTTTTATTTGCACATTATTCACTAGTCACTAACACCTATAATTTTAACACCTGGCTTGAACTAAGATGTTTATGTTTTATGATTAATTGAACCTGATATACCACTTTTCTTGATGTTTACATCAAAGCAGTTTGCATAATAATAAATAATATGAAGAGAGGAAAGGAACACTCTTAAACAACAAGAAAGAGGTAAAACACCAAAGAGTTAAAGAAATGTTGATACAAGAGGGTTTCAGAGAAGGGATAAGGGGCTAGATGGTGTAAATAGGCTAAGTATGGACTGATAGAATATCTTACATGAGTTTTAAAGGCTGTTTTAAATTTAGGAAAGGAGAATTTCAGATGAAGGTCCTTGGGAAGCACATTCCATCAGGATGATGCAAGGAAGTAGAAATCAGATTGTTTAGCAGAGTCAAGTTGAGCTTGTGAAACATGAGGGGTGAACAGAAGACAATTGTGCAGAGAGCACAAAACCTTGGCAGGGGTGTGAGGGACTATCAAGGAAGAGAGATAGGAGGGGATACCATCATGCAGTACTTTCTGAGTAAGTGTAAGTATTTTAAACTGAATCTTGTATACTATTAGTGTCTAGTGCTATTGAATTAGTAGGGGTTGTATTTTTTGCTGTAGCACACAATCCAGACTGCAGTGTCCTGGATGGTCTGTCACCTTCTGATTTAGCAATTGGGAAGATCAAAGTAAGTAACATTGCGATAATCTAGGCATGATGCTACTGGAGCATGCAGGAGTGTCAGTTGAGATGTATAATCTAAATAATGATGAACTGGCCTGAATTAAGGACAGAAGAAATTACTTGTGCCTACCAGACCAGGGTGAAAAGGCCAGTAAGCAGGAAAAATATCATTCCTTCCAATCCCTTATCAAATTGGCTCCCATTGCAAACCAATACTTTCATGAATCATTAAATACCCCTTCATAGGAACATCCAAAACTCAATTAACCCCCCCCCCCCCTCAATATTATTAATTGATTCATCTCAATGTAGCACAATCAAAAACTTTGGACAAAATCTAACCTTTCCTATAGCCACAGAAAGTACCAGCATTCCGTCCCAAAGTACCCATACCACTCAAAGCAATCTTCCATTAGCCAGAGTCCCAACCACCCTCATACCCCTCCTTAACAAATTTGTAACATTCCAGAAGAAATCTGCTGAATAACATAGTTGATGCACTTCACTAATATCCATTTTTAAATGTTTAGCCATGTAAACTTGAGATTTAACATCTCTTACCACCAGGGGCGTAGCCAGACAACAGATTTTGGGTGGGCCTGGGCAAGAAGTGGGTGGGCACCAAGTGTTCTCCCTGCCCCCCCCCCCCCCACCACCACGAAAAAAATACCTCAGCTGACTGGAAAACACTTCTTTCTACCTTGGCAGTCTGCAGAAGGCTTACGCTGAAAACTGAGCATGTGCAGGTGCCAGTATCATGGAGAGTAGCGTTTTTGTTACCATCAGGGGGAAGTCTTCAGCTGGCGGAGCTTGGGATCCCCACCAGCAACTACTAAACATGTGCTACTGATGGGTGGGCCTGAGCCCTAAATGGGTAAGCCCCGGCCCACCCAGGCCCACCTGTGGCTACGCCACTGCTTACCACTGAGATGGAGTTAAATGGAATCAGTCTCCCCATTACTATCTGCTGGAGACTTCTTAGTTACCCGAAATGATCACTATAAAAGACAGATATAGTGATCAATAGAGCATTGGTCTGACTGTGCACAATGCTTGATATTTTTGTATGGTCCTTACACTGTAGGCTGTTTAGCATGGGATACAGTATTTACCAACAGTTATTGGGAATATTAAACTTGTCCTTATTGCTTATGTAAGTACCTAGGTCATGTAAGTTTTAGTGTGCCTCTTCATTGGATGTATCTTAAAATGTTACTGAGTCAAGAATTAGACTTTTAATTAACAAGAGTTTAATTGCATAGGCCCCCTAAAGGAAACCAGTGATGAATCCATGAAGTACCCTTCATGGAGACCAAACTGATGATAATTTTTAACTCCTAAATTCAATACACCCTTGCAGTTGCCTAAAATAATTTTGCTCTAAATATTACTGAACAACAACTGGTTTATTTATTGCATTCGTATCCCACATTTTCCCACCTATTTGCAGGCTCAATATGGCTTACAGAGTTTTGTTATGATATATTCATTACAGTTCAACTCAGCTTCTTGGATCAAGCTAATCTAATATTCTATTCTCCATTCAATGATTTTGGCTTAAGTGGCATGATTGATGTCCCACACATACCCCAACTACTTAATAAAATCCGCCCCTCAACGCTTCATGGCGGACCTCATATTACACCTAAACTACATGCTGCAACATGGACTCTTTCCTAAGGACAAAGGCAACATACTACTCACCCCTATACCTAAAGATACAAAGAAAAAAGCAAATGAAATCACCAACTACTGCCCGGTAGCATCTATCCCTCTGATAGTCAAATTGATGGAAAGCATGGCAACCAGGCAACTTACCCACTACTTAAACAAATTCTCAATACTACATGAAACACAATCAGGATTTTGCTCCAACTACAGTACCGAAACAGTACAACTAATCACTCTCCTAACCAAATTCAAACAAGAAATTGCAACTCGCAAAAGCATACTTCTCCTGCAATTCGACATGTCTAGTACGTTCGACATGGTAAACCATAAAATAGTACTAAACATCTTCCGACACAAATCAGGAGATGGCCAGCGATCTCCTGAACCCGGCCAAATCGGTATAATCGAAAGCCGATTTTGGCCGGCGCCAACTGCTTTCCGTCGCAGAGCTGGCCAAACTTCAAGGGGGTGTGTCAGTAGGGTAGCGAAGGTGGGATGGGGGTGGGATGGGAGCGTGATTTGAGATGGCCGGCTTCGCCCGATAATGGAAAAAAGAAAGCCGGCCTTGACGAGCATTTCGCCGGCTTCACTTGGTCCCTTTTTTTTTCAGGACCAAGCTTCAAAAAGGTGCCCCAACTGACCAAATGACCACAGGAGGGAATTGGGGATGACCTCCTCTTACTCCCCCAGTGGTCACCAACCCGCTCCCACCCCTCAAAAAAATATATATATTTTTTTTACCAGCCTCTATGCCAGCCTGAAATGTCATACCCAGCTCCCGGACAGCAGTATGCAGGTCTCTGGAGCAGTATTTAGTGAGTGCAGTGCACTTCAGGCAGGTGGACCCAGGCCCATCCCCCCCTACCTGTTACACTTGTGGTGGTAAATGTTAAGCCCTCCAACCCCCCCCCCCCCCCCCAAAAAAAAAAACCACTGTACCCACATGTAGGTGCCCCCTTCACCCAGATGTAAATGACTAGAATAGTGGTATTTATATGTACACTTGTCAACTAAATTTAGGTGACTTCTTATTAGAATTACCTCCTTTGTGCCTACTGGGAAAATCTACAATACCTAGGTCCTTTAGTTTAAAGAGTAGCTTTTTTTTCAAATTTATCACCATTATGAATATGACAGAATATGTTCACTGGGATAGACAATGACTAAATGGCTCATATTGATTGAAGGGAAAAATATATCTTTTTTTTTTTTTTAGTAAGGCCTTAAGGGGCCCTTTTACTAAGCCGCATACGCGCCTATGTGTGCCCAAGACGTGCCAAAATGGAGTTACCGTCCGGTTACTGCGTGACCCTTGTGGTAATTTCATTTTTGGTGCACATCCGATACGCGCATCTGAAAAATAATTTTTATTTTCAGGCGCGTGTAATGGACGCGCACCAAGTGGCATTTGGTGTGTGTAGATCATTACCGCCCAGTTACTATGTGAATCTTTGCCGATAGGTCAATGGCTGGTGGTAAGGTCTCAGACCCAAAATGGGCACGCAGCAATTTTCATTTTGCTGCACGTCCATTTTTGGCAAAAAAAAGGCCTTTTTTACAGGTGCACTAAAAATATGGATCGGCGCGCACCCAAAACCCGCACCTACACTACCGCAAGCCATTTTTCAGCGCACTTTTGTAAAAGGACCACTAAATGTTTCTTCTTTCTTTTTCTTAGGCTATACTTTTCTTACCTCTGATTTTAAGTTTAAGAAGCCAGGCGAGAAGTGGAAGATTTGTTTTAAACCAACAATATTCTTCAGCCTTTCACATGAGAAAATTGTTAGAGCATTAAAGTAGCCCTGGCTATGTTGCATTCCTTTGTTCAGAGTGAGTTTTGGGAACACATCTTTTTCTCATTATATTTCCATAAAATATATTTGATCTCTTCTATTCTTAGAATACCTCTGATGTGGTTTGTGAATGGAGCACAGTATAAAAATATTTCATTTTTATATGAGACAAAATGTTTCCATTTCAAAGAAGAAGAAAAAAAGAATCCGTATATAGCACTCTACCAACAGTACAGTTTTGCAGATAACTTGAAGTGAACTGCACAATTCATTATCTTACCTAAGACAAACAGATAGGTTAAAAACAATTTTTTAAAAAAAAAGAAGAAGCTTGAGAGGCATAGGGAAACAAGTTAACATGTTTTCCTGAAGTAAAATTTACATCGCATGGATAAGAATTTGGTAAAATGTCTTTATAGGCATATGAGAAGTTCAGGGACAATAGGGCACATTTTCATTGTAAATTTGATGACTGCAATAAAAACTCAAGAAGTTCATCTGCTTTACAAAAGTGACTGAAGTTGTTTACTGCTCAAATAATTAGTGCATTGACAACATTTTTTCTTTTTAATAATCTCAGTGACAATCATACAGTAGGGTGGATCCCTACAACATACCAAGAACTCCAATTTTCATTTTCCAGTGGTGAACCATTTCCTTAACATGTAGTGGAAGTGGTTTACCACCGTAAAATAACTTCTGGGGTGTTTGGCACAAAGACGATCCACCCTTTGATTGTCTGGATTCCTCCACATCTGCTATAATAGCACCCTTTATGTAATGCTAAATGGGAAAGGATGCAGAAACAAAGTTCTTACAAACCTCACTCTATGGGTCCTATTCACTGAACTTTAGTACGCATGCTAAGACCATTTGAAATCTACTAAAATAGCAATGCTAAGCATGAAGGCCCTGGTAGGCATGCTAAACCGGTTTCAAAAGGCATCAGTTTGCATGTTCTAAACTTAGCATGTATATAGATGTATGTACAGGAATACCATTACAAATGAGACTTTATCATACACTAGTAAAAAAGGCCCATTTCTGACACATATGAAACGGGCGCTAGCAAGGTTGTCCTCGGCTCCCCTGCAGCCACCCATGTCCAGCGACCCTCATCTCCCCCTGTGCCCACTGCAGCTACCCATGTCCAGCGAACCTCCTCTCTCCCCTGCCCCCTCCTGCCACCCATGTCCAGCGATCCTCCTCTCTCCCCTGCCCCCCTGCAACCACCCATGTCCAGCGACCCTCCTCTCTCCTCTGCCCCCCTCCAGCCACCCATGTCCAGCGACCCTCCTTTGGACATGGATCAGCTGTGAGGCATGTTCCTCCCCCCCGGGTTCTGAAGTTGACATCATAATGGCTACGGTGATGTCAGCCTGATCTATGGAGCCTAGCAGACCAACTCAGAATGAGCCACGGTCCCAGGCAAGTCAGAACGTTGGAGGTGAGAATTATTATAGGATATGCTATATATCATGACCCACCCTCTTTTATGAGCTATTTAGCTGAGACTTAAACCAGGTATTAACATTGTTAGCATATATGTTATTTTAAAGGGTAGAGGCTGTTAGAAGAGGAACTCACGGAAAATGTGGAGTAGAGACACACACACACACACACAGATAAGGTATGTCACTTCAGAGCTTTGAAGCCACTTTTTTCCCTCCATGGCTGACATCTGAGGTGTGTGCTTTTGATATGTTTTTTCCTCTTCTGGGAAAATCTTCTCATCTTTCAGCTACTCTTCTGTGTACCAGATGCTCTTCCACTCCTGTCCTCAGCAGTGACAAACAGCCCCATGTGCCAGACAGACTTACAGGTTTTAACTAATACGACTCAGCCAAGAGGAAAAGAGGACAATGCATGATCAGTTTAGCGTGTGCATGCAGTATTTGTAGCAGGCTTACATTATTTACCACATATATGTTACCAATGAGATGCTATAGTTTTATAGATTAATATGCATGAAGATTAGAAAAGAAAGAAATGGGGGTCTATATTAGGGGGCCCACAAATATATGTTATGTAGGACCCAATATAGTGTTAAGCTGATCCTGAAAATCATAGCAAACATATTAATGTATATGCTTGAATTGGCCTTTTATCTAGTGCAATGCACTCTATTGGACCGATGGGAATGGTGAGCTCTGTATATCCCAACATCCAATCTGGGTGATTTAGGATGCTGCTACTGGGAAGCTTATATAGGCACCTAGTTTCTGCTGTCACTTTGTGAAACATTTTAGCTCATGCACACAATAGTTTAGTTTATTAGGATTTTGATATACTGTCCTTTGGTGAAATCAGAGCAGTGTACAATAAATGCAAAACAATAAGAAGAGAAGGAAGGAACTCCAAAAACCCATAAAGCAAGGGATAGCAAAGAGTGGAAAGTAGAGATGTCAATTCTAGAGCAGGCAGCTAGGCAATATCACACAGGGGCCAGGGAGGGAAAGGCCACTATGTACATCTTTATTCACAGGCTTCTATATAGTAACATAGTAGATGACGGCAGAAAAAGACCTGCATGGTCCATCCAGTCTGCCCAACAAGATAAACTCATATGTGTATACCTTACCTTGATTTGTACCTGTCTTTTTCAGGGCACGGACCGTATAAGTCTGCCCAGCAGTACTCCCCACCTCCCATACGCCAGTCCCGCCTCCCATCACCGGCTCTGGCACAGACCGTATAAGTTTGCCCTCCACTATCCTCGCCTCCCAACCACCAACCCCTCTTCCCCCCACCTGCTCCACCACCCAATTTCGGCTAAGCTTCTGAGGATCCATTCCTTCTGCACAGGATTCCTTTATGCATATCCCATGCATGTTTGAATTCTGTTACCATTTTCATCTCCACCACCTCCCGCGGGAGTACACGTCATTTGAACAGAGAAGCAGTGAGTTCAATACCTCCTGCCTGACATCCAATGCCAGCTACATGAACATGTAAAGTAACTTCACATCTTAGGCCTTACATTGGTTATCAGGAGAGTTTAATATAAGATTCAAGGTGCCAATGTTGATGTATTGAATTATTAAATAGTAAGCGCCTCTCCTATTTAAAAGGAAAAAAAAACTCTTGCAACCTCTTATTTGCTGGCTCATTCTGGTCCTCTAGTAATCAGTTCCTGATGGTCCCTAAAATTTCAGATTTGAGGTTCAGTTCAGCTCATGCTAGGGCCTTCTCTGTGGTTGGTCCTACTGCTTAGAATGCTCAACCACAGGCTATTAGAAAGGATACTGACGTTATGCAGTTTCACAAGTAAAGGCCTTATTTTTGATGGAAACATTTTAAATGATTAGATTAGCTGGTATTAAATAGGGTGGATTGGGTTTTATATTTGTTTTATTTTTGGTCTCATTTATACATGTTTGAGATATATAGATGTAGAACTTTTGATATTGGGAGGGTAGGGATTTCTTAGAAAGGTAGACAGTAATTTTGTCACCAAATAATTAAATAAATAAATGTTGTACTAGTTATGCATGTAGAAGTTTACTTTCCTTTGTAGAATAGTAGAGTAGTGAATCTCACTGGCATTTGTCAAAATTAATTGATTTTTTACAGGTGACACACCCACTTCCAGGTTTTCAACCAATTAAAGGTGAGGACATGCCTAAGCAATGCCCACTCCCTGCCCCCTTAGATGATATCACGGATATAATGTCTTGACCCCACTCAAGTCCCACCCCTTTTGCATAGTCGTACCAATTGCCTCACCTTATTTTGTGTAGCTCGGCCCTAGACCCCAACCATTTTTCATAGCCCACCCCCAAGCCTCACCCCTTTGTGTGATATCACAGGATGTGACATCATAACCACACCCTTTTCTAAGATGGCTGCCACTACTGTATGTATCACCACTTCCTGTTTTTACTACTAGCTGCCATCTTGGGTGGGGTCATGTGATGGGAAGTGGCATCAAAAAACCCCAACATCGTCCCCTACAGCTTCGGCAGAATTCAGTTGCACATTCTCAGCTTAACCTTTTTTTTTCCTCACAGGAAAGAAAATAGACACATTCTTTTCTTTTTGTTATAACTTTTTTTCTTTCAAAAGGATACCTTGTGCTTATTTTTAAAACTGTTCCTTTACTTTTTTTTCTCAGAGGAAAGAAAATAGACATTTTATTTTCTTTTTCTTATATATTTTTTCTTTTAAAAGAACACCTTGTGCTTACTTTTAAAGCTATTTTTACTGAATGACAGCCGTTTTAGGTTTTTCAAATATTATTTATTGAGATTTTATATAATCCTTACAATGAATACAAGAACAAAGTCATGTACAAGCAAACTTTTAACTATAAAAAAACATACAACATTGCTGCATATGACATTTTTTGAAACAAACACAGAGAAATCAATGTTGCTATTGCTGGGTTAGGATATATATCAATTGTTACAATAAGAGCACTATAGGCTTAGCAATTATAATTATATAAATCAGTTAGAACGACAGAAGAAATCAAATGGTGACCACACTTTTTTTTAAAATTGGAAATTTGATGATTTTTGATAGCTGCAGCTTCTTCATAATTTCGTATAGCACAAAGGTAATTCCACCACTCATAAAAGCTTAGATTTGTGCTATTTTTCCAATGAGAAACAATGATGTGAGAGGCCAAAGTAAGCATAGAGTCTAAAAGTTTATCATTATGTTCTGGGAGGTTGAAATCAGGAGCAGAGGATCTCAAAATAACAATCCTGTATGAGATTTTAATTGTAGATTCCAGTTTTAATATTTTAGAAATTCTGTCCCAAATGTCCAACCAAAATGACTCAACATAAGGACATGAATATAAGTGCGATAAAGATCCATCCAAAGCAGAGCAGGACCAGCATCTTATAGACTAACTGTCCGCCTCCTCTTTGCGTTTAGCTGGTATAAGGTAGGGGTCTGACTCAGGCTTTCAATTCTGTTCACACAGGGGCAGAAACCCATGGACTGTGTCTGCAAGAGCTGGCCCCCTTCTTGTTTTCAAGAGACAACTGTGTGAGATATTGCCCTAAACAGCTGAAGTGAGACAGAAAAAATGCCAGGACAATAAGTATGTTTTCAATGAAATGATTTGACTATACACCGTATTGGCCTTGAGGAAGCCAACCAGATGATCAATGTGGAATAATGAATTAGATGAGTAATATCTGGGGATAATCAGGTTAATACCACTTTTTTTTCTGTTTACTGTTTAATTGATCTCCTTGTCTTTTTTCACTCTCCCTCTTTAGTGGTCTAAGGAAGAGAATGGAATTACCTGACTGAAATAATTCCTATGTATTACTTTCTCTGTATTTCCGGCAAGTTGTTTTATCACTTGTAAAAATTTAAATGGTTATAAATAAAACATTTAAAGGCCAAATATTATATCATCTGCTGCAATTCTACTGGCAGAGAATTCCAGGGAACTGGGAAATAATAACTAAGGGCCTCTTCTATTAAGCAGTGCCAAAACGTGACCTGCCTTATCCCCAGCGCAGCCAGGAAATGGCTGATTTTTCTATTTCTACAATAATGGCCATGATTAGCATGCAGCAATGTAGCTGTGATAATCAATTAGCATAGAACATGCCTACTTTCCACCCCTAGACCTGCACCAGTGCTAAAAAACAAAACAAAACTATTTTTTAGCACCAGGATAGTACTTGCACATGCAAAACCTATAGCGGGATGCCTGAGTGTGCCATATGGTAATGCATTTTAACCTGCAGTAAGCACGCATTTGTGTTTACCACAGCTTAGTAAAAGGGCCCCGAAAGGCATTAGCTTGTCAAACTTCAGTCCCTGAGATTTATTTATTTATTTATTTATTTGTTACATTTGTATCTCACATTTTCCCACCTATTTGCAGGCTCAAAGTGGCTTATATAGTACCGTAAGACGTTCGCCAATTCCGGTATGAACAAATACAGTAATGTTGTGGTAGAATAAGGTTCGAGATCTGCAAATAGGCCATATTTCAGGATATCTAATGAATATGCATGAGATGCACTTGATTCATTGAAGGCAATCTGTATAGAAATCAATCTCATGCATATTCATTAGAGGGATATCCTGAAAATCTGGATTAATATGGCCTATGAGGACTGAACTTGGACAAGCCTGTTTTATGTCTTATAGTCATACGGTTGTAAGGCTTTCTTGTATAGTTCTTAGAAGCAGAAGTTAAGTGTTAGGGATTGGAGGTCATTTGCAGCAACATGGGAAATGTTGCTAAAACCCAAAAATGAGCAGAAAAAAAAAGTGAACATTTGTGGTTTTCGTTTGCTGATAATAGTGTTCAGTCTTTTGAAAGGAAATATACTGTTTAGAAAAAGGCACATTCTGTCTGAAACAGTGCACACTCTTTTCCTGATAGTGTGTCATTGCATCTATGTGAACCATAATGCATGCATGAATACTGCGTATGCACATACTATCAGAAAAAGAGTGTGCATTGTTTCAGAAAGCATGCACCCTTTTCCCAAAAGGTATGTCTTTTTTCCAAAGATTGCACACTCAATGACTTTTCTCCCAAGATGAAAAAAAAAATGACCAACAAAAACAACTGAAAAGAACATTTCCAGAAAAGACACTGGAAACAACACAACATGAAAACGTTCTGGTTGTCCATCCCTATTAATTATGCTCATACGCTTGGTTTATGTAGCATGACAAGGCTTTTAGAGACCTTTTTTTTAAGTGTTCCCGTACTTGAGAATCTTTTTGCATTACTATTTAAGTTCATTTTAAAATGTATGTTATGATTTTCTGTTAAACTAAGCTAAACCTTTCCTACAGGTGAGAAAATGACGTGAAATAAAATTAATTGGGCTATTCTTATTTAGATATAATTAAAAAAAGTACTAAAAGATAAAATACAGCAGAAAATATATATCTGTTTCACTATAATGTTCAGCAGTAACTAATTCTTTGACATCACAAATTTACATCAGGCAGTCATGATAAAAATAAGAAAGAAAAAATCCATATATATTCTCTCTCGCTATGTACAGAGGTAAGAAAAAAGTCCATATATATTATTATATACATATATAGGGGGTCTTTTTCAAAGGCGCACTAGCATTTTTAGCATGTGCTTATGGGTGTCTCTAGTGTTTCACGTATGCTTATTTTTAGCATATACTAAAAACACTAGTGCGCCTTTGTAAAGAACCCCATAATGAGAGAGAGAGAGAGAGAGAGAGATGTACATTGGCTTTCCTCTTTTTGAACTAGTTATTTCTACTTTGTATCTATAGCCAAACTACATACAGAAATGGAGTTTGTGTGTACATGTATGGTCCTCATTTATCTTTATCTTCTCCACAATGCATTAGAAACTGGTTTCAGACCAATTCATATGTATTACAAGATCTTTCAAGACAGTAAAAGGGTTCATTGGGCAATTTTACACTGTAATTAGTTTCCATGACGATGATTTTCATACTAGCACAAGAGTGCTCAGTCAACTGCCTTCAGCCATTTTGGGATACATTTTGAACAGTTTTGTGAGTTATGAGTTAAATGAAAATATATTTGTACATGTATACACAAATGGAGGCAGGTGGGAGAAAGAAAAAAATGATGCCAAAGAGCAAAACAAATACCATAAATATTGATATCATCTATCACTTCATGTTTTATCAATAGAAAATATAGGCCTCTTAGTTCATGAAAAATATAAAAATATTGAGGGATAAAAAAGTAAAATGTGATTTCTAGAATACAATCAACTTAATATATTAGGTAAAATTGTAGGGGCATAGTTATCAATGTGGGTCACCATTAAGATGTATTATTTTACCACTAACTCACACAATTCTGGTATTATATTTTTCTTTTTTGTGTTTTTTATTTTATCATATACTACTGGAATAAGAAAATACAAAATTTTCATTAACCAAAAAGCACATTAATAAGAATAGTATGCAAGTCAAACATTTTCTTTGGTTTAGTTTCAGTATCGTACGCTATTTGTGAGATTTTCATTTTTTAAAAACTTTTCAAACACTACTGATCAAATAGTGTGCTTTGATGTTCAATACTGTGCCCAATTGTGCAATTCTATGCACTAATTTTCAGAGTTGTCCCTATTGATAAATAGTACACAATATTGAGCAATAGTAAAATTGTTTAGGAGTGGCACATATCAAAATGTATATATAATTAATAAAATAGGCTAGTTTTCAAAAGTAATCCCAGAAGTATCTTGTAATTATAATATCTAATGGAAAATTCAGTACATAACATTTAGGGGGAATGTTATTAAGGTGTGGCAAAAGGTGAGCTTTTATCATACCTTGATTTACTTTAGAAGTCAGCAACTTGCGGTATAATAGTCCATCAAGTTGCTGACTACCTTGGAAAATGAATAACATTGCTTGTGAGCCATCTTGCAAGCAGTATAATTCTAGTGGCCTGGAGTATCAGGCTGCCAAGGTAGTCATGATGGGGGGGTGGGGCCATGACTTCTAGGCATGGCCCTACCCCCAATTCATCCTACCTGATCTAAAGTCCCTCTGATCCAGTCTCCCCTTGATCAAGCCCTCCCACCTCCAAAGGATCTCTCTTACCCTCATGCCAGTGTCACACTCCAGTCCAATGTGGGATAAGGTCTAGTGTTCTCACTGTGAGAGGAGAGAAATGGCCAATGAGCCCTGGTGCCTTCACCTTGCCAACCACCGTTTCTCAATAGTTTAGCCCCCAGGTGCGGATGGCTGGTAGGACTTGCAGGTCCTAAGTGAAAGGGCATAGACGCCAAGAGAATGGCAAGGGCTAGTGCCGGAGGAGGAGCAAAGACCACCCTCAATCCAAGGGGTAGATAGGTCCAGGCAGAGGTCACGTCAGGTGTCAATCCAAGGCGTAGTCAAGTCCAGGCAGAGGTCAAGTCAGGGAACGAGAGCAGGGAAATGCAACACAGGAGAAACCTGTTGCCGAAGCAGTTTCTTGCCGGCAGGAACTGAAGATATACAGTAGGGGCGTCTGATGTCCTCTGGCTGCCTAGATGGTCCTGGAGTCTCAACCTGGAAGTAGTTTTCACACAGCACGGGAGCCCAAGTAGCTGGGGGAGACAATCCTGCTGGAGAAAGAGATGTGGCTATGGGCATTGGAGCCTATTCTGTGGGTGCTATGGGTACTTGAGCACCCCCAATATTGAGAAAATTCCTTTTATGTGTCCAGGGAGGGGTTATTTCCATTGGGCTTAGCACCCCCAATAATTTTGAAAAGTTGGCTCCTATGGCTATGGGCATGAGATGCTGTGGACCAGAACAGGGGAGAGAAGGCACACTGTGAGGAGACCTCCATGAGCAGCAAACACTGCAGACCAGAACCGGGAGGGAAGATGTACTTGTTATGAATGGCTGCTTAGTAAGAATCTGGTGTTTTTTTCTTTTTAGAATGGTTGTCTTAACTTGCTTTCCTATCAATGTGATGGAGTTCTTTTATGTTTGTTTTTATAATGATTTTTATCAATATGTAAACCGTTCTGTTTTGCAACTACAATTTGAAACGGTATAGTAAAATGAATAAACGATAAGATGCACTGTGAAGAGGTGCACCACCAAGGTAGGGTGATATGACAGCAAGTACCTAGAATCTCTGGTTGTCTAGGGGTTTCCCAGTCAGGAGCAACTACAGTCACCCCTGCGCTTCTACCACCATCAGTCAAAATGGTGCCCCTAGTGATAGTCTTATGTGACTAAAGCTATAGGACATGTTTCCTTATTTAAACTGTTATTTCATGTTAGATGAACTTTTGGAGCAAAATTTAGCAAAAAATATTTGGAGAGGTAACCCTAGAAAAACTGAATGCTTCTCTGTTGAAAAAAAATGTACACTTCTCTAGGCATTACATTTTCAATATACTTTGCTGTTATCTCCTCACCCCTATGCCAGTACCTAGAATCCCTGGTGGACTAGGGGTTCCCTCAGCAGTCACTCCTGTCCTTTAATAAAAATGGTGCTATCAGTCAAAATGGTACCTCTAGTGATAGTCTTGCAGCAGTACCACTAGGGATCATGTTTCCTTATAATCCTTTAGGATTGCGGGCATAATTGGGGGGGGGGGTGGCTTGGAGCAGGGGGGCTTTGGATGGGGATGGTCAGATCAGGGGGCTTGATTTGGAGGCCTATAAAAGGGGGGATTGGATTGAGGGGCAATTTGGGGTGGGGTCCTGGCTTGATAGTCATGGCTTGGAATATTGGGTCATAAGTTGGTGGCCTTTAGCTCCCAGGTGGTAAAGTAGCCCCAGCTAAAAGCTGGAGTGATTTTACCATAATTTTAGGGCTATAACTCAACTTAGCATTATGAATAATCATTTGCATGTTTAGCTTTTCATTACACGTAACCTGTGGTGACTTAAATATCACTCCATTAGTGGAAGACAAAATGTGTTACGGCCCTGTAAGTCGCCTTAAGGGGTAAATAGCAAGACTTAAAGCTTTATGCAGCTTGATAACTTCCCTCATTAAAGAACAGCTTGTTGTTTTGACATATAGCAAATAGGAGGAATCTAATAAAATGCTATTTCATGGAATGGGTGGTAGATGCATGGAATGGCCTTCCAGAGGAGGTTGTGGAGACGAAGACTATCCAGCTTATTTTCAAAAGAGACGGACGCCCATCTTCCGACACAAATCGGGAGATGGACGTCCGTCTCAAAAACAGGTATAATCGAAAGCTGAATTTGGACGGCCCCAGCTGCTTTCCATCACAGGGACGGGCGAAATTCTCGGGGGCGTGGCCGAACAGTAGCGAAGGCGGGACTGGGGCATTCCGGGGCGTGGCTAACAGATGGACCTCCATGCCTGATAATGGAAAGAAGCAAGACGTCCCCGACGAGCATTTAGTCCACACAAAGTTGGTCCTGTTTTTTTCACAATCAAGCTTCCAAAAAGTGCCCAAACTGACCAGATGACCACCGGAGGGAATCGGGGATGATCTCCCCTGTCTCCCCCAGTGGTCACTCCCACCCTAAAAAACAAACTGTTTAAATATTTTTTCCAGCCTCTATGTCAGCCTCAAATATCATACCTAGCTCCATGACAGCAGTATGCAGGTCCTCCAAACAATTTTAGTTTAGTTGGTGCTGCGCGGGACCCATGCAGAGAGCAAAAATCGGAAGAAAAAAACCATGCAAGTGCAGTCAGGGACGTCCAAATTAAAACAACAGTAATAGGGGGATTTGAACCAGCCACCTTCCAGTTACAAGACTTGTGTTCTAACCACTACACCACATACTCAGGTGCTTAGGTATTCCTTCCCTTTCCATTAAGTCCCTTCAAGTTTCTGTCAGCCAATCACAGCTCAATTACCTGACATCGGTGTCAGCTAAACGAGCTGTGATTGGCTGACAGAAACTTGGAGGGACTTAATGGAAAGGGAAGGCAATCTAGGCAGCTGAATAAGTAGTGGTGCAGTGGTTAGAGCACAGGTCTTATAACCAGAAGGTGGCTGGTTTAAATCCCACTATTACTATTGTTTTAATTTGGACGTCCCTGACTGCACTTGCATGGTTTTTTTTTCTTCCGATTTTTGCTCTCTGCATGGGTCCCGCGCAGCACCAACTAAACTAAAATTACTCTGGTTCAAATCCGCCTATTACTATTGTTTTAATTTGGACGTCCCTGACTGCACTTGCATGTTTTGTTTTTGGACGTCCCTGACTGCACTTGCATAGTTTTTTTTTCTTACGATTTTTGCTCTCTGCATGGGTCCCATGCAGCACCAACTAAACTAAAATTGCTCCGGGGACCTGCATACTACTGTCATGGAGCTAGGTATGATATTTGAGGCTGGCATAGAGGCATCTCAGGGGGACCAGTGCACTATGAATGCTGGCCCCTCCCACGACCAAATGGCTTGGATTAGGTCAGTTTTTGAGATGGCCAGCAGCGGTTTCGATTATCGCTGAAAACCGCGGACGGCCATCTCTAGGTCCAGCGATCTCACCATTTGTGTCGTCTATCTCTAGATTTGACACAAATGATGGGATTTCAGCGGGCCGAACCGTATAATCGAAACCGAAGATGGACGGCCTTCTCATTTTGATTTTACGGTTCGCTCCGCCTCTTCGCGGAGTCGTCTCCGGAGATGGACGTTTTTACACATGGGCGTTTGCGTTTGATTATGCCCCTCCATGTCATAATTTAAACAAAGCATGGAACAGGCACTTGGGAATGGATCTCTTAGGAAAAGGAGGAGTTTATGGTTACTGAGGAAGGGCAGACATTTGGCCCTTATCTGCCGTCATGGCTCTATGTTTAAATGCAGAACAATGAAGAATGCTGAAAATAAAATGACTAGAGAAGTGCACATTTTTCAACAGAGACATATTCAGTTTTTTGTAGGCTTACCTCTCCAAATGTTCTTGCTACATTTTGCTCCAAAAGTTCATCTAACATGAAATAGCAGTTTAAATAATTTACTGAACAGACCCATTGTAAAATTTGTCATGGATTACTGTGGTTGCATGCAGGTTGGTTCTGCTAGGCTTGTGGATTCTCTTGGATTTTCCATGAATCACAAAGAAATCAGTGCATACGTGCAAATAATTTGAAGCTGAACTCGAACCAGGTGGAATTTAACTCTGACAGATTTTTTGGCTACACTTCTACTGTAGAAGATTTTGTGAAAAATATTGGAGCTTTACTGGTGAATTTTGGGAACATTTTAAAAGTAATTTGACAGCATTGATTAGGTGCCTAACTTTAGACTCTCAAATGGAATTTAGGCACCCAAAGGGGGATAAATGGCAGTTAGGTGCCTAACTGCACATAGGTGCAATTCTATACATTAGCACCTAAGTGCTTCAGGGCATAACTGCAAAGGGAACATACATGTGGGTGAGGCATGGGCAAATCACAAACTTAGAGGCCCTTTTACTAACTTGTAGTGAAAGGAGGCCCGTGCTAGCTTCAGCGCATATTTTTGACACGCACTGAGGCTCCCTTTTACCACAGTAGGTAAAAGGCTGTCCATGTTTGACGAAAACAAATGGTCATGAAGTAACCACTTACCACATGGCCATTTCTGTGGAGATCCCTTACTGCCATCCATTGAAATGACAGTAGGGGTTTCTGTGCTAACCCAGAGGTAACCGGGCAGTTCCTGCCTGATTACCGCCAGTGAAGTTCCTGCACTACAAAGATTGAAAAATTCCTGTAGCACCAGAAATGACATGTGCTGGGGGTGGAAAATACTGCTGGGCTACTGTGGTAGTCTGGCAGTAATTCCAGATTGGCATGCAGCAAGCCCATTGCTGCATGCCAACCTTTTAGTAAAAGGGCCCCTTAGGCACCAAACTTATAGAATATTGTGTGCCTAGGTGTCAACATTTAGGCGCTAACATTTATATCTGCCTTTTACATGGTGTAAGGCTTGGTGTCTAAAATTAAGAAACCATTTGCCAACTTAGGCTCTATTCTATAACAGAATCTGGGCACCCAGTTGGTGGTATGGAACAGCATCTTAGTATACAGATTTTGGGCACCTAGGGTTAGATATTCAAATGGATTTAAACAGCAGGAGATGCTCCTGGCCATTTAAATAATTTGGTCTGGGCTAAGCAGGAATATTCAGCAGCACTTAACCAGACAGTGCTACTGAATTTTCCCACTAACTGGCCTTCCCCTAACTGGTGAGGTTAGAGTCAGGCCAAGGGTGGAGTTTGGATAGACCAGCAACCTGGACAATTAGTGGTGATATTCAGTCCATTAATTGGGTAGGCAACCATATAAAGTTAGGACAGAAAAAAGGCTGCCCTAACTTTATGTGGTGAGGTTAAATCCTGGCTAGTGGCCAATAAGGTCTAGTGGGCCCCTTTCAATCTACTCCTCCCACCCCTGGAACTTCAGAATCCCCCCCCCCCCCCCCCCCCCCCTTAGGATCCCTTTCCCATCATCCTGAAGAAATTCTAAGTCATCCCCAGCCCAGTCTCACCCCCATAAACTCCCTGGGCCTAACTTTGCAGGTCCTTGATGGTCTAGGGGAAAACATATAGGAGCGATGCCCATTGCCCACTCACTCGTGCTTGATCTGGTCTGCTCTTCAAAATGTCTGCCATGACTTCTGTTCAAGCCTCCCAGGATCTGTTACTGCAAGATCCTAGTATCTTGATGTATAACCTCAGCACATCAATACACCCTGAAGTCCCTTTATATTTCTGAAATGTCCTTTATTGAATAACAAACAGTTTACTCACAAATCAGAAGAGGTGCTTCTTAGCACAGAGCCTTTGTGGTCTGAAAGCTGCCTCAGTAGATGGAATCAGAGACCTGAGGAAAAGGGCAGTTCTACTACTTAAGTAGAAAAGCAGTTACACAGGCAGAGCAGCTCACAGATGGGAGATTGAAAATGCAATATCTCATTGGCAAGATATATATGAGGTAAAAAATCGGGTTCTCTCCAGGGAGTCTATGAGAACAAGTGCTGACAGAAATAAGTTGGAGACAGCTACCAAGTCAGTCAGAGAGACAGAACCTGGACAGGAGAGGGGGGGGGGGGGCTCCCTCAAGCCCAAAGGACAAGAGGTCAAGAAGACCAATGAGCACAGAGCCAAGCTAGGCAGAGCAAAAAAGGCCCAGGCAACAGCCCACCAATAATAACAGTTTTTTTTAAGCAAGTGTGTCTGCACTACATTTCACATAATGCCTTGTTTATCTAACATTACAGTGACCTAAAGTAAAACATTAACACATTTCAGGAACCTATCCTAACCAGGAAAGGCTGTCAAAGGACAGAACAACCTCTAGTGGCAGCCTTATGGTACTTCAAGCAGGGCTGTGCCTAGGGTCTCTGGCGCCCCCCTGCAGCCTATCAGTTGGCGCCCCCCCTTCAGACTATCAGTTGGCGGCGGCGGCGGCCCTCCCCCCCCCCCCCCCCCGAAAATGATCGCTCACCACTTGCCACATTGACAGGAATTGTCAGCAATATTCTTAGAAACAAATTGTTATACATTGCAAAATAAGATAGCAGATGTAAATTCTCAAAGTGGACATATTCCAAACACTAAAATGAAAATAAAATGATTTTTTTCTACCTTTGTTGTCTGGTGACTTTCTTTTTCTGATCATGCTGGCCCAGTATCTGATTCTGCTGCTATCTGTCCTCTTAACTCCGTTTCCAGGGCTTCCTTTCCATTTATTTCTTTCCTTTCCTCCTTTCTTCTTCATTTCTGGTCCTCAGCTTCTGCCTATTTTCTTCATCCATGTGCAGTTTTTCTCTTCTCTTCCTTTTCCCTCATTTCATCTCCTTCATCTCTCTTCCCTCCCCTCTATGTCCAGCAATTTCTCCTCTCTCCCTGAGCCCTGCCCTCCCAATCCATGCCCATCCATGCTCCTCTGTCCCCTGCCCCCTCCATTCATCCCTTTCCAGCAATTCCCCTCTCTCCCTGAGCCCTGCCCTCCCAATCCATGCCCATCCATGCTCCTCTGTCCCCTGCCCCCTCCATTCATCCCTTTCCAGCAATTCCCCTCTCTCCCTGAGCTCTGCCCTCCCAATCCATGCCCATCCATGCTCCTCTGTCCCCTGCCCCCTCCATTCATCCCTTTCCAGCAATTCCCCTCTCTCCCTGAGCCCTGCCCTCCCAATCCATGCCAATCCATGCTCCTCTGTCCCCTGCCCCCTCCATTAATCCCTATCCAGCAATTCCCCTCTCTCCCTTCCATGACCCCCCCCTCGCATCCATGCTCCTCTCTCTCCTCTCGCTCCCATGTCCCAGCCTGGCCCGCTCTCTTCCCCCCCCCCCCTTCGCATCCATGATCTCATTTCTCCCCTGCCCTCCCGCTCCCATTGTTCAATTGCCCGCCCTCTTCTCTCCCCCCCTCAACATCCCTTTTCTTTTTTTCTTTTTAAATTTACCTCCGTGGCGGTTCCGGCAGCGCAACATCAGGGAAGGAGGCGGCGCTCCCGACGTCTAGCCTTCCCTTCACTGTGTTCCGCCTTCTTCTGACATCATCCTTGACGTCAGAAGAAGGCGGAACACAGCGAAGGGAAGGCTAGAGATGTCGGGAGCACTGCCTCTTTCCCTGACACTGCGCTGCCGGAACCGCCACCACGGAGGTAAATTTAAAAAAGAAAAAAAAAGAAAAGGGATGCTGCGGGAGGGCGAGTGAGGTGAGCATGGTGCGGCGGCGCCCCCCAGAGGGAAGCACCCCCCTGCCATGCTTACCTCGCTTACCGTGTTAGCACGGCCCTGACTTCAAGTACTGTGATACCTGAAGTACTTGCAGTACTTGAAGTACCATGAGGCTCTCCCTATAGTTACAGCAGCCATTTTGAAAAGCAGGTTACACTGGGAAAAAGTGATTGGTCATTGATCCAGTTTGCCCTGGAACACCAGAGACCCACAAAGGTAGGCCCATGGGGGTTATCAGGCTTTGGGGGCTGGGGACAGCTTAGATTTTCTTCAAGGGGTGAGTGGGAGAGGGTACTTTAAGAGGAGAGATTCTGAAGTTCATGGGAGTGGGAGGGGAATTGGAAGAGGGGTCAGTACCTTGACATAATATTTTATGCAGGTCAAGGCTGATATTCAGCAGGCACCCGCATGAGTGTCTTTTGTGGATCCTGGCTGAATATCAGCCAGAGATACACATAAGATCAAGTGGCTAGCACCTAAAGAATTAGTTTCACATAATAAATGCCAGTGCTGAGAGTTTAGATAATGGTTTTGGTAGTGTGCTCAGAAAGGAAGTTGGATATGTATAGAGCAAGAGAAAGAGAGAGAGGAGTCAAGGATGACTCTAAGATTGTGAGCTGATGAAACAGGGAGGATGTAAGTGTTAGCCACAGAAGTAAAGAATAGGGGAAGAGGAGTGGTGGGTTTAGTGGGAAAGAGAAGATCAGTCTTGGTCATGTTCAGTTTCAGATGGTGGTGAGACATCCAGGCAGCAATGTGAGACCAGCAAGTTGAGACTTTGGCCTGATTTCTGCTGAAATTTCTAGTGTGGCACGGTAGATCTGGGACTTGGCATAAAAATGATACTGAAAACAATGTGAGGAGATCAGAGCACCAAGGAAATAAGTGTTAGAAAGAGGACCCAAGATAGTGTCTTGAGGGACACCAACTGATAGTGGGGTAGCAGGGGAGAAGGATCCTCTAGAGAAGTCACTAAAAGTGCAATGGGAGAGATAAAAAAGAAAACCAAGACAGAACAGAGATATGAAATCCAGTGAGGATAACATATCAAGGAGTAGGTGGTGATCAACAGTACCAAAAGCAGCAGATAGGTAAAGAAGGATAAGGATTGAGTAAAGACCCTTGGATCTGGCCAGGAACAGGTCTCTGCAGACTTTTGTAAGGGCTGTTTCTGTACAATGCATAAACACGTATATCGCACAAGTTCTCCTAATGCAATAAAACTATAAAGTCCTGCCTCCAAATCATCAAATACAACAACTATCAATTCCTGAAAACACAAAGCTGTACCTTCTCATCAAAATCATTAATTGTTTACTCAGTCCCAAAGGCCTGATCCCAAAGCCAAGCCTTGACCTATTTACAAACCGTAGGTAATCAGATTCCCATTGAACTCTCTCAAGAAATCTATCCAACCAGTAGGTGGCAACAACTGAAGAAGCTCAAAGGCATAAGAACTACACCCACATGTCCTTCAGTGTACGTACCCATAACAACTCTTAAGTGGCTGATCTCAACTTCCCCAGGGACTGATATGCAACCAATAGAGCAGACAAGTATAATGGGCCCATACCATACTGGGCCGTCAACAACCAAACTCAAAATCTTATACCAACACCAGTACAATGCAAGCTCCTGAAAAGTGATGTAATATGCCCATGAGTGCTCAGTCCACAAATCAGCCAAGTAGCCATAATTCTGCAACAGCTGCACCCTACAAAGTATCCTCTTAGCTAAGCCCACAAAGAGAACATTCCAGACATCCAACCAAAGCATGTACCAATGTATGTAATTCATCGTTAAAAAAAGCCCTAACCTGTCAAATTAATCTTAGCCAGCAAAAAAACAGATTGCACAAGCTTAGTTATATGCACATTAAGGTGCTTATTTTAGAAGTGCTGTTTGGGTTTTAGACATGTACAAACCAGCATTTAGACTTTTATATTGTATAAATATCTCAGTTCTAAAATGTGCATGATCTGGATGAGACTTAGTAAGCCATAAAAATAAATGTGTATTCCAGTGGTTTCCAAAATTTTTCAGTTCATGGCACCCTTTGTGTCCGAGCAAGGTGTGTCCCAGCTACACTGATCTTTGCCCCCCACCACCAGCTGACCTTCGCCCACGACTACACAGGTCTCTGTCCCCCCCCCCCCCCCCAGCCACACAGGTCTCTATCTTTTTCTCTGCACAAATATAACAGTGCCAGGGTGTCCCTATAACCAGCCCCTCCAAATGACACACTGATTACGATTTGCAGCAAATTGCTATTCTACCTATGAAAGGTTATTCCATTATTATACTTCCTCTTTGTATATCTGTATGCTGCACAAGCCAGCATGTTTAAAAATATAACTGAGATTAAATAAAAAATGCTACCAACCAGTGGCGTACCAAGGGGGAGGCAGTGGGGGCGGTCCGCCCCGGGTGCACGCCGCTGGGGGGGGTGCCACGCGTCTGTCAGCTCTTCATTTTCATGCTCCCTCTGCCCCGGAACAGGTTACTTCCTGTTCCGGGGCAGAGGGAGCATGGAAACAAAGAGCCGACAGGCGCGCGGCACCCCCCCCCCCCCAGCGGCGTGCACCCAGGGGGGGGGTTCTTTCACTAGGGGGGGCGCGCTGCACCCGGGGGGGTTATTTTGCCGGGGGAATGTCGCGCTGTTCCGGGGGGGGGGCGCTGCATCCGGGGGCGCATCGGCGATCCGCCCCGGGTGTCAGCACCCCTAGGAACGCCACTGCTACCAACAATAAAGAATGACAACTCGGATACAGCAGCTCATAGGTTTGCATTTTTTTTGAATGGGAAGGTAAACAGAGACTGACCTATTAACTTCAACTTTTTCACTTCCTCTAGTCTCCTCTTTTCATTAGGCACATATTGAGGTGCATTTTCAAAGCAAGACTAAACCTCCTTGGCAGTCACCTCAGTGAGTCCCGGACACCTCCTGCTCCCTGTCCCCAGTGGCTGTGACAAAAAAGTGTGAGGCCGCAGCAGCCTTCAGGCATGAGCTGTCTGCTTTGCTGTTCCTCTGCCCCCGCTGACGTCAACTTCCAGTTCCGGGGACAGAGGACCAGCAGAACTGACAGCACATGCTTGAATGCTGCTGCAGCCCTGCACTTGCTTTTTTAAAATTTGATTTTCTGCCACTCCTGTCTTCAGTAGCAGTTTGGGTGGGAGGCAGGTCGGGATTTGCCGCAGCACCCCAGTGAATGCGCTGTGGTGCACAGTTTGGGAAATGCTGGTGTATTCCCTTTTTCATAAGGAGGATAAATATCCAAAAAGGTAGACATCAGGATTTATACTTACTACCTGGAGTAGCTATGTTTCAGAAAAGTGCTCCTATTGAGCAGCACGCCATTGGAGAGAGTGGAGGAGTGGCCAGAGCACCAGTCTTGACTTCCAGAGGTGCCCAGTTCAAATCCCACTACTGCTGTTGGTGATTTTGGGCAAGTCATTTAACCCCCCATTGCCTCAGGTATACCCTTAGATTGTAAGCCCTCCAGGGATAGGGGAAATACCTAGTGAACCTGAATGTAACTCACCTTGAGCTACTACTGAAAAAGGTGTGAGCAAAATCCAAATAAATAAAATAAGAGGAGGATGTATCCTTAATTCCCCAGTGATTTTTTTTGCCCCCCCCCCCCCCTGAAAAAAATACTGGTAAGGAATACCAGGCTCTGTGACAGCTTTGGGAAAAATAAACAATTATGTTTATAAAATGGCTGACAAGCATTTATGTACCGGCACATAAACATCTATGATGCTATTTCATAACATAAAAGCGTACGTGCCGGCTCACACGATTCTGGGGGGATGGCAGTGGCAATGACAATTCTAGGGGGGCCACGGCCCCAACCCGGACTAGGTTCACTCGGCGGCCCTGCATCTTGTTTACTAAGCCATGTGGCAAATGTTGACACAGCCCATTCAAAGTGAATGGGCTGTGTCAGTATTAGCGCACGGCAGCTGTTAGTGCAGCTTAGTAACCAGGGGGGTAAATGTATATTGAGTTTGAATTTTCTTCAAGTGTTTTATTCATTCACAGTGTGTGAGTGGGTGGGGGGGGAGGCACATGGGCCCTTGCCCAGTGGCAAATGCATCTCCGTTTCTAATTCTTTGGGGTTCTGCTGCATCCACTCTGATTTGTTTTTGTTTTGTTTTCTATTTCATATTTTATGAATGCATATTTGTTTCTAGTTTGCAGTTTATAATAACAACAACAACAAAAACAACAACAATAATTATTATTTTATTATTATTATTATTATTAATTTTCACTAAGTGATGGTCTTTGATTTCCTTGTATAAAAGAGATGAGGGATTCTGTTGATATATAGGTTGTGTTTAGGAATGTGAAGCAGTCTATCTTTTCCAGTTGGAAAAGAGCCCCTGAACCTCCTCTCCTTAATAAGAGACACTCCCTCCCCCCGCACCTCCAATCCCTCCAGCTAGACTGTGGCAACCACCAGTAGCTAAGAACTCAGACCTGGTAGAATGAACTGGGCATTTTTCTTTTGTGTGTGGTTCGATGCAACAGGTTGTTTGACTTTGGCTTTATGTGCATATAATATATATAAAATATGACTCATATATATATTTTCACAATTTCATAATAAACTTAATTGCTTTCTATAACTCCCAACCTCCTTACTCCCTGATTGTAGTTTTGAGGAGGAGCTGGGGACGGCGGGGAGGGGGCGCCATCTCAACCTTCACCTCAGGCAGCAGATTGCTTTGGGCTGCCCTCGTTTAGGATCCCCCAAAAGTAACCTGTACCCTTTCTAAATCCAGAGGGAGACAATCCACCCACTTATCCTTGTCCTGTCATATGACTTCTGTATTTTGCAATAATCGAGACAGAGTCCATCACTCTGAAGTCATGAAAGTCATGTAGTTTCTTATTAAAGTGCTGCACTTCCAATTCATCACCTAATTGACAAAAAAAATCAGAATATGATCAGCATACAGATGGTACCGCAGAGCCACTGAATCCAATACCTCATAACTGCATAACTGTGAGAAAGCAATCATGTCTGAACATAGAGTGATAAGAGATTGAATCTCTTTATCCTCCATTTTTTTTAATACTTAGCATGCAGTACGTTTGGGTTTTTTATCCGGTTGGCTGCACAAAGTAGTCACTCAATGTTTGGAATAATATATAGGTAACCTATCATAAAAAAACAAACTATGCACAATCCAGTCTTATAGGTTTTTGTTGGCATATATTTTACAGTTCAATCGCTTCTCCCTGTTATCTCTGCAGTAATAGAAAAGTACTGTTCCCAATCTTAAATGCCCATAATGGGCATCACTATAGAGCTTGAAGTTGCTAGGGTACAAAGAATCAATAGGTATGCAAGCTCATTTTCAAAGGGAAGCTACTGGTGTTCCTTTGAAAATTCCACCAGTGTCCACAACACAGGTATAAAGTACACAATAGAAATTCTGAGTGGTATGTTACAAAACCTCCACACATAACTTCCCTCTCCTCCCTCTCAAAAAACCCCCCCTCTGCCCCTGTTTTCTTGGTGAGGAAATGTATAAACCCTATGAACTGTGTGTAATTTTGTTGGCAAGGGTTGGAGTGGTGGGCAATAATCAAAGCTTTTATGTAGTTAAAAATGCTACCAACAATAAAGAATGACAACTCAGATACAGCAGTTCATAGGTTTGCATTTTTTTTTTTAATGGGAAGGTAAACAGAGACTGACCTATTAACTTCAACTTTTTGACTTCATCCGGTCTCCTGTTTTCATTAGGCACATATTGAGGTGCATTTTCAAAGCAAGACTAAACCTCCTCGGCAGTCAGTCTGATTAATGCATCCTTAATCTCGTTTGCCAGCTCAGAATTAAGAAGGAAAGAGATTCTTGCGTACATATAGTAGCGCTTTAGAAATGACTAGTAAAAAAGGCCCGTTTCTGACAGAAATGAAACGGGCGCTAGCAAGGTTTTCCTGGGAGTGTGTATGTTTCATAGAGTGTGTGTGAGAGTGTCCGTGTGTCTGTTACAGAGTATGTGTGTGTGACATTGAGTGTGTGCGAGTGCGTATGTGAGGCACAGTGAGTGTGAGAGAGTGTTTCACACAGATACAGTGTTTGAGAGACTGTGTATGTGAGACAGTGTGAGAGAGTACGTGTACGATACACATACTGTCTGTGAGATCGAGTGTATGAGATTGAGAGTGTTTGAGAGTGACTGTGTGACAGAGAGTGAATGTGATAGTGTGAGACATAGGGTGTGTTGTAGACAGTGTATAAGAGTAAGAGAGACACTGACTGTGAGTGAGTGAGAGAGAGAGAGAGAGAGAGATTGTGCGTGTGACAGAGATACCTCCCCCCTGCCTCTCTGTGTTGGGTAGACCCGCTCCCCCTGCCTCTTCCGCTGTGTGGTCGCAGGACCCCTCCCCCATACTGTCAGTCGCTGTGCTCACAGGTCTCCCTCCACCCCTCCTGTCAGGTGTCTTGATCCGCCGTTCGTCTTTGGTGTCAGGACCCCCTCCCCCCCCATCTGTGGTGTGAACAGCCGTTGTGGACCTCATCCTCCGTATGGCCACTCCCTCATGTTTATTTTCCCCCTCCTGTGTGGTGTGAGGACCCCTTCCGCCTGTGTAGTCTGAGGTCCGACCCCTGCTGCCACGCCCCTGCCGAAGTCACAACCGCTGACCTGTCTCCCCCCCCCCCCCCCCGACAGGGTGCCATTGCGCCTCCCCCCCTCCAAAACCTGAAGGAGTTCCATAAAGCAGCAGGAAAATAAGTGGCAAGTGATGCAGAGCTCAGTGAAACCCCCTTACCGGAGCTGCAGCATGTAAAGCTGCAACGCGCCCACCTCGTCGCCAGAGAGAAGCCTTGGTCCAGAATTTGAATAGCGGAGCGGGAGGGAACTGGCAGGCTCTGTTGTAGAATTATGTAAAAGGAACATTGGCTGATAAAAGAAATTGAGGCGGAGCAGGGGGGGGGGGGGTTGAAGCAGCTGCACTGTTATTGGTTGAATTGAGGAGTGGGGCGTGGCCTAGAGCCGTAGGTCCGCCCCTTCTTTTCTTTGATAGGTGCATGACGCGTGAGTGGGGCGTGGCCTAGAGTGAGCCGTAGGTCCGCCCCTTCTTTTCTTTGATAGGTGCATGACGCGTGGCAACGGCGACTGACGCCTTCGCCTCAGACGCTCCTGTATTCCTATTGGTGTGACGCTCATCATGGCGGCGCCCAGATGTACTGGGGTTAAAAGTGGTTACAGAGCTTCGAACATACAAAGCTTCAAAGTGTGGTTCAGAACGTTCATGGTGCTTTTTATGTCCAGTTGGGGCGTGGCGTAGGTCGCAGATGGGGCGTGGCTGAGGGCGGTGCTGAGTAGTCCGAATAGCCAGGAGGACTACAGCAGTTCAGGACTTCACTGCCACAGTTGGAGGGAGCTTCAGAACGTTCAAGGTGGGATTTATTTATATAGAAGATAAGTAGCAGTAGTAGTAGTTCATCACATTTATTCCAAGTAGTTGATCATTATCTGACCACCCATAAAGCCGTTTGGTATTCTTATTTCTCTCTCAAAATAGCATAACCACTAACTGATCAAAGAATTCTGGTTCTAATGTAGTAGTCATTCAGGGGAGGCACGTAGGCACCTGCGCGTGTCTAAAATGTGTCAAATTAGCACTACTGCCCAGTTACAGCGTGCCCTGGGCAGTAATTCCATTTTTGATGCATGCCCAAAGCAAGTGGTAGAAAATATTTTCTATTTTCTACCACGTAGTGCTTACCCTGGCGGTACTAAGCAGTTGACGCACGTTGAACACCTACATTCCGGTTAGCACGTGAAACCTTACTGCTAAGTCAATGGGTGGTAAGGTCTCAGGCCAAAAATGGATGTGCACTGGTTTTAATTTTGCCTTTTTTTCCCAGACGCGCTGAGGAAATGGACCAGGGCACGTCCAAAACACGTGCATACACCAGCGCAGACCACTTTTAGGCACAACTTAGTAAAAGGATCCCTCAGTGATCCTATGTCCTGGTTATCTCAGTACTCTCTGGAATTTACTTCACAAGTGACTTTTCCTCTCCTAGTAAAAATCAAACTGGGAATTTCCCTACAGAGTCTCTACATGCCATCTCCTGTCAGAAACCATCTACCATATACCCAAAAGTGGTAGGGGGTACAGAAATATACCACTCTGAGCTGGTGGATGAATTTACCCATCAGTAAAACAAAGGATCTTTATATGTAAATCATAATGTAGCACCCATGCCACAAGGATTATGCTTGGGGCTTCTATGTTTATACATTATAAAAACATAAGAATGGCCATACCAGTGGCGTAGCTACGTGGGGCCTGAGGGGGCCTAGGCCCCCATAGATTTCTTTTTGGACCCCTTCCCGATGACCCTCCCCCTGCAAACTCTCCCCTGCCACCTACTTTCGCTTTTGCTGGTGGGGGACCCCAATCCCCGCCAGCTGACGTCCTCTTCATCCTGCAGTCAGTGCAAAAAAGTCTTTGATCTTGGATGTCTCTGCTTTTTTCCATTATGGCTCAAAGACGTCCAAGTCTTAGGAATGCCCAAGTCCCGCCTTCACCAAGCCTCTGATATGCCCCCTTGGGATTTGGACGTCCTTGCAACGGACTTTCATTAGAGACATCCAAAATCGGGATTTGATTATACCTATTTGGACGTCTCTGAGAGATGGACGTCCAAGTACTGATTTATGTCAAAAGATGGACGTCCATCTGTTTCAAAAATGAGCCTGATAGTATCGTAGATGATGGCTGATAAAGATGTGTAGTCCATCCAGCCTGTCCAACAAGATAAACTCATAGCATATGATATAACATATCCATTCTTGATCTTAATCTGTCTTTGCTATTTTCAAGGCACAGACCATAGATGTCTGTCCTGCAATGGCTTAATTTTCAGCTGCTGGAGTTGTCGTAGATGCCTAACACAGCCCAACTAGATCTGTCTAGCCATCATCAGGACATAGATCATAGAAGTCTGCTCAGCACTAGCCTTACTTCGTATCATTTTAAGGTTTTGCAACACAGGTATTATTGCTAGGCGTCTTTTCAATGGAATTATATACAGTATGTATATATATATATGTCACTTAGTTTTTGTGACTTATCTACCCTGGTGACGCCTAAGTGGAAGATACAAGAAAAGCTGGGGAGGGTTGAAAGAGCACTATACGTAGTGTTTTCTGGTGTTTACCAATAAACACCTATTTAAAAGTTTTCACATGGGGATATTTTATTGACATTTATCAGTTCAAATATTAAACCAGAGGCTCTAATAGGAAGTCATGTCAAGCTTTTGCCATCACTATGTCTTTCTATCTCTTTGAAAGGTGACAATCAGAAATCCAGATCATAACATAGATCAACTTCGTTCAACTTAAAGAAAAAATTCAGAAGCTTTCTGAAATGAATGTGACTTTGAAGAGGGCATTCACAGTAGAGCAGGGTTTACTGTTAATAACTGTTACTTCTCATTATCACCTTTAATTCTGCATTTGGATATATTACTGTGAAAACATATGAGAAAAAACTAAAAATTTGCTTCAGCTTGCTAAATCTAAGTTGAAAAAATAAAATTCCTGTGGTGCATATATATTGCATGCCATAGACCACTCAGTTTGTGAACAAATTACTTTCATGTCCTTTAGAGTCTATTTACAAAGCTGTACTGAAATCAGGTCCTAGCATGTGGATTTTAACATAGACACTACCAGCAAACTTAACAGCAGATTCACTGAACTAATATGATGCATGAGATGTAGGTGAGCTCTCAGCATTCCACACGTGCATTAAAATTTGCCATATTCTATGTTAAAAAAAAGAATGTACATATGCATATTTAGGTGGGTGGGGATATAAGATGCGTTAGGGACTTAATTGCATTATTTTATTAACACATGTTAAAGATAACAAATGCATATTAGATTACAATAACATACTTTAATATGAAGTTCTAAATGCATGCAAAACAGCTCATTACTATTGGACTTATTTTCGAAAGAGAAGGACGTCCATCTTTCAACATAAAATGGAAGATGGCCATCCTTCTCACAGAGACATTAAATGGACATGTTTCTTTATAAGAAAAAAACAAGGTCTATCTGTATTAACGTAGTTACATATGAAGTATGTGTGATGGGGTATATGGCCTATCACTGGGAAAGAGGATCCCTAGAAGAAAGACACTATCTTCAGCAGCATATAAGCTGTCAACTTGGGTATAGTCTTTACTACCATAATTAGAGTGAACATATGGAACCCTGCTTGAGTAGTAGTAGTCAGTCTGAGAAGACTACATGGGAGGCGGCATGGGGGAGGACTAACCCATTCCAGGGAAATAGGGGGTTGTTTCAATATTTTCCAGAGAGCTGGGGAAAAGGAAAGATTGGACTAACTTCTAATTATCATATGAGATATAACTGGGACCCGGACTTATTACAAGCTATAAGAGAAAAGAAACAAGACAAAGTGGGCACTTAAGGGCCTTGGTGGGAGTACTAGAGCCCACCAGGCTGAACTGAGAATGCAATGGGTGGTGTCTTAAAACTGAGAATTTCACTCTAAGCAAAAACACTAAACAGGACCTGATGGCACAGAGGCCACAGTGGGGTAGAGATGGATCTCTCCGTTCTGTGCAATGGAGCGGTCTTTTGATGGATGGGTTGCTGATTTGGTCTATACTTTTGAGTAGGTGGCAAATGAACTACTTATTTGAACTACATCTTCAGGAGGCTGTTGAGTGGGGATACTCAGCCTACCTTCTGCCCTTCAGGTAGGCAGCAGGTTCATAGTATCACATTATAACTTATGAGATGTTTATCTTGTTGGGTAGACTGGATGGACCATGCAGGTCTTTATCTGCTGTCATCTACTATGTTACTATGTAATAGTAAAATGTAGACTCCTTTACAACAGTTTTCACTATATTGCTCTATGGAATGTCTTAAAATAACATTTTAATATTATTGTGTAGCTTGCCAAAATGACTTTGTATTTGAATTTTAGAATAGCACAATTGCATTGGTTTGAATCAACATATGACACATGCTCAAGAGTTATAGTAGGTAGGACACAGAATTAACTTCATACAATCATAAAATAATTGATACAAAACAACTAGTAGAACATCCCATATTTCTCTAAACATAAGGTAATTTAAATAAAATCCTTATTACACTGTTCAATAGTGGATTCATAAATGAACATTTCCTAGCACTTTACTGGTGAAAAATATTACAACAAAAACTAATTAAAATGGTAATAGTAGTTCCACCAGCTCCCCAAACTCATGTTATGATCAAAACTATTGTTATTTTTTTTAACTTAGATTAGATTGTATCCCTTAAATATGCATACGTCTAGAAGATGGCAACTACATTCAATAAAAACTGGGATCTTTTAATTATCTGCAGATCAGGTATCAAGAAAACATGGAAAAAAAGGCAGTTGGATCATTGTCCTACGTTATCTACAACATCAATTCCATCCTGAAAGTAATGGAGGTGATTCAATAACAGGGTGCTTCCATTTATGCGTTCCAGTGCTGCACAGGGAACACCTATTCTATAACAGCATCTGGGTGCCACAATACCATTATAGAAAACTACAGTAAACCTACATTGGTATGCCTAAATTTATGCACAACCATTTATGCCAGGTCAATGGCAGGAATAAACTGGTGCACCTAAGTGACCATACAACATGTATAACAAGGGCTTTTTGCTTTGAGGGGGTACATGAGGGTACTGAGTACAGGCACCTTTTTCCATTGTCTGCTAAAATTAACCCATGGACCCCAAGTTTTAATGAAAGAGCTCAGGCTCTATATACCAATTCTGCCTTGTCATAGATTCTGTGACTGTTTGCAGGGTCCTGGCTATTGTAGGGTGGGTCCCTCAGTGATCACCCCACCCCTGAAGGATGGCCTAGAATTTGAGTACTGGCACCGTTTTTGCTAGAAAAAAATGCACTGTGTATAACTTAACCTTCAATATTCAGCGCTATTTAACTGGCTGATTAAATAGCACTTATCAAGCTAACTGCTAATATTCAGCACAAGATAGTCAGTTATCTCCACTGAATATTAGCACTTACGGCTAGATTCTATAAATGGTGCCAAAAAAATCTCCATAAGAGGTATTCTATAAGCCACACCTAACATTTGGGACTGTTTATAGAATTGATGCTTAAGTGGAGAGGTCACACGTAAATTTAGGCCCGTGCATTTGCACCAACAAAAATATGGTGCAAATGCATGGCCTAAATTTACATACTGAGCACCATTATTCTGCATTACCCTTGATTCACTCCGAAATGTCCATGACCCTCCCATTTCCACGCCCCCTGTTTTTGAACCACATGTAAATTTTAGATGCGGATCCCGCGCCTGACTTTACATGAATAACTCCCAATTAAATGTAAGTAGTGCAAATAATTGCTTGTTAAAGAGCCTATTATTGGCACTAATTGGCTCTTTGATTAAATTGTGCACACAAATCAGAAACATGTCTAAATTTGTGTGCACAATTTTTGGCACCTTTATAGAATCAGAGGGTTAGCGGTTAGCCATTAACTAGCTATGTCATGTGACTTAGCTGGCTAAGCATGAATACTCAGCACTAACCAGATAACTTTAATAGTTAAGATAGGACTACTATTTATACGGCCTATCTTTAACCACTAAGCACTTAATTGAAGTTGCTGCAGACAAAACTGAAACCGGATATTCAATTCTGGTTGCTGGATGCTGCCCAGCATTGAATATCTGGGGTTAGCACTGCAGACGGCAGATAACTGCATTGCCTGTTGCCGGCTGAATATCAGACCCTATGTGTGTAAGTTGGAAGCATGTCCATTCCCCTTCCATGCGCCACACATGTGTAGGCCCCCTTGCACTTATATATTATAGCACTCATGCACTATCTTACAGAATAGCATGCAGTACACTTACATGTACAATGGTCTTGTTTCTGTGCACTTCTATATACATTTAACAGTACATGCCCAGTTATAGAATTGCCTTTTACATCCTATATAATAATTCTCACCTCCAACGTTCTGACTTGCCTGGGACCGTGGCTCATTCCGAGTTGGTCAGCTAGGCTCTGTAGATCAGGCTGACATCACCATAGCCATTATGATGTGAACTTCAGAACCCAGGGGAAAAAAAAAAACATGCCTCACAGCTGAACCATGTCCAGAGAAGGGTCGCAGGACATGGGTGGCTGGAGGGGGGTAGGGGAGACAGGAGGGTCGCTGGACATGGGTGGCTGCAGGGGAGGCAGGGGAGAGAGGAGGGTCGCTGGACATGGGTGGCTGCAGGGGAGCCGAAGAAAACCTTGCTAGCACCCATTTCATTTGTGTCAGAAATGGGCCTTTTTTTACTATATTCATAGCTATTTCCTCAGGATATGTGAATTGTTCAAGATTTTCTAAGGTTCACAAATGGCTGATACCTCAAGTATGCTATTTATTCTACATTATGGTAAGAACTAAAGTTAATAAATAAACACAAAGACCACAGACATATGTATAAAGTGTTAACTTTTTATTGGGGAAACCACTGTCTACAGCTACCACTCCCTTCCTCAGGTCAGAAATGAACAAAAGATAGCATTAGGAGAACACATGAATTAATCATAAATATGTTTTATGATAAAGTCAACCCTGGAAAGAAGTGGTAGCTCCTGAAAGCTTTTAAGAAACAATTTTAAGCTAGTTTTATGGAAAGCTATACATTATATATTTTTATTTTTCTTTGTTTTTTATTTGCTTTTAGAAATTATACATTTCAAACTAGTAACAAAGGAAAAACAAGCCTTACAAATCAAATACTGTTTGTTGATTTGTTGTCACAGCCTCTGCCGTGTCCCCCACACCGATGCCCAATGCCCCTTTAGCTCTGCAGCACTCCTCCATGCTGTGGTCTGCTCTCCTGTAGCACTTCCTGTGCTGACTGATGCCAGTATTCTGGCAGGTGCACGCAACCAAACACAGGAAAGATGCGCAGGGTAGGCACCTAGGCCTCCACTTCTGGATCAGGGAGTATTTCAGGAAGCTCCCAGCTCTCTGTCTTTGCCTTTGCTATGGGTCACTTGGTTATGAGTTGCAGCTTTGCCTTGTTTGTCTTCAACTTGTCCTACTTGTCTTCTGCCCAGCTTGCCATGCCTATCTCTGGTCCAGCTTGCCTTGCCTGTCTCCGATCCAGCTCGCCCTGCCTATTTCTGGTTTATCTTGCCCTGCTTTGCCTGCCTAGCCTCCAGTCAGTCTTGCCCTACCTGCCTTGTCTCCAACCCTGCCCTGCCTGTCTTGCCTACAACCTGTTTGCCTTGCCTTGTCATCAGCTCTAGCCATGCCTTCAGTACCAGCTGTGCCTTGTCTTCAGTTCCTAGGGAGCTAGTTCCTGGTCCTATCTGTCCAGGACCTGGCTAACCTTCAGGTTGACCGTACAGCTTTAACCCGGTTGTGGCCCAATGGCTCACCTTTCCTGAATCATGACAGATTGCAAAGGTCATGAGCTTGGCTGAGTCACCCACCTTACATCTGCTTCAGCAACTGGCCCTCCAGCTTCAATACCTATGTGGTTCAGTCCAAGACCTTGCTTCATGCATGAACCAATTCCAGCAACGTTTGGGTGTTCAGGCTCTGTTTAATCGCCTGGAAGTGGCTGCATCCATAAATCCAGGTATTCCATTCATGGCTCCACCAAGATACAATGGAAACCTCAAAGAATGCAGAGGAATAATTAATCAGTGTCAGATCATTTTTGAACTACAAGCTAGAGATTTCTCCTCAGATAGGAGCTAGGTGGCATACATTATTACCTTGCTCCCTGGCCAAGCTTTAGCATGAGTGTTTCCACTCTGGAAGCGGAATGACCCAGTACTGAAACAGTTCACAAAAGTCTTTTAGGAGCCTGGGAAGGTTACATCAACAGCTGCTGAGCATCTTAGACTGAAGCAGGGAAACACAGACCCTTGGGAATTATGCCATACATTTCTACACCTTAGCTTCTGAATTAAGCTGGAACAATGAGAGTCTGGTTGCAGCCTTCTGGCAGAGGTTTGCACCCCAAATCAAGAATAAGCTGGCAGCACGGGACCACCCTTGATGACCTTATCAGTCTCTGTAATTTGGTGAGAACAAGTATGAAAGACAGATTTGGAGAAAAATGGGCTCAATCTCTTTAGCTTCCAAAGTGAGTGAAAGACACTTGAGGTAAACTTAGAGACTTGGTTTTCAAGGGTGAGGAAACAATCTATTGTGACTCCCAAGATTTTGGTCTTCTATCCACTTATTTATGTATTTATTCTCTGTATAATCTCTACAACACAACCAAACTAAAGCATGTAATGGACATAGCACAACTCTTCCGTTCTCCGATTCCCTAATGTGGCTGTGCCACATGACCTTGAATCCCTCTCCGGTACTATGTAAGCCACATTGAGCCTACAAATAGGTGGGAAAATGTGGGATACAAATGTAACAAATAAAATAAATTATTCACTAATGGATTCATTTTAGTTCATAACTTTTGAATATTTTATAGACTGTTCTTTTTATACTTTTGAACATTTTTTATTACTTCTATATTAATATTTTATTTAATTCTTTGATGTTTTGATTGAGTTGTGTTTTAGAAGTATTTTTTATTTGTATGTATGTCTATTACTTTTGTAAACTCCTGATGCAGGCCTTATAGCCAAAACACAGCCTGTGTCAAATCAAGTGAAAATATTTATTAAAGGGCATTGTGTACCATTGGTCTTTTTTGTTTTGTTCTCAAATTCACTGTTCCTTGCACCTGCATGCTCTAATCTTGCCATTTAAAAAGTTTTGCATGTATGCACTTACCGCCACCCATTTTGTAAGCAGTAAGGAATCACACACTATTCCTGTGCTAATCAGTTGTGTGTGTTAATTTAGCTGTGCTAACTATTTTTATTTATTTATTTATTTATTGGGATTTAACTGCCTTTATGAAAAGATTCACCCAAAGTGGTGATTAGGACAGTAATGCCCATTCTCTGCCCCCAGACACACCCTTTCAAAAAAGTAAAATATTTTTTAGCACATGGTTATCACACGCACATTTGGCTTTTAACACAGGATGCATGAGTGCATCTCATGGTAAGCCAATTTAAGCTACATAGGCATGTGTTAGCACCTAATGCAGCTTAGTAAAAGTGCAAACCAAATCTACATTTCTAGTATTCACTACAGGGCAACAGGTATTCAAATCAGTTCCATTCAACAGAGATTTTTAAAATAAGTATACCATGGAAAAATGAATTTTAGAATAGGGTCCCATATCATATAGAAACAGAACATGATTGCAGGGTCCAAGTCCAATTAAGTCTGTCCCATCTCCTTTCTATTGTTATACTCTCTTAAAACCAATAGTATTTATAGACCCTGTGTTTATAGACCAACTACTGAATACATTTTATTAGATATTCAATTTAAAGAGGGAAAGGGGCATATTTCATCATATCAGCACAATAGCATATACCTAAAATGGCAAAACATATCTAATACAATAACATAATCATCAAATACAATAACATGAACACCCAATTATAAAAAGCAGTAATTCATCATCCAAAGATGTGTAGAAAAATTATCATCTAATGATATTTCAACTCAACCACTGCAAATAAGTTATTGAGGGAAAAAGCTTTCCCTTCCTATATCCAGCTGGTTCCTATGGTTGTTCCAGGTTGACATCAGTGGGAGAAGTATGACACCAGAACACAAACAGTACAAAGAGTCATCTAACCTTTCTTTAGTCACAGTAAATAATGATACAACACACGATTAGTGGGTTTCTAAACTCTGGTCCTCAAGGATTGAAAACTGACTTTAAATTTAAGCACATTTAGCTTGTGAATATCATAGTAACATAGTAACACAGTAGATGCTGGCAGATAAAGACCAGTATGGTCCATCCAGTCTGCCCAACAAGATAAACTGGTATGAAGTGATACATTACATGCATACCTGATCTTGATTTAGCCTTACCTTTTTTAAGGGCACAGACCATAGAAGTCTGTCCAGCACTGTCCTTGTACTAAAATTTCTGAAGTTGTTGTCATAGCCCTTGAAAAGTTAGACTCCAGCCCATCCAACTCTACTCAGCCTTGATCAGGGCACAGACCATAGAAGTCTGCCCAGCACTGGCTTTCCTACCTAATCTTCCCTAAGCTTCTTTGCATCTGATCCTTCTAAACAGGATTCCTTTGTTTTTGTCCCACACATTTTTGAATTCCGTTATAGTTTTCAACTCTACCACCTCCCATGGTACCTACCACCTTCCAGGTACCTACCACCCTTTCAGTGAAGAAATACTTCCTGACTACACTGTGGGTTGGCAGTGTTTTCAAGTGTTTTGTGATGGTCAAGGTTAGGGTGGGACTTTGCCGCTTTAGGATGACGCAGTCCTTCAGTTTCTGCTTGTGGCTCGACAGCAAGGTTTGTCCAGGTGCTCTGTGTCTCAGTCTTTGGCTGACATAGCTTTTGTTTCCAAGATCTGTGTATTTCAGTATCATACCAGGTCCTTCTTACTTAAAACTGATGATTGGTTATGCATATAGTAGGCAATTTGTGGACAAGTCTGTGTGACCGCCGATTGCACATGAGCTCCTTGTATCCTTATTGGGTACTTTGGGAGATGTGTATAGTTCCTCTTTTGAGGTTGTGCTGTTTTCCATGGCTTTCTCTGTGATATTTTTAGAGCTTTTCGGGTTGGAGAGGTGGTGCCTCCTTCTAAGCTTAATATGGGGACTTCTGTGGTGTTGTTGCAGCATATCCTTTTCAACCTGAAGACATTAATGATTTTTCTGCCTCACTCTAAGTATGATCAGTTGGGGAGGGAGCATGGGTGAAGTTGCTCTGGGTCCTTCCCTTGCAACTTGTTCAATGTATTGGGCAAAGAAATGCATAGTGATTAGGGCAGCGTCAGTGGTGACTGCCCTGGGGGTATTCCTCAGGGTTGATTCAACCGGTGTGGCTTTGGTCTTCTCAGTGCTATAAGTCTTATATCCAGGATCTTGTTCATTAATTTCTTGTGTTTTCCTTTTAGTTTTTTTCAATTTGGGCTTGTCCAGTGCATCTATGTGTTTGGCTGTGCATGCCTTTGTATCGCTCCATGGTGCGACCGCACCTCGAATATTGTGTCCAATTCTTGTAGCCACATCTCAAAAAAGATATAGTGGAATTAGAAAAGGTGCAGAGAAGGGTGATGAAAATGAAAAAGGGGATTGGACGACTTCCCTATGAGGAAAGGCTAAAGTGGCTAGGGCTCTTCAGCTTGGAGAAAAGGTGGCTGAGGGGAGATATGATAGAAGTCTATAAACTAATGAGTGGAGTTGAATGGGTAGATGTGAAGCATCTGTTCACGCTTTCCAAAAATACCAGGACTAGGAGGCATGCGATGAAGCTACAATGTAGTAAATTTAAAACGAATCGGACAAATTTTTTCTTCGCTCAACATGTAATTAAACTCTGGAATTCTTTGCCAGAGAATGTGGTAAAGGCCGTTAGTTTAGCAGAGTTTTAAAAAATGTGGACAGCTTCCTAAAGGAAAAGTCCATAGACCGTTATTAAATGGACGTGGTGAAAATCCACTATTTCTGGGATAAGCAGTATAAAATGTTTTGTACATTTTGGGATTTTGCCGGGTATTTGTGACCTGGATTGGCTACTGTTGGAAACAGGATGCTGGGCTCGATGGACCTTTGGTCTTTCCCAGTATGGCAATACTTATGTACATTCTTCCCTCTTCTAGGCTGGAAAGTGTGCCTCTGAGTCCTATTGGGGGACAAATCTGGGTCTTGCTGCACTGGGAGTGTCCATCCAGTGGTTGGGTTATCGGGGGATGCTGAGGGACCACCTGCTGTCAACTTTTCTGGATGTGCAGTGTTACTCCTATCCGGACCTCATTCTCATCCATTTGGGAGGGAATGATTTGTTCACTGTTAAAGGGATTGAGTTAATTTGACAAATGAAGATTGATTTATTTACTATTATGTGTAACTTGCCCAGTACCATATTAGTGTGGCTCAAATTATTCCTCGATGTCTGCGGAAGTGGTTAAATGCTGGAGTGTCTCAGTTCATAGTCTCTACTGGGGGGATTGTGTTCACTCATGAGCTATTGACAGCCAATTGCACTGGTTTATATCAGCCAGATGACGTTTATTTGTCCAACATTGGGTTGTACATCTTTTTGAGCACCATTCAGAATTTCTTGCATTCTGTCTTTGGTGTTTAGTGGCTGCAGCTTTGTGGGAGAGTGGTGATAAGCAAAGGTAGCAGGGTAGTTGAACAGTTAACCAGGCGGCCATAGGGGTAGGGAGGGGTAATGAAAGGGAGAGTTCCAGGAATTGACATGTAAGCTTGAACAGGTGAAAGGATCGAGTGCATTATCACCTTGAGACAAAGCGGGACTTGGCGACATTGCAAGTCTCACTTTCATTAGATAAGTCAATGAATTTCATATTAGTGGGGATGAGGCTATGTCAATACCTACTAGCCTTAACATTTTGGGATGGGGGGTTATGGCCACTTTTGTGGAAAATGAAATATTAAGATTGTTGAAATATATATTAGATTTTGTTAGATTTTGTTGGGATGAGTGAAATGGATGCTATGTGAGTGCCAATGTTATTAAAGCTCTATGGATACACTAAGTACCACATGGTCCATAGGTAATAAATAAGATGTGCGGCATTTACCACACACTAATATCCATTAGTGCATGCTAAGCTTTATAAAAGACACCCCTTTAAAAACTAATGATAGGATCTGAAATTTGATGCAAGCAGAGACAAGCAAGGAAGTGCTCAAGTTTCAAGAGTGGGGGGATGTGGTCAAAATGGTGTGCGGAATGAAGCAACTTTACGGCTGTGACTTAAGTGTGTTATTTTAAACTGTTTTAAGCTTAATTCTAAATAAATAAGCTACTTGGCATAATATGGCATCACATCAACTCATCCTATATAATAAATAGCACCTCCAACATTCTGAAGCTGACTCCATGGCACTGTGGCAGTGTAGGGTTCATAAGTCTGTAGTTCAGCGTTTCATTGGCTCTCACTGTCCCCGCCCTCACGTCGAGGAAACGGAATGCTGCATAGTTGCCAAGCAAACAAACGCGACGTCACAGGACCGAAGAACCAATCAGACAGAACGGAACTTGGAGGAGGGAAGTGGAGTGAATTGAATCTCTAACAAACAATCATATACAGGGAGGTACGAACATCAGTGGAGGCAAGTGCACAGAACGGAAGGGAAGACAAACATTTAATCACTTTGTCACTCACAGACATCACACACACACACACACTCAATCACTCTGTGTATCTCTCTCTTACACTGTCTGTAAAACATACTGTCACTCTCAGTCTCTCACATGGACAACTGTATGTTGCATTCTCACGAGTAAGGAGCTCTTCTGATGTGATTGTTAAACTGATTGAAGGGCCTGAACAAGGAAAACTTTTACCACATTATAACACAGTTTACACAAAAAATATTGTATATAAAGAAATCTTACACATGTAAACAACAAGTATATTCAGAATACAACCGTGGAAACATTAATGGCAGGAACTCATTACATTGCTAGCGCCCGTTTCATTGCGTTAAGAAACGGGCCTTTTTTTACTAGTTAATTAATAATTTGACTAAAGGCTGTGTGTAACAGAAGACACACAAACTTTTACTCTTTGCAAAAGGAAAACTCTTAGAGCTCCTTTTACTACAGCAAGTAAAAGGGAAGTCTTTCCTTCTTGCAGGAAATGGCCGCGCGGCAAGTAAAGCACTTGCCGCGTGGCCATTTTGAGGGAAGCCCTAAGTGCCACCCACTGAGTTGGTAGTAAGGGCTCCTACACTAACCCGGAGGTAACTGAGCAGTGCACGGCACTGCCTGATTACCACCGGATACACCCCTGGGCTACAAAAATAAATCTATTTTTGTAGCTCAGGGGTGTATCCGGTGGTAATCAGGCAGTGCCTGATTTTTTTGTAGTGCCGGATATGACAGCGCGCTAGCGGTGGGACGTACCACAGGGCTGCTGCTGTAGCCTGGTGGTACTTCCTGGTTAGCAAGTGGTAAGCCTGCATTGGGCTTACTGCTACTTAGTAAAAGGAGCCGTTATACTTTTTACCTTGGAAAAACATAACAAACCCCAAATATCAGTTTGTTTGAATTATGGGGGCTTTTGTGTGTTTCTCATGCATAAGCTGCATTTGCAAAAGTTTTCAAGTTGAATAGGTATGCCTCAAAATATTAACATCCAGTCTTTCGTGTGCCCTCAGCAGGTAGAGTGAAGACAACTGAATAAAATCAGTAAAACTATTGTATTTAGAAGATCTCTGCATCCATGTAGATTTGCTTGTTTAATCAAAAAGGGACTTCACTTTAATGGTGGACTGTATATTGAAAGTTTGAAGAACAACAGTTTCTAATTTGAAGAGTAAAACACCCTCCAGCTGAAGAAAATTCTCATATTACAATATCTTTAAAAGAATCTGTTCCAGTTGTGGTTGGTTACCTTTGAGAAATAATTTTTCATTAAGAAAGAAAGAAAGAAAGAAATCCTCCCATGTGAAATCCTGACTTGTCAGAGGACTGGGCATTACAGTTTATACACAGTAGGTATACAGTACACTTCACATGCAGGATCATTTCAAAAATATTCATTATACTATTTACTTGCACACATGTGGTTGCATAAAAAGTAAAACAGGAATGCTTTCACAATTGGTTTAAGTAATTTTCTTTTTGGCAAACCACCATATAAAGCAGGGGCGACATGGCGCCACCAGAATATTAAACTGTGGTAAAGTATCATCAGTACACATGGCATTAATCTTTGTCTTGCTGTAGGAGACACTCTTACTAGCATTCGTAGACTGTCTGCTAAATCAACGATGTGCAAGCCCAGGTTCATATGACACATTAAACAAGATAAATTTCATTTTTTTTAAGAATGCCTTGTGCTGAAACATTGGATATTGGGTAAGGATGCCTATATAGCACTCTACATAGAGCATAAGATGGGCACCTAAAGTTTATTCCTTTCAGATCTCTTGAACAGGTCAATTAAGTTTTAGATGGCTTGTTCTTTGAGGCTTTGTCCAGTGCAATGTGGATTAACCCATTCCCATCCTATTCAATCTGGCATGCCAGTGGACTGCAATCCACAAACAATTCAGAAAAGGTTGGGGTACATGAGGGGGAGTGACAGTCTTAAACTCCGATATTTCATTTGTAAATGGTACTTCAAGCTGCCCTGGCAGGTGATAGTGGTGATGGTTACTCTATGATGATCAAAATGTTTGAGGTCAAACTGCAATAATTTTAAGATGGCTAGAATTAATTGCTGGGGAATTCTCCAGTGAATCTTAAGAATCAAATTCAATGTGTATTTGCCATTAATTCATTGATTCCCAGGAATCCACGTGGATTCTGGCTGCTAAGGGCTTTTTGAATTAACTCTGACTCTAATGCAGATTCACCATTCGGAAGTTAGTATTGAAATGTATTTAAAATACAGCTCACCAAGCTAACTTGATTAACCCAAGAAACATCTTGTGAGTTTGGTAAACTAGTTCCAAAGGTTAAAAAATAAAATGACTTTGGAGCCATTTTACAAAGGTACGGTACCAAATTGGTCCTACCACTGGGGTGGTGCAGGAGTCCGGCGGTCATTCCGAAGTTGGAGTGTGCAATTTTCCAAGACAGTGAATTAATTTTCTATGTTCTACCATGGGGACATTCCCAGAAGTAATTGGCACAGTGGCCACATTGCCACTTGCTGCCCGATCATCACAGGGTTAGCACATGAGCCCTTACCACCTGCTAAATAGGTAGCAGTAAAGGCTCTGGCAGTAAATAGCTGCACGCTAATTTTAATATTAGTGCACGGCCATTTACTGCCTCATTTTTAAAAAGGCCTTTTTCCCGCCATGGTAAAAAAGTGGCCCGGCAAGTGCTGATTTAATATGCCAGAACTAGCACAGGCCACTTTTTACTGCGGCTTAGTAAAAGGAACCCCTTGGATTTTAAGCAGGCAATATAATAGACTTTTATCTTGCTGCACTATATGCCTGGAATAGACTTCCTGAGCCGGTATGTCAAGCTCCATCTCTGGCCGTCTTCAAATCTAATCTAAAAGCCCACCTTTTTGATGCTGCTTTTAACTCCTAACCCTTATTCACTTGTTCAGAACCCTTATTTTATCATTCTCACTTTAATATTCCCTTATCTCTTGTTTGTCCTGTTTGTCTATCCTAATTAGATTGTAAGCTCTGTCGAGCAGGGACTGCCTCTTCATGTTCAAGTGTACAGCGCTGCGTACGTCTAGTAGCGCTAGAGAAATGATAAGTAGTAGTAGAAGCATGAAATTCCCCAACACAGGTTAATTTTAACAATAATCCAAAGCAGATAACAAGCACCAACAAACCCCACCTAACCCTGTAAGCTCGGCCCAAGAACCTCCTCCCTTCACCTTCTCTGTTGCGGAACAGGTGGAAGGACTTTGAGGAAGTTTTTGCCCAAAACATTTTGATAGAAGTTCACAATTTCTGCTGTAGTGTTGGGAGACCCGGACATGATGCCAGATTCTGCTTACCATGTAAACCACTTGTGACCACACATCTCTTCACTTGTTTCTGCATTTTTTCAGCTCTTTCCAACTCACTATAATGCTGTTTACAGCAGTCTGAACTTAAACTCAGGTCCTCTATTTCTGATCATTGTCAGTGGTCCCAGTGTGTACTCCATAAAGTTGGAGGGTATGTTGCTTTTATTTTTTTAAATGAGATTTCCTGATTTCTTCTCACATCTCTATTTAGTGCATGCCTTAATTATAGAATATATATATATATTTTTTTTTAAATGGTATTTCTGCTTCAGTGTCCTGAAAGCTCGAATATTAGTTGAAGCTTTAAATTCTGTCTGGTATACTCCTGTGTAGGTTAAGAATCGGGATATATAAATGGCTTTAAAAGTGTTTCATCAACTAATTCAACAAACTGAAAATTAGAAGATTTAGAGGGGCATTTTCGAAAGGGGCATCCTAGTTGCGATTTGGACGTCCTTGCAAAACATCCAAATCCAGGGTCGAGGAAACCTGTATTTTTGAAAGAAGATGGACGTCCATCTTTTGTTTCGAAAATACCATCAAGGATGTCCAAATCCTTAAATTTCGCTATCCCTAGATTTGGATGTCTTTAGACATGGACGTTTCTGATTTTCGGCGATTTTCGAAACCAAAGACGTCCATGAGAAAAATGACCAAATGCAAGCCTTTTGGTCATGGGAGGAGCCAGCATTTGTATTGCACTGGTCCCTCTGACATGCCAGGACACCAACCGAGCACCCTAGGGGGCACTACAGTGGACTTCATAAATTGCTCCCAGGAACATAGCTCCCTTACCTTGTGTGCTGAGTCCCCAAGAACCCACCCAAAACCCACTACCCACAACTGTACACCACTACCATAGCCCTTACAGGTGAAGGGAGGCACATAGATGTGGGTACAGTGGGTTTGTGATGGGTTTTGGAAGGCTCGCTGTTTCCTCCACAAATGTAACAGGTAGGGGGGGATGGGGCTGTGTCCACCTGTCTGAACTGCACTGCACCCACTAAAACTGCTCCAGGGACCTGCATACTGTTATCATGGACCTGAGTATGACATTTCAGGCTGGCACAAAATATTTTGAAAGATGTTTTTTGAGAGTGGGAGGGGGTTGGTGACCACTGGGGCAATAAGGGGAGGTCATCCCCGATTCCCTCCGGTGGTCTTCTGGTCATTTCGGGCACTTTTTTGTGCCTTAGTTGTGAGAAGAACAGGTCCGGGTAAAAACGTCCAAGTGTTCGTCAGGGACGTCCTTGTTTTTTTCAATTATGGGTCAAGGATGTCCAAGTGTTAGGCACACCCAAGTCTCGCCTTCACTACGCCTCCAACATGCCCCCTTGAACGTTGGCTGTCCTTGCGACGGAGTGCAGTTGAGGACGTTCTAAATCGGGTTTTGATTATACCGATGGACGTCCCTGGGAGAAGGACGTCCATCTTCCGATTTTTGTTGAAAGATGGATGTCCTTATCTTTCAAAAATGAGCCCATTAGGGGCCCCTTTTACAAAGACACACTAAAAATTGGCATGTGCTACTTTTAGCGGGTGATTTTCCTGTGTGCTTAGGCCACATCTTAGTGAGAATGCCAAAAAGCCAAATTTCTATTTATAGCAATAATGGCCAGGCGCTAAGTCTAACATTAGCACCTGGCCATTTACCATTTGAGCCCTTACTACCTCCTATTTACTTGGTTGTAAAGTCTCATGTGCTAATTTGGGAGCATGTGGAGTTCATACTTCCCAAAATATATTTTGAAGTCGGGTGTTTGTCCACTTGTGTTTGGTACCCAAATAATCTATGTTTTACTTGGGTTCATGCAGAGTTTGTTATTGCTTGCCCATTCCCGAGTTGTGATTAGGCAGTGAGGGGGTCTTTTGCAAATCTTCAGTAAGCCCAAAGTGGGCTTACCGAATGCTAAATCAGGGCCAGCAGTAGTTATGCCTCGAGCTTGCGCCATTTCTGGGGGAAAGAGAAATTCCCTGAAAATGGCTTGTGAGGTGGTAATCTGGCATCGTACCATGCTGCCCAATACCACTGGGTTACCGTGGAAGTCCTTATCGCCACCTCAATGGGTGGCATTAAGGGTTCCCTGCTGCATAGCCACAAGGTAAGAGTTCACTTACCACAAGGCCAGGTTTGTCTGGGGGCTTTTTACCTGCTGTGGTAAAAAGGGTCCTGGGGCATGTGAAAAACGGCCCCCACTGCTAGTGTATGGTCCTTTCTCCTGCAGCTTAGTAAAAGGACCACTTAGTCAGTTTACTCAGAGCTGTGGGTATATCTGGTTCAATGATTATGAGTAATTGCACATCATCATCAGCTTGCACACCAAATAGGGAACTCTGGTGCTGCGGGTAAGGAATTATTTATTAGCATTTTCAATTCTATAAGCTGGCACCTAGAGGTACTGATTTCAAAGGTGCCATTAGTTGACAGGTGCTTATGTTCACTAGGCACTATTCTATGAGGAAGGATCTAAAGACTTTGTTTACTAAGATGCTCTAACATTTTTTGCATGTGCTAAAAATTATCACGCACTAAACGCTGGAGACACTCATATATTCCTATGGGTGTCTCTAGCATTTAGCATGTGCTAAAAACACTAGTGTGTCTCTAGTGTGGCTTAGTAAATAGAGCCCTAAAGTATCAAAGCGCCTAACTGAAAGGGGGTGCACATATGGGTGGAGCATGGCAGAAAGAATGGAAAAAGCAAAAAAAATAAATAAATAAAGGAGAAAAACCCCTATCAACATATACAAATCTCATGGAAGTGAGTAGGGGAGGATCAATTAAATCCCAATGAATTGCAGAGGTGAATAAACATATACAAAGTAGTATTAACAGACCAATAAACAATGATAAAAACCTTTCTAAAACCAATAAAATACAAAAAACAGATTGCTTGATTCAATTACATACAGAAAAAGGTTTGCAATACACATGAACATGTTGCCAGACTCGACACAGATCTGTGTTTCAGCAATCAATGCCAACTCAAAGATTTTCAGTCTACTATTATGAGAACAGCTCACTCAGGGGGCAACTGTTCTGTTGAGCTATCTGAAGGACTATTACCCTAGAACTGTGAAACAGCAGCATCATCTTTTATCTAAAATTTCTATCCCTCATTAAAAAAAAAACTTGTTCTCTTCCTTGTTTGATAAAAAATCACAGTGATAACCTACTCTTCCTCCCCTTCACTTCCTTCTTGCTCCTAGAGTGTCAATGTTTGAGCCATTACATTCCCACAGTTCATCCTTTTTATGATGCACTGAGATCTCTGTGGTATAAACATAAGAACACTGAGGAGAAGGTGGGCATATCAAGCTGCTTAGTTATCTGGATTAGGTGAAGGCCTAAGTGAGTGTTATTAGACGAATGTCTACTAGAAACAAACCCACAGTTAGATTCATTTATATGATTGTTGGAAGAACCTTAACTCGAGCTAAGCTTTAGTAAAAGACCCTCTCAGTTTGAATTGAATGGCATTACTATATAGAATGGCTACCCAATTCTTTACAATTGTGGCCGAGAAATAGCAATTGGTGACCCAACCTCTTGCCAGTTTAGTTGATTCCGCAGTGTTCAAATGTGTCTGCTGTAGAAAACATAAATCAGCTTTTTGATTTTTAAGATATGCAAGAACTCTTTTGTGGAGGAGTAGCCTAGTGGTTAGTGCAGTGGACTTTGATCCTGGGGAACTGAGTTTGATTCCCACTGCAGCTCCTTGTGACTCTGGGCAAGTCACTTAACCCTCCATTGCCCCTGGTACAAAGTAAGTACCTGAATACATGTAAACCGCTTTGAATGTAGTTGCAAAAACCTCAGAAAGGTGATATATCAAGTCCCATTTCCCTTTCCCTTATAAGATGGCTCAGCAGTTTACACTATGAGACTATATTTTCACTCCCTCAGCCAACATCTCCCTATCCTAAACTAATATTCAGCAACAATGGCACTGATATTTAGTAAATTTTAGTAGATTTTAAGGGTAACAAACATCCAAATTCAATACAACAATGGCACTGATAGAAAACACCTCATCTGGCACATCATCAATGTCCAACATCTGAAGTCCTGTCTGGACCTCACGGATCCCTCAGTCCCTTTCCAACCCATCTCCTTCCCCTTCCCTACCAACCCCATCCCCCATTCTCCATCCCCATGTCCTCAGACTCCCAAATGAGCCCCATTCCTAAAGGTTGGCATACATGAGGAGCATTGAGCCCAGCATCCCTCCCCCAGCTTAACCAATGATAAAGCAGAGATAGAATCGATATAATATACCCCATAACAGATAATGCACGTCAACTTAATCAGTTGGTACAACAATAGAACATTTTAAGGAAAGATTGTGACTTATGCACACACAGGTCTTACAGATGCATATTCCAAATAAGTGTTTCCCAAGTCAAGTTCATGGATATCCACAATCTCTTCCATGCATATTCATTGTGGATATCCTGAAACCCTTACTGACAAGGGGTTCTTCAGGACCAGACTTGGGTAACACTGTTATAAAGAGCTTAGCACTCTACTGAGAGGTATTCACTCCATACACCAGCCCTCTCTGACATGTCAGGTTGCAGATCCAGATGCACGCTGGAGGAACTCTTGTAGCATCTTTGGATCTTCAAAATTAGGGGTGTTATTTTGAAAGGTTGCTCTCATTGTGGCTGGATAAAACAGCACATATTGGACTCCAATGAGCTGAAATTGGGAATGCAGTGCTAACAATTGCTTCTTTCATGATGCTGATTCTCTGGCAAAGTCAGGAACAATGCTAATCCTGGCACCATTCCATTATAAATCCTGTTTAGAACTGGCTTTAGTTAGAATGTCCAATGCTTGTTGGTATCTCAGCACCTTGAGAATTAGAGGCCTGAGTCCTCCAGTACAGTCGTTCAGGTGACTGAGTACCCTATGGGCCCTTTCTAATACCAATGGAAATTTAAAATAGAGGTCCAGCAGTTTGGGAAGAAAATCCTCCAAAAGATCAATAGGGTTTGCCTCTTCAATACCTTCAGGAAGTCCCGACACCTAAAGATTTATTCCTTCTGCTCCTGTTGTTGGCGTCATTGAGATCTTTCTGCAGTTGTGTCAGCATTTTGTGGTCTACCATACATTGCCATCTGCCATCTTCCAGGTCAGACACAGGATTTTCCAACTGCATCATGTGTGATATACAAGCGGTTAATTGAAGAGATAAATTCATCATTTCTTGCTGAAGTAACATTATTTTACTCACACTCTCCTCGATCATTAATTTAATGGCTTGTAAGTCAGTCATAACAGGTTCCAGCAAATCTGCAGAGTCCCGGACTAGTGCTATCTTGAGCAGTCAGCGGGTCTAGTTTAGGCCGCTTGCATCCTCCAACTGCTCGAAAAATATGCCTCAATCTTATTCTGCTTTCTGCTGGCCATAAAGATGAGTAAGTAGGTAAAATAGCATTGAATGCAACTTTTCTCAGAAAAGATCATTTTAGTGGTATTTTAGCTATGTTTGGAGAGAGAGCTACAAGCTCACAAGTCCATTCTGCTGTGGTGCCAAGATCTGCCCTGAAAAAAAATATATATATTCTAATGTTCATTCATTAGAAAGCATTTGCTTCAAACAACATTTCAAAAACTGAACATTTCAAAAACAGATAGAAAGATATAGATAGATATAGATATATATTTATGGACATATATACACACACACATACACACAATTTTTGGAATGAAGGCCCAGATCATTTTGGAATATGTTTCAGTACAGTAAAGTGAATCTCTAGTTTACCATGTTAAGATTAAAAATTCTATCCTATATACTTAGCTCAATTTTTGAAATGATGTTTGAAACAAACAAATGCCTTCTAATGTATGAACATTAGCAAATAATTTTTTTTTCTCTGTAGGAATAAAATCTGCAATCATTTAGACAAGGGAAATATGCCATTTTTTGGCATTTAATCAAACAATGAAATCATTTCCCTGACACAAAAGACAAATGATGTAATAATCTGAAGGAGTTTCTTTATCTCCTAGAACTTTACATACTTGACTTGTTTTCCATATTTTGTGATTTTAAATGGTGGGAAAATTATATTAAAATGCTTGTAGCAGTTCTTCTGAACTAGCATCCCTTTTTGTTTTATTGTATTTAATATAAAAGCAGCAATTATTTGATTTCAAAGTTATGAAAATATGTACCTTATGAGAAAACAAGCAATTTAAGCTTTAATTGGTGTCATTTTTCACCGTACTGGCAAGATTCTTATATCCTTGGCATGTTTTTTTCTATAAAACTGCAGTGCTGCCTTCAATGAATGCTTTTAAGCATGCATAACTTATTCTTTGTCGGTACAGTGTATGTGGAGATGCCTGGAAACAAAAGATTACTGGTTAAAGTTATTTACTAACATTGTAGCTATTTCATGTGCCAGAGTGCACACACCAGCACTTTCTTAATTATTCCTGTAGTTTCTCCCATCGTGTTATGAATTGCTCTCTTTCTAAAAGGGGGGGGGGGGGAGTAGGGAAGAAATATATTTCTTACATTAAAACTGGACAATATGAGAACCAAGATGATGTATAACAACATACATGCAATTGGATTGTTACAGCATACTTCAACAGAGAAGTAAGCAATAATAGACCTGACTTGTATTTCTCACTTGCATTGTAAATTATATCGCATTGGAGCATAGCTGACCATGAGAATATGAGTTTTAATATTTAGCATGTGCATTTTTTAAAGAAATGAAACTGACCATGAAACAAAATAGAACAAATTGTAGGAAAATTATTTGTTAATCTGTTTGCCAAGGTATGCCAGGGTGAGCTATCCATTGGCCCAAATGCAGGTTCACAGCTCTAGTGATACGACTCAGATCTACTTAGAGAATGAGTCAGATTTGGCTTGTTTGGAATCAGAGCAGGATTTTTACTTTTGATTATTTTTTCTTTAAGATGATCTAGATTTATGTAGCTTGCATATACATGCAGATTCAAATTAACTTAGGACCCTGTTTACTAAGGTGAGCTAGTGTTAGCACACGCCAAAAACTCTAGCACGCCTATAGCGTAGCTTAGTAAACAGGCCCCTAAGAAAAGTATCTGAAAAATATCAAAATTCTTCATAGAAGTACAACTTGCTGAATATTCATGGATGAGCTGATGGGGAACATTTTAAACAATGGCTTGTGTACAAACACCCAATGTTTTTCTTTTTCTTTTTTTTTTCTCAGAGGGAAAGAAACTGTAAAAATACTCAAACTTCCCTTTGCTTTTTTTTGTGAAGACTTGTTTATGAAAAAAATTGCGCATTAGCTAGATTTTCAAATAACACTTTCCTAGTAGTTTGGTGTGTGAAAACTGTTTATATTTGTTTTAGATTCTTTAATTTGTAATTTTTCAATTTTGATTTTGTATTTCTTATCTTTTCATTACTTTCTATTATTTAATTTTTTTAGGGCTGGATTTCAGTTAAAATTTTAATAGCGATTAAAGGTATGTTATTTTTTATCCCACTGCAGTGAAGGGTGATTTGCCCACAGTCACAAGGAGCTGCCGTGGGAAATAAGTAAATAGCTTGCAATTAATGGTGATTAAAATTTTAATCAAAATACAGCTCTAATTTAAGTCCAAATTACTAAGAAAAACTTTCTGGATTGTGTTGGATATTGAATAAGAGATAAATTATTATTGAATATGATGAACACTAAAATCTTTTTGATAGGGAATAAGTTAAGTATTTTACTGGGGTTGGCATCTGTTTTACAAAGTTCTCATTCAACACTGAGAAATTTTGGTATAATGTTGGATTTACATTTGTCTTTTCAAGAACAAGTCAGTAAAGTCATTCAGTCATATTTTTTCCAGTTAAGGTTGATTTTCAGATTGAAACCATATGATATTCAGATGGTTGTATAGTATTTGGTTATGATGATGGTTTTGGTAAAGTCCTATATTTGGAAATGGTTCAATCTAGGATAAAGGCATTACCAGTAATCCAAAATGCTGCTGCCCATATGATCTGTCGAGTATTTATTTATTGCATTTGTATCCCACATTTTCCCACCTCTTTGCAGGCTCAATGTGGCTTACAATGTGTCGTTATCGGTAGATAGTAGATTAGGAGATAACAGTTAGTGTTACATAAAGAATAGCATAATCAAAATTTAAACAAGTAAATATAAGTAGTAAATAGTACTGATGATAGGTAAGGTGGAGTAGGAAGATCTGACCATATTTCACCAGCTTTAAAACGATTACATTGGTTGCCTGTACAACATTGAATTCAGTATAAGATCTTGGGTTTAATGATGAGAAGAGGGCAATGGTTCCTAGATCTGAGACTGACATATTATGCTGTAACAACTACAAGAAAAGGGCCTTTAATGTGGAATAGTCTTCATGGCCATTTGCGTTTTTGCACACCTTTGTTAAAACTTTAAGGGCCCTGTTTACAAAGGCACGCTAGCCTTCTTTATTTCATGCTAAAAATTAGTGCATAATAACTGTGTAGACGCCCACAATATTCCCATGGCCTACAGAATTAGCACGTTCTAATTTTTAGAGAGCGCTAAAAATCACTAATGCACTTTTGTAGACAGGGCCCCAAGAAAGTTTTTGCAAGCTTGTAATGTTATCATCTGATTATCCATAAAGTCAATTGTATTTACAGGTTGTCTATCGAAATATGTATTTTTGTATGTTTTTAATGTTATTTTTGTATATTATTTTGTGTATGATTTTTGTTTTTTGTCCGCTGCTTAGATTATTAGGTGGGGTATACATTTTTAAAATAAATGTTTAAAAATAAATAAATAAAAGAACAAAGAAATCAGCTCAGTAACTATAAATGTTTATGGAAACCAGAATCAGAAAAAAAGATTCATGATGTTGTTTTTATAAAAAAAAAAAAGATAACTTTACCTGCATATGATGTAGTATTGGTTTGTTTGATTTCACCATGTCAAAATTATGAGTGGTGATGTTCCTGATTATCTACGCGATTGGATTACATTTCTTCAAAAAGGTCTTTTTCATAGGACTCATAACCAGATGTTATTGTGTTTTCCATTGGTAAAGAGGATTAAATCACATGAGATGTTTAATTCCTCACTTAAGTATCAAGCAGTTTTAGTCTGGAATTCACTGTCATCTCAGATTTGATTACTTGCTGATTATTTAGTGTTCAGGAAAACCTTGAAAACATTTTTATTTCAAAATATGTACTACTAGGAAAGTAGATTGTGTTTGGTAGGTGTATTGTAATTCCTGGAATGTTTGTTTATCCAGTCTTCTTGAATTTGTGTAATCCTCATAGAACTGTTAAGGTATCTGTGGAATAGAAATTTGGTGTAATATAACATTTCATCTATAACAAACTTTTCATAAACAGGCCACTAACTAGTAGGAAATTCTGTGGGTTAGCACATTGGCCTCCAAGCTAATAAGATGATAAAGTCAGCTGTGTGATCACAAGAATCAAACTAGTCACTTCTGACTCAGCTGTATGCTTCTAATTCTCTTTCTGTATAAAAGAACCTTCTTTTTCATTAACCATTTAAGAACAGCATAAGATACAATCATTTTTCTGCTACAATGTGTGTGTGTGTGTTTTTGTTTTTAATAGATAATGCTGTTGTAACTGCAAAGTGCTTTCCCCTGGGTCACCCTCTGTGAGACAAAGACCTACCGCAAAGTCTTTCACCCTTTGACTAAAATGAATGAACAGGGTGAAACGACTTCAAGAAACAGACACTGTACATCCTGATCCTGCTCAACTTTGACCTTTTGCCTCTGGTACTGTGTGTCCTGTATGTAGCAAGAGACAAACCAGTTTAGTTATCCCTGAAGCCTCTGAACAGGCACCACATGACAGGCACAAAAATCATGGTTGCAAAGTTTCTTCTTAGTCATACGTATCATATATTTTTGTGTACTTTAAATCCTGTGATAACTGAATTGTTAAAATAGACATTTTGAGTTAGAACTACAACTTGTTCTGCTTTTTGAAACTGCTCCTGTTTAAGACAGTGTTTTATCAAAAATTAGGAGGAAAAGACTTCAGAGGCCAACAGACATTATACTTTGTGTGCGTGTGTGTGTGTGTGTGTGTGTGTGGGGGGGGGGGGATTCTATAAATGACACTCAAAATGTGAATGGTTTTCTACAATGGGCATTCCAGGATCGGTGCTCTTTATAGAATAGCCTATAGCACCAGGATTTGCACTCAGCTTTGGGCACAAGGACTTCCACTAACTGAAACGAGGTGTAAATCACAGCACATAAGCTGGGTGCAGATGCAGATCTCTGAATTCTATATCACTTGGTGCATTTTAAGGGAATGCCCTGGCTCACCCATCCCCCTCCCATGGTCACACTCCTTTTGCAGATCTGCGCAGAAGCACTTAGGCATCATTCTATAAATGGGTGCATAAGTATGTTTTCATGCAGATCTGCTGTTTCTGCCCTTTTTCAACACCTTCCATCCATTAGAACACTTTTTTGTGTCAACAATTTGGTGCAGAAGTAGCGCGTGATGTTCGGCACTATGTATATAATTTCCCCCTTTATGTCTGATTCATGGCTCCCAAATTCAAGTCATATTTTATATTTTTCTTCTATATATAAAAGAACTGGATTCAAAAAAATAGTACGGTAGTGTGGTTTCAAAAAGACATTCATTAAAATATAGCCAAAAGACCTTATTTGTGCTTGATGTGCCCGGCGGAGGCCACCTGTTTCACATAAGAGCTTCCACAGGGGTTGTGTACTTCAAAACATTTTTCAAATGCAACTCAAAGCACCACATTATGGGGCCCCTTTACTTATGCACACCGAAAAATGGCCTGCATTGGTGTAGGCGCATGTTTTGGATGCGTGCAGGTCCATTTTTCAGCGTGGCCGGAAATGGACGTGCGGCAAAATTAAAACCAGTGCAAGTCCATTTTTGGCATGAGACCTTACCGCCATCCATTGACTTAGTGGTAAAGTCTCACTTGTTAACTGGGCGGTAATTGTCAGTGCGCATACACTGCCGATTACCGCCAGGTAAGCACCACATTGTAGAAAATTTCTACCGCATGTTTTGGACATATGTCAAAAATGGAATTACCGCCCGGGGCATGAGGTAGCTGGGCAGTAGTTCCAATTTGACATGTGTTGTACACACGTGGGCTCCTATGTGCCTTAGTAAAAGGGCCCCTATATCTGTAGCGTAATGATATTTCCATTTACTCCTCTCGGTCACTCATATCAGGAGTAGTAAATGAAAACGTGGTTGTGAGCTTCAACAAGCTCTTAGTGGCACCTGAGATGAATTAGAAAAACTGGCCAACAAACCATATTTGCATGATAAGTACAACTGAAGATCAGTGCTCAGCAAGAACACAAGATGTGGTGAGAACCACATTACCACTTTCTTTCTGTGAATCTGGTATACATCTGCTCTTCAGAGGACATGGACCCGACAACTATGGGCCAAATATTCAAAAACAGCTGAGCTCCTGAATGCAGTGCATTTTTTTCTAGCAAAAAAGGTGCCATACTCAAATGCAGCCTATCCTTGAGTGGTGGGGTAACCACTGAAGGACCTGCCCCACAAGACCCAGACTCCCTGTAACCAGCCACAGAACCTATGAAAAAGCTGCATTGGTGTACAGAGCCTGGCCTCTTTCATTAATACTTAGGGACCATTGTCAATTTTAGCAAGCTATGAAAAAGAAGCCAGTACTCAGTATCCCCAAGTACCCCCTGCCTAAATGTACTCCTAAAGTCCTAAATTTGTGCCCTATTTTTAGCAACATTAGGAGCCTAACCAATTAATATTCAGCCAGTCGAGCCATGCGTGGGCACTGGCATTGAACATCTAGGAACAACCAAAATGTAGATAGCCACCAGTACTTATGTGGGTCCTGGAAGATATTCAGTTGGACACCTGCATAATTTTTTATGCTTAGTTTCCCCCACCCCCATCAAATCCAATCCCCTTTCTCCCCTTCTCTTCACCAAGGTCAAAAGACCCCCTCTGATCTGATCCCCTCTCCCCTCCCCTTCTGAAGGTTAAAAGCAACTCCCAAATCTGATATCCCTCCCTCCTCCTCAGAGCCTTTTTAGCCCCAAATAACCCCCCAGGCCTACCTTTCAAATCCATGATTTAAAAAGATCAGTTCCGTTGAAGACAGATACATTCCTTTAGTTTTAGAAGTCTGGAACCATTTCATTGTGAATTGCATTGCTTGCAACAAGCCAGGAGAAAACATGACGGTTGATGAGCAGCTTTTTTCTACTAAAGCAAAACTAATAAATGATGAGAAAACTGATAAATTTGGAATAAAATTCTGGCTCATAGCAGATGCTAATACCAATTCCCTTTTGGATGACTTCCCACACTTTGGTAAACGCAATCAACTGGCCTGCTAACTAGTCTCTTTCAGAACATATTGTCCTCGAGCTGCTAGACCCTTTCGGAACAAGGAAAGAAATGTTACTACCAACAGTTATGGGGTTTTTTTACTTCACTGAAACTAGTCGAAAATTCAAAGACCAAGAGTACAAGCATCATAGGATCAGTGAATTGGTCATAAAGAGAAGGTTCTACCATTGGTGAAATACTCCCTAGCAACTTTCTACAACACTATGGTGATGAAGCATGGAGATTGCACTCTCATTGCCACTACCTTCTCTTACATGAGCACGCAGTTATGGAATGCACTACCTACAGACCTGAAAATAATCAACGAAATAACCATCTTTCGCAAATCTCTGAAGACATACTTCTTCAACAAAGCCTACAATGAGAACCGATAACCTCACTAATCCACCTCACAAACCTACTCAGTTATGAAAGCCCACCTTCTATAACTACCCTAATTATCCCCTTCCTTCTTCTCTCTTCCCTACTTAATCTCTGCACAATACTAACTGTATCTGATATCCTGGAATGACAATGTTAATAAAACTATGTAAGCCACATGGAGCCTGCAAATAGGTGGGAAAATGTGGGATACAAATGCAATAAATAAATAAATAAATTGTTTACCAAGGAAAGGTAAATAAAAATGTTCTTCTACTGAGCACCCTCAATCCAAATGTCCACATTGAAACTGACAGATAGAAGATACCTGAGACAGTAGCCTTTTATAACAAGACAAAATCAGAGGTTGACACTTTGGATCAAATGGCTGAAAAGTAATCCACAAAACCAGGAGGTCACAGATAGCCACTCCAGGTTTGTTACGACATCCTTGACCTGGCCACAATCAATGCAATACTGTTGTACAATACAGTTACCTGCAAGAAGATAAGTCAATCTCATTTTATCCTTAAGTTAGTTTTGGAGATTTGACAGCTTCACATATTCTTAAGAAAGTATTGGCCAGAGGAATCTACCAACTAAGAAGAGCCTGAGAGGAGCTCTGAACTATGCATGTGCCAAATTGTAGTGTGCGATGGAAACAAAACCCGCAAAAGTTTGTGGCATCTGCAAGATACCTGTGTGTGGGAATTGAACCAGAAAAGTTCAGAAGCACTGTGTCTGTATGGCATGCAATGTTCCCTCTAAGCACAGAGTTGACATGAGCAAAAACTTTTCTTTGCAAGCAAAGGACTGAGTCGAAATGAGCAAAACGTTTCCATTACATAGTAACATAGTAGATGATGGCAGAAAAAGACCTGCACGGTCCATCCACTCTGCCCAACAAGACAAACTCATATGTGCTAGTTTTTGTGTATCTTACCTTGATTTGTAACTGTCATTTTCAGGACACAGACCGTACAAGTCTGCCCAGCACTATCCCCGCCTCCCAACCACCAGCCCCGCCTCCCACCACCGGCTCTGGCACAGACCGTATATGTCTGCCCAGCACTATCCACGCCTCCCACCACCGGCTCTGGCACAGACCGTATAAGTCTGCCCAGCACTATCCCCGCCTCCCAACCACCAGCTCTGCCACCCAATCTCAGCTAAGCTCCTGAGGATCCATTTCTTCTGAACAGGATTCCTTTATGTTTATCCCATGCATGTTTGAATTCCGTTATCATTTTCCTCTCCACCACCTCCCGCGGGAGGGCATTCCAAGCATCCACCACTCTCTCCGTGAAAAAATACTTCCTGACATTTTTTTTGAGACTGCCCCCCTTCAATCTCATTTCATGCCCTCTAGTTCTGTCACCTTCCCATCTCCGGAAAGGGTTCGTTTGCGGATTAGTACCTTTCAAATATTTGAACGTCTGTATCATATCACCCCTGTCTCTCCTTTCCTCCAGGGTATACATGTTGAGGTTAGCAAGTCTCCCTGTGAGTACTTCTTACAGATACAAACAGATATGTACACTTCCATATATATGCGCATGCACATACATATATATAAAAACTCACAGACAGATTGGACAGAAGTTCATGAGCCATACTTTGTATGCTTTCCTTACTTGTTCACCTATAGTTTAGCTATATGTTTTATAGCTACTCAAATTTACTCAGCTACTGGATGCTCAGTGCATCTTAGAAGGAAGACTGCTTCCTCGGTATGAGCACCACTCTTTAAAAAAAAAAAGGGAGAGGGACAGTAGATGCACTTTTTAACACAACAGAGAAAAATCGATTCAATGTTGACCAGCTGCCTCCCCCAGTACCTCTGTTACTGATGGTATTGTACATACTGTATGCACTCCAGGGAATTATGTAGAAAAAAAAAATCAAAATAATGCACAACAAAATAATACAACATACGAAATAGAATTGTATTTACAGTACTCTGGAAATATATGCAAGTGCTTTCACACTTGTCTAGCATCTTCCTGTTGGCCATGTGAACAGTGATATTCAGCAGCAATGTAACAGAAATCCTGAGGTTACTGGCAACCAAATGGTAGGTTGCCAAATGGCTACTGAACTTCAGCTCTGCTAGCCTTTAGTTTACTGTTGAGTTAGTAAGCATTAGATACAGCTCATACAGATAATATGTATTAATACAGTAATATGTATTATCTGTACCTAAAGGTTAAAGCAGCAAGCTGAGAACCAGGGAAGCCAGGATTCAAATCCCACTGCTGCTCCTTGAGATGTTGGACAGGTCACTTAACCCTCCACTGTCTCGGGTATCAAACTTATAAGTCCTCCGGGGGCAGGAAAATAACTATTGTCACTGAATGTAACTTGCCTTAAGCTACTATTGAGAGGTGTAATCTAAGTCCAAATCCAAAATCCAGTACCATGCTGTGGTAACATGGCTAGCAGATGGGCCTGGGCCCTTAATAAATACAACCACAAGAGGGTTAAAAAATACAACAAATGCAGTTTGATGTAAAGTGAAAGAGATAACCTGTTCCTTTCACAGGTGAGGAGAAATAGACATTCAAAAAGTCAGTCTTTGTTCTCAAGAGTTCTCCCTGTGGCGCCTGCGCTAGTCTGTCTTTCAAAAGGAGAGCATAAACATCGTGTCTCTGGCCTGAAGTTCCAGAGTTAAAGTTCTGTCCTAAAGTATTCAACACAGTCAAGCTTATCTCATCCCTAAAGGTCAAAGTACACTTTCCAACAGGATTCCAAGATAAACTTGGCCTACCTTAGTGGAGTTTCTGCAGCTTATACTTCTGTGGTGGAGGACTTCTCTCCTCAGGGCCTCACTGTCTTGTTCTGGTGCAGAACTTTTAACCTCCAGCCTGCCTGAGCCCCACCCCCTCTAATTAAGCAGGTTAGCTTCACCTGCATTAAGGTGGCTCAGTTCCAACATCAGTGAGGGAGTGCTCTTAAGGAAGTCTACCTTTATACAACCTTTATACCACTCTCTTCCTCATATAGGCATACTCTGGCTAATATTCAGCACGAGTTAATTGGATGGGAACGGCTGCCAGCTGGTTAACTTGCTTATCGGTGGCTATCTGTGGCATTTAACCGACTATCAACACTGAAAATGACTAACTAGTGCCAATCTTTAAGCCAGCCATGTCAGGAGAGTTTCAAGGATGGAGTCCGGTTAGCTTCCGATATTCAGAGCTAACCGGCCAGTGTTAGTACATAAATAAGACTGCTTAAATTGCTGTTCTATCTTTTTGCACTAACACATGGCCAGTTAGCTCTGAATATCGAGTTAACCGGAAATGTTCAAAACGTTTCAATTACATAGAGGGGCATAATTGAACGAAAACGCCTATCTCCATGGGCGTTTATCTCCGAGAACGGGTCCGTGAAGGGGTGGACCGAACCGTATTTTGGGAAAAAATAGACGCCCATGTTTTATTCAAGAATGTGTGAGCTGGGCATTTTTGTTTTTCAGCGATAATGGAAAATGAAAGCGCCCAGTTCAAAAACGAATAAATCCAAGACATTTATTCGTGGGAGGGGCCAGGATTCATAGTGCACTGGTCCCCCTCACATGCCAGGACATCAACCGGGCACCCTAGGGGGCACTTTTACAAAACCAAAAAAACAGGTAAAAGAGCTCCCAGGTGCATAGCACCCTTCCCTTGTGTGTTGAGCCCCCCCAAATCCCCCTCAAAACCCACTGCCCACAAGTCTACACCATTACTATAGCCCTAAGGGGTGAAGGGGGGCACCTACATGTGGGTACAGTGGGTTTGGGGGGGGGGGGTTGGACGACTAATAAGCATTAAGCAGCACAATTGTAACAGGTAGGGGGGATGGGCCTGGGTCCACCTGCCTGAAGTCCACTGCACCCCCTAACAACTCCTCCAGTGACCTGCATACTGCTGCCAGGGAGCTGGGTATGACATTTGAGGGTGAAAATAAAAAGTTGTGAAACATCATTTTTTTGTGGTGGGAGGGGGTTAGTGACCACTGGGGGAGTCAGGGGAGGTCATCCCCGATTCCCTCCAGTGGTCATCTGGTCATTTAGGGCACTTTTTGGGGCTTTATTCGTGAAAAAACAGGGTCCAGGAAAAGTGTCCTAAATTCTAGCTAAAAACGCATACTTTTTTCCCATTATCGGTGAAATGCGCCCATCTTTGTTCGGCAGATAACCACGCCCCAGTTCCGCCTTCGCCACACCTCTGACACGCCCCCATCAACTTTGTCCGCATCCGCGACGGAGTGCAGTTGAAAACGTCCAAAAATCGGCTTTCGATTATACCGCTTTATTCGTTTTTGTGAGATAAACGTCCATCTCCCGATTTAGGTCGGAACTTGGGCGTTTTTCTCATTCGATTATAAGCAGGATAGTAACATAGTAGATGATGGCAGAAAAAGACCTGCACGGTCCATCCAGTCTGCCCAACAGGCAGTAGATTACATTGCCCTTCTGCCTACAGGATCCAGCTGGACCCAATCCTGACCTTACAAAACATCCAAGGAGATTAAAAATAATCCATTCTGATGCTCACTTGACAAAAAAAAAGGAGAGATATTTATAAAGACCACAATGAAGAAATTACAAATGAATAGTCCAAAAGCACTGCAAAAGTTGGAAGGATCTCTCATGAAGACTAACCCCATGATTCTATAAAGGTCACCAAAAATTGTGCATGCAAATTTATGCACATCCCCAATTTGTGAGTACAATTTAATAGAATAATGAGCCAATTATTTCCAATAACTGGCTTTTAAAGAAGCAATTATCGTCACTAATTAGACTTAATTGAGACCAGCATGTGTAAAGTTAGGCATGGGAGCTGCACCTAAAATTTACACAGTCCAAAATAGGGGTGAGGAAATAGGAGGGTCATGGGCATTTCAGGCAGAATGGGGGCATGGCTTCAAGTTATGCACTTAAATGCAGAATAATGGTGCCCTGCATGTAAATGTAGACGCAGGCATTTGCACTCAAGTTTTCATAGGTTCAAATAAGTTTCATAGGTGCAAATGGCCGTCCATACACTTAAACGCAACTCTCTGTTAAGCGTGCATTCTATAAACCATATCTAACTTTAGGCATGGCTTATAGAATACCATAAACGTGGGTATGTTTCAGCACTGATTTTTTAGGCATCATATATAGAATCTAGCCCTAAGGGTGCACTTATTCATGTAAAGGATCTAATATTTCAAAAATAGCCTCAACGGAAATAATGGATTGAAGCCTGATCTCCTTTGTGCTTTTGAAACTGATACAGTTCACTGCTTCACAGGGTTTATCCTGGGTCCACACCCTTCACAATGGAGTGCACACCATTCAGGGAAAGTGTTCAAGAGCTTTCTCTCTGCTGGGGATATCACAGGAGACATTATTCAAAAACAAGGGTCTCTTGCCTTATATAAAAGACTTAGCAGGCATGATGACAAAATATTACATTCTACTTTTAAAATACGGTTTACAACACTATTACAATTAAACAAACTGTTTTTATTATCCATAATGGAATTAAGCACTGGGCAAAAATTTGCAAGGCCCATCACAGTTGTGAGCAGATATAAGTGTAGTAACATTGTCTTTCTACTAAATTTTAGGTTGCACTAAGTACAACTTCCGTAAAATTCATAGCATATATATATATATATATTAAAACGATCTTCACAGTGCAAAATGCAAGACTTCAAAATGTGTTATATTTGAACTTTTTCATAGCTTGGGTAGAGAGGTGTGGTAGCCGTGTTAGTCCACTCTTAAAGGTTATCAATAGAAATCAAACAAAATAAAACATGGAAAAGAAAATAAGATGATACCTTTTTTATTGGACATAGCTTGGGGAAATTTCAGATTATATAGAGCAGTTTATGATTTTGGAAATAAAATAATACTGTATATTTTTTTTCATTGCAGTTATTTCTTACAACTATAGCACAAAAGCGTACTTTATTCTTTTTAATGCTCATTGCTCCGGTTCCAACAAATACATGCACTGCACCGAACAGTTAAAATAAATTTAATCAAAATAAAACACGATAAACCTTTTTTTAAAAAAATCATTTAGAACAAGTTTCATTTTTTAAATTATATTTGTGTTAATACAACACAGAAATAAATACAAGGCTATGTGAATGATATACATACCTTGCATATATCACACTACATTTAATACAAAATTCATTTTGACACATCACTTTTGAATAAAACAGTGGTACAGCATGAATACTCATTCTCACTTCTACATTAATTGTTTTACACTTTTGATGTAACTTGCAAATCATTTTGGCAGACACTTCCCCGAACATGAATTTTTATTTTTATTAAAGTTGGATCTTTAGAACTCTTATGAATAGAGCCACGGTTGATAAAACAAATGAACTCTACGAGCATTACAAAGCCATTGCAAATACTGTCACTTCTTTCTTGTAGGCCTAAACAAACGTGAAACAAATAGCTTTAGCTGTTTGAGAGCTTTCCGGAAAAAAAAATGGTGTAAAACTCATTCTAGTACTAATAAGCGAGCAAAGTAGAAGCTTGATCTTCTTGACATACAATGCACTTTGTTTACCACGCCAAACCCAAAGCTTATTCTGGAAGATTACCAGTCTGGGTCAGTGACCTTTAGCTGCTGGAAAGTCATTGAGCAGAGGTGAAAGGGTCAGCATTACAGACAAAACATTGTGTTGCAGTAAGGTTGCCTTAAAAAGAAAGATGCTACTGCCATTAAACATTTTGACTAATGCTGTAAGAGTACTTGTGTCTCGCAGGCATAAGGGAAATTGTTCTAAGCTGTGTTCCCTGTTCTCTGTATTCAGAAATTGGCCCAAGAAAAAAGTTTTCCACTTGCAAACACATATCCTCTTTCTGCTGCAATGCACTGATAACATGGTTCATTTATATAGGACCCTAGGCACCTAAGGACCTAGTATACATGCTTAACTGGTCCCAGAAAATGTCAATGCACATATGCATGTAAATGAAGGAATGTCAGAATCAAATTATGTTTTCATGGACACATGCTAAATCGTGTCATATTCTTTCCTTCCTGATCTTTTCAGTATGTTCTTGCTAGGTTTACATTTGTATTTTATTTTATTTATTGGGATGTATTAATCACATTTATGAAGAGATCCATCCAATGTGGTGTACAACAGGTACAATTTAGCATAACACTGAAAATTATGTTAACAGCATAACAATAGCAAAATGACCAAATATAAACATAAATACTATAAATGAGATAAACTTGGAAACAGCAAATTGAAACCTAATAATAGGACTACCTTAAAAAAGTATCAAACACATACATATTTTACAGCACTGTGGAACAACCATTTAACAGAAATATGATAAATATTAATAAAACACAAACAATGCCATAATAGACAGCATGAAAGAATAACATAGATATAATACAATATCAGCATAATAAGAATGAAACACCTACTAAGCACACATTAGAACAGTCAAATAGCATACCCCTGTTTATTAAGCTGTGCTAGTGACTGCCGTGCACTAATGCCAACACAGCCCATTCACTTTGAATGGGCTGTGTAGGCATTGCTGCGCGGCTTAGTAAACAGCGGAGATAAGTATGATGCTAATGATTTTCTACAATACAGCTTACCATGTAGCCAAGGGGCCAAGTACAGATATATAGATGGGGTCAAGTTGGGATAAATAGATGAGTGGCTAAACTCAAGGCAAGTTCTTTGTACAATTAAACAAAATTATTATTATTATTATTATTAGCATTTGTATAGTGCTACCAGATGCACGCAGCGCTGAACACAAGGAAATGGTCAAAGTTAGTGTGTATAGCAAACTAGTCCAGGTGCAGAATAAGTTGATAGTCAGTCACCCTATGTATAAAAGGTTTGGGAGAAAAGCCAACCAATTTAAACACCTGTTTAAAGGTCTCAATTAATAAAATATATTTTGGGTTTCAAGATGCAGGAGATCTGGTTTCAGAAGGAGTTGGGGAGCAGACTAGAGCAGAGGTTCGCAAAACATGTGTAGTTGTACACTAATATACCACAGGGTGATTTCTGATGAGATCAGTACTAAGGAGAAGAAGTTCTAGACTTTAAAGGGGAAAGGGAAAGGAGATGGGATTTGATATACTGCCTTTCTGTGGCTACAATCAAAGCAATTTACATATTATATACAGGTACTTATTTTTTTTGTGTCTGGAGTAATGGAGGGTTAAGGGCTAAATTATATAAATGGTGCCTTAAAAACCAATACGAAAAAACACATGCTTAGCAAGATTCTATAAACCACGCCTAAAATTAGGCATAATTTATACAATATTCAGCCGTTCTTGCAACTAAAATTTAGGCGCATCTGTTTAGGCCATCTAAAACCAGGCCTAAATACCTGTGCCTAACTTAGGCGCAGATCAGGTATATTCCATAATACTGATCATAGTTTTTTCAACTGCCCACGTCCCCTTTTCAGCTGAGTGCATTAGACTTTATGCGCACCACATTACAGAATACACCTAGAAAGTTGTGTGTGTAAATTCTAATTAAAGCCCATTAGTGCTGCTAATTGGTTGTTAAGTACCAATTATTGGTGCTGATTGACTTGTTAATCAATTAAGTTGTGCACACAATTTGTCTGTGCAATCAAATTAGAGCACACAATTTAAGGCACGTTTTATAGAATTTGGGGGTAAGTGATTTGCCCTGAGCCACAAGGAGGTGCAGTGGGAATTGCACCTGTTTCTCCAGGTTCTCAGGCCACTGCACTAACCATTATGCTACTCCTCCTCCACCACAGAATTTTGAACATGCTGCCAACATCAATGGATAGATTCAGAGTGGCAACAGCGGTCTCTTCTCCTGACACCACAGGTCAGACATTATAGACAGGAAGGAAAGGGGATGGGGAAGCAAGAACCAGGCTCTTGGTGGCAGCATATTATGGAGGACAGGTTAAGCTAGTCCTCAATTTACTTCCATCAATGGGAAAAGGAAAGTTCAGTCAGTTATAGGGAAAGAAGGGAAAAATACAGGAAAAGAGACTTAAGACTTTCAAGAGGAACAGGTAAAAGAGAAATGCAATTAAAAAAATACAATGTTCAGACAAGAAACATAAGAGAAAAGGCATTTCATTTTAAATGTTTAGCTAGGTAAAAATATGTAAGCTTTGGAAATGGGCATCTCTTCTGTCTTTGAATTTTGTCACTACGGGAAGCAATACATTTTTTTTTCTAGCTTTCTCTGGTGCTATATTCCATGCAGAATCTGAGTCTTTGGGGTTTCCAATTCAGCTCTTATCTGTATGCTTCTCTTTATAATTGTCATCCCTTATTCTCTCTTAAGTGAACACTGCTCCGTCTTCTACATGTGTGACAGTTTCAGTATAGGGAACTATCACAGTCAGCAGTTCCCTAGGAGGTGCATTGCTGTTCTAAGACCAATGCCAAGCAGTTCTCCAAATGGGTTTGATATGCTCATACCATGTCAGAAATGAACACTACTTTTAAGCCAGGTTCTAGAGCCTGTAGTAATATTTCCAGTGCTACATTGTCATAGAACTGCTACTGTGAGCCCTGGGAGCTAGTGCTGTTTTCGCACAGCATAAGTTCTGAGTACAAATACTATTTCTGAACCAATTCTTTAGTGATTATTGTATAGCTTATTATAGCTATTGGATTTATTTCCTCATTAATGCCACTGCAAATTTAAATTTGCTAATATTAATGTCATATAATTAGTTGTAGTCATTAAGGGGTCCTGTTAGTAAAGGGTATTAAGCAGTTAACACATGAATTAGCATGCACTATTAACGCATAAATGCAGTAACTGTTACTGTGGTGGCATGACAGCATGCGCTAATTTGTGCATTCATTGAATGCTGTGTCAGGTAGTGGAAATTGGGTTATGGGTGGAGAATATACTTCAACTGCACACTACAATTATCACATGCTACTTACGCCATGTTGTTACTGGTCACTACTACTACTATAAATCACTTTTATAGCGCTACCAGTCGTACGCAGCGCTTTACAATTGAACATGAAGAAGAAAGACAGTCCCTGCTCAAAAGAGCTTACAATCTAAATCAGGACAAACAGACATGACCAAAAAGGATAAGGGAAGGACAGACAGACAGAAGGACACATAAGGATAAGATAACAGTTACAAGTCAGGAGTCGAAAGCAGCATCAAACAGGTAGGCCTTTAGCCCGGATTTGAAGGCTGCGAGGGATGGAGCTAGACGTAATGGCTCAGGAAGCCTATTCCAGGCATAAGGTGTGGCGAGATAGAAGGAGAGGAATCTGGAGTTAGCGATGGAGGAGAAGGGTGCAATTAGGAAAGATTTGCCCAGTGAACGGAGTTTTAGGGAAGGAGTGTAGGGAGAGATAAGGGTGGAGAGGTAGTGAGGGGCTGCAGAGTGAATGCACTTATAGGTCAACAAGAGGAGCTTGAATTGTATACGGAAACGGATAGGGAGCCAGTGAAGTACTACTTAACATTTTTTACTACTACTTAACATTTCTAGAGTGCTACTAGTGTTACGCCGTGCTGTACAATTTAACAAAGAAGGACAGTTCCTGCTCATAGGAGCTTACAATCTAAAGGACAAAATGTGTAGTCAATCAAGTTGGGGCAGCAGTTTAGATTTCCTAAATAGAGGTGACATGATTAGGACCTTTTATCCAGACCTGTTTCAATCATGTCCAGGGTGGTGCCTTGAATGAGCAGCTGACCACTGAAGGGATGAAGCATGACTCCATAATCTCCCAGTTGTTAATGACCCCCTTCTTACCCCACCCCCATCCTTAGAAGTGAAAGTGATAGTTGATACCAGGCTCTTTGTCAGCTTCATGTTCTATGGTCATTTCTGATAGAGCAGCAAACAAGGAAAAGCCTAGTGACTAGTGTAGAGGACTTTGAACAACAGGTCCCAGGTGTAACCAGGGCTGGTCTTAGGCCGAGGCAACCGAGGCGGCCGCATAGGGCCCCGCGCTTAGGGGGGCCCGCGCGGCACGCCTCAGTCAGCCTTGACCTAGTTCTGCCCGGGGATCGCCGCCGCTCGTCTGAACTGCCCGCCCTCTTCTCTCCCCCATGATCGATCCCTTTCAGAAGAAGGCGGGACACAGCGAAGAGAAGCGCTTTTACTGGGAGTGCTTTCACTGACGCTGCCGGACTGGAGGTAAATTTAAAAGCAAAAAAGGAAAGGGATCGATCGTGGGGGAGAGAAGAGGGCGGGCAGGGGAAAGAGGGACATGGATGGGATGGCAGGGCTCAGGGAGAGAGGGGGGAATTGCTGGATACATGGGTGAATGGAGGGGGGCAGGGGAGAGAGGAACAGATGGGAGGGCAGGGCCCAGGGAGAGGAGAAATTGCTAGAAATGGAGGGGAAGGGAGAGGGGAGAATTACTGGATGTGGATGGAGGAGGGAAGGGCAGAGAGGGCCAAGGATGGACTTGGATGGGATGGCAGGACCCAGGGAGAGGAGAAATTGCTGGAAATGGAGTGGAGGGGAGAGAGGAGAATTGCTGGATGTGGATGGAGGAGGGAAGGGCAGAGAGGGCCAAGGATGGATTTGGATGGGATGGCAGGACCCAGGGAGAGGAGGAATTGCTGGAAATGGAGGGGAGGGGAGAGAGGAGAATTGCTGGATGTGGATGGAGGAGGGAAGGGCAGAGAGGGCCAAGGATAGACTTGGATGGGATGGCAGGGCCCAGGGAGAGGAGAAATTGCTGGAAATGGAGTGGAGGGGAGAGAGAAGAAATGCTGGATGTTAATGGAGGGGAAATTGTTGAATTTAAGGGCTGGATCGGAACACTTTGAAGGCAGATGCTGAAACTGGAGAAAGGATAGGGACAGGGGGCTACAGATGGTAGACAGAACACATAAGGACACAGGAGGATGGTGGACATGGTGAAAGAAAAAATATCAAATGGAAAGAAGACACTGCATAAAACAGAAGACACTGGGACCAAAGCGAATAGAAAAACTAAATGATCAGACAACAAAGGTAGAAAAAAAGTATTTTATTCTGAATTTATTAATTGGAATATATCAGCTTTTAGAAATGTGCATCTGTGATATTTTTCTAGAATTGCTGCATGCTGAGTCTGACTTCTTGAGGTAACGTTCCATTCAGTATTTTGCCTTCATATTTGTTGTGTCATGTGTTTTTCATGTGTGATCAAGGTACAGTATCCTGCTAGCGTGTAGTATTTGCAGCCCTTTTTTTTTTCCACAAGGTAGTGTATTGGTGTTTTAGAGTACAGTTCTGCCTTTCAATGCATAAGGTGGTAGCTCGTCCTGTCCTTGGAATTAGTGCTGTTATGGTTTGGTAAGGTTCTGACTGTGTTTTTGCACAAGTTTGTGTATAGTGATTTGCAGTGGAGAGATTGTGTGTCCGCACCTCTGACGCCCCCGGGGTTATGAGAATTGGAACTACTAATTGTGGACTTGAACTGAATAATTTCTTGGGAGGGGGGGTTTCATGATAACATTGTGCTTATTATTTCAATCAGTTTTTCTGTACAAGTTTAGCTTCATTTGTCTTTATTTGAAATTTCATAAATAGAAAATTTTCTAAAAATTGAATAATCTTATCAATGGGTGGGGCGGGGGCGGGGCTAGGATAGGGGCGGGGCTAGGATGGGGCCCCACCAAATTGGTCTGCATAGGGCCCCGCACTTGCTAAGACCGGCCCTGGGTGTAACTCCCACTTTAACTTTTTTTATTTCTGTACAAATATGTGAGTCTTCCTGGAACATAGAAATACCTACTGTACCTAAATTTATATGATTCCTGCAAGTTTGATGGCTATTGTAGTGGTGTAAAACAAACAAAAAAGTGGGCACAAAACCAGGAGTCCCAGAGACTGGATCACAGTAAAGCTAAAACCAAATTTTATTAATTAGTATATTTGACTCACACAACCGTTGTGTTTCGGCCAAAGGGCCTGCATCAGGAGTCTAAATACAAAGGTAGACAGCTAATGATGATCCAGAATAAGAAATACTGGCGAATAGTGTATAAATGGTCTTAAAAAAGACCTTTGTATTGAATTGTGGAACGGATCACTTGCGTGAAGAGTTCAGCAGTAAATTTGAAACAAACACAAATTGTAATGGTGTACCTTTAGGTACAATAGGATTTTATCTGTTCCTGGAGGGCTTATAATAACACTAGTAAAAAAGCCCCGTTTCTGATGCAAATGAAACGGGGGCTAGCAAGGTTTTCTTCAGAGTGTGCATGTGGGAGTGTCCCTGCCCTCTGCCCTCTCTCCCTCCCCCTCCCCCCTCCGAGTCCAGTCCTTCAGTGTTAAGTTTCCTGCTGTGCTGTGTTTGTGTTACAGAGAGAGTGAGGGCATCTCTCTCCCCTCCCCCCTGTGAGTCCTTCACTGTTACAGAGAGAGGGATTTGGTGCTGTGCTGTTTTCCTTCACTCATGGGGAAACCGGATATCTCTGGCGCTTCACACTTCCGGCTGGAGGCTTCATAGAACGTTGGGGTTGCCTTTTATATATATAGATATAATAGAATTAAGATGGGATTTGTACCTGTGTCCCATTGTTTAAAGTCCACTGCACTGACCACTAGACTACTCCTCTGCTCTGCAGGGATATCTGTGTGACCATTTGTGTACAAATGATGCCAGACAGACATTGTTGTGCCTGCTGTTTTGGCATTCATAGTTTGGACATTCCATTTTGGGAAAAGGCTGTTCATTTTGAACGAATTCAATGCAAGAATGTCCCTTCTCATATATTTTCAAACAGCCATTTCAAGAATGACTGTGAGACTTTTTTTTTTAACATCCCAATTCTAGCAAATCACCTACATATAAGAGATTAAGGGGGGAAGTTAGCAAGATGCAGTAAAAGGTGAGCTCTAACCATACCTTCATTTACCACGGAGATCACCAACCTGCAGTATCTCTCACCGCAGGTTGCTGTCCTTGGTAAATGATTAATGCTGTATGTGACTTTTTAGCTGTTTTTATTTTATTGGCTCTACCAGTGCATAATGCAAGCTGTGGTATTTTATTCGCATTGTAATGAGCTACTTGATATGCATTTGCATGTTTTGCCTCTTATTTCTATGTATCTCGTGGTTACTTAAGTAACACTGCATTAGGGCAAAACAACTTGTGCTAGTGTCCTGTAAGTCATGTTAAGGGGCAAATAACGCAGATTATTGCCTTAACGCATCTTGATAACTTCTCCCCTAGATGAGAATATATCTGATTTTTCATCTGCTGTCCTTTCACTTCTCTCCTTGTGACCTCAAGCTTTGCTCCTACTTTATGCTCCGTCTTCCCTTTCCTTTACCTAGAGACAAATATGAGACATCTCATCAAAACAGAACGTCTCTCTACAATTTATATCCCGACATAATACTGAATATTCAAATGCATCCATCTACAGTTATAGCTTTTTTTCCCCCCACTTTAAGTGTCATTTCTTTGTTCAAGCTATGATTCACAGTAAAGAATCTTTCAAAGATAAATCTAAATAAATAACAAGCTAGCTTTCAGGCAAACAAATGAATTTGCATTGTTTTATATTCATCATAAATATTTCACTTAATTACTGAGGTACCTTGTACAGAAATACAAAACAACATTATAAATTTATTAGCACTGTCCCTACTGATTTTATAGAGGTTCTATGCAATTTGAAAGCCAAAAGTAGGTACAGACTCAGGAGCATAAGCAGAACAGCACGTCATATTCAAATGTTTAGATGAACTGGTAATTTGCTTTGCTGTGCACATTTTCTGCACCATTGGTCTTTACTTTTTATTCCAATGTCCTTTATTTTAATTTTCAAATTTGAGGTGAATTTTGCTTAGTCAATGGCAAATGATGTCTCCTCATCTGAGGAAAAGCAGAAAGCATATTGCCCAGATTAGATTCAATCTTTCAATAAGATTTTAAAAAGCAGGGCATTTTTCAAAGGGCCCTGTTTACTAAGCTGTGCTGTAGGTGCTAGTATTTTTAACGAGTGCTAATGCTAGAGACACCCATATATTGCTATGGGTGTCTCTAGCGTTAGCACACGCTAAGTTTTAGTGTGTACTTTACTAAACAGGGCGCAAAGAGTGTTCTGAGTCCCCTTTACACATAAACAAACACAAAAAAAATTAGGGCCAATATTTAGCCTGTGGAGGTCAGTGATTTTTAAGGTGCCAACTGCTGTGGGCTGAATTTGATCTGGATATATGATGCTTGATCTCTTGCCTGGCCGCCGGAAGTTATCCAGGTGCTGGCTGCTATTCAGGAATAGTTAGGAAACTATAATATTTTTGTGGTTCTACTTGTCCAGATAGCTATACGGGCAACAGCACTGAAGCAGTGCCCAGATAACCTCTATGTTCACTTTGATTTTGCTCCCCTCAATCTCTCCAGCACTAACCAGATGGTGCTGCTCTACATTTTCAGCAGCAGTATCCAGTAAAGTGTCACCGACAATCCAGGGATCACCCAGGCTACTGGCCTGTAGCTTTTACCACTGAAATTTGCAGAAGTACTTCTAAGGCTTAGAAGGCATTTTAGATGCTCAGGTCATTGATATTCCTTAGCAAATGTTATGGCAGCTTCTTGAACTAAAACCCAATAGAACCAGTGGTGTGCTGGAGCAGGCTCTCACAGGCTCGCAAGAGCCGGTTGTTAAGTTTTTAAGAATTTTGGGAGCCGGTTGTTAAAGTAGGGCCCTCCATGGCTACTTTAACAACTGGCTCCCAAAATGTGGGCTTGGGCCCCCTGCTGAATTCTCTTTTACTTTGCTGGTGGGGATGCTGAGCCCTGCCAGCCAAGTAAATAGACTGCTGCTGCTCCCTACTCCTTGTTTCCAGCTCTGAGCAGCAGGCTGGGACTTCTCCAGCATGTGTGAGAAGTTTCAGCATGCTGCTCAGAGCAAGAGGTTGGGAGTGGTGGCAGTCCATTTATTGGCTGCCAGCAAAGGTATGCCTAGCGTGCCTGCACGAAGGGAGGGAGGAGAGAGAGGCAAGTGTTGCCCCCCCCCCCCCCCGCCACCCCTGGCCCTTCCAACTGCAGAGCTGGCTACATCCGGAGAAAGAGCCTTTTGTTAAAAATTTACCAGCACACCCCTGAATAGAACTATAGAAAAAGCCAAGTTGCCTCAGCTCTTCTTGAAAATGAAACATTGTAATAAATTATGCAAATATGTCAGCTAAATTTGTGAACTATATGCTTGAGAATATCATTAACAAATGCAGTTTAAATCTGAGCAGTTGCTACATGTTAAAAACACCTGTGTGGTTTCTGCATTTACAAGTAAAATGGCCTTATTTAATATGTTACAGATCAAAACTTCACTTGCATACATTACTAACTTTAATGCAGCAAATACAAAATTTCATATTTAATAGGTCTCTTAGCTGTAGAAAGTCAAAATCTGCAACAGATGAATACATTTCTAAGGCATAACAATGAATACTTTCTTAACTGGTCCAAGTATCTGCAGCAGGTCAAAAACCTGTTGCCAACCAAATAATTCTTGTGCATTTACATTTTAGGAATTTTGCCGAGGTAAGGTCTTAGTGACCCTATATAAAAACACATTCGGATTCATTTATCAAAAGATAGTGCTGTTGCTAATTTTTTTTTCTTCAGCAATTTATGAACCAGTGCTAATGTGATTAGTGCCCAGATTAGCCCAAACTCTTTAAAAGTCACAAATTGCCCGGAACTTGCAATGGACACCCTGCAGTTTGACTGCAATATGTATAGCAGGGAAGGGCAACCTGTAATAATATATAACTGATTTAGAAAAGGCTACGAGGTCACAAACTACAACATAATGGGATTTATAAATTAATTTGCTCTGCAGGGGAACCTCTTTAAAGCTTTAAATTTACCGCTAGTGATAAGAAGCAGCAGATTGGAGCACCATGTGTTTAAAAGGCTTCATTCATTGGGAGGGGGAACCTCACACAGCCCCCCTCCCCCCACATTTATGGCTTGCCTTGCAATACTATTCACATTGGTTTAGTTCTGTGTGCTTCCTAACTGCTTATCCTCACTGGTAGAAAGGTCTATTTTTCTATGTGTAGGAGAGTTATTAAAACAAACTATTGTGTTAGTGCATGATATCATTGTTAATATGCATTATTAGAAAATAGGTCCCTTTGTTTAAAGGGATAATTATTTACAGGTCATCTAAATTGCGACATCTAAAGTGCATGTGCTAAGCTTGAATTCAACAATGGCACTTAATTGTCATTCTAAAATACAAGCGTAAGTTCAGTTTAGACACGAGCATTTGCACTAGTTCTATAGCAATGGTAAATGTTGTCAACTAAACGTGGCAGCTATGCAAAGAACTGACAGTATTCTAAAAGCTTAGAGCCCAATATTCAGACCACGGGAGTTAGCCCGGCTAACTCCCGCAGTCGGTGCTGAACCCAGATGGTCAATGCCAGGCCTTTTCTGGTGACAGACATTAAATATCCAGTTTATTTTTGATCAGTTCAAACTTAACTGATATTCAGCGCTGGCCAGTTAAGTTTGAACCAGCCAAAGATAGGCCTGGTATTAACGTGGCCAAATATGGCTGCCAAACTTGTCTGAAAATTGGTGGATAGCCAGTTATATTGTGCAATATAACTGACTATCCGCTAGCCACTAACTAGATATTTTCAGTGGGTCATGACTACCCATGTCCCGCTGAAAATTCACTGATAGCCAGTTATGGTGCATTTAACCAGTCATGTGCCGATCTTGACTGTTTAAATGCTTTTGAATAACGGGAGGGGGGGGGGGTTATTGCATAAGTGCCTCACCCGTGCCCCCTCCCCTGTCCACTTCTCTCTTGCAGTTATATGCTATCAGGTGTTAGCATTATATAATAGTGCCTAAGTGAGGTATGCACATAAATGCAAATTAGAGCCCATTCGTTCCAATTAACTCCAATAATTACCGATTATTGGTTGTTAATGTCAGTTCACGCCTAATTAGGCAATTAACTTATGCCCAGCAATTCTCTCCCCTGCCCCCCTCTACCCATCCATGCCCAGCAATTCTGCTCCCTCCCCTGCCCTCCCGCTCCCATCCATGTCCAGCAATTCTCCGTCGCCCCCACCCTCCCCTCCCACTCCCATCCATCTTTTTGTATTACCTCAGTCGAATCGCCACGTTATTTAAAGCCCTGCTGCCCGTCTCCAGCCTTCCCCTGCTCCCTGCTTGCTTCGTGATGATGTTCGTTCCCTCAGTCCCGCCTTCGCGGAAAAAGGAAATGACATCAGAATGACGTCAGAAGGCGGGAGGGGAGGGTGGGGGCGAAGGACATCGTTGGACATATTTGGGAGTGGGAGGGGAGGTAAGCATGGCCTATGATGGCACCCTCCTGCCATGCTTACCTCCTGTAATGGAGCCGGCTCGCCCCCAAGAACAACCAGCTCGCAAGAGCTGTCAAAATTTAACAAGCGGCTCTTGTGAGCTGGAATGAGCTGGCTCCAGCACACCACTGAATAAACATAGTCATGCTCTGCACAGGGAACCAACTTTCAGTGTGTCAGAGACAGAGCTCCTGGTCCTCCTGTGCCTGAAATACATTTTTAAACACCACCACCACCAACTGCCTCCCCCCCCCCCCCAATAACATCTCCATGAAGCCATGGAGGTCCATCAGAGGAACTATGGCAAGATGAGTGTGAAGCATTGTCCCACAGGATTACAGCACCACTCATGTGCAAGCATTATACATAGGCAGGGTCACATATAGTGAGGTCCCTTTGTTGTTGCAATATATATATTATTGATTTTTCATAAGAAAGAATAACAAAACATTGGTGAAATCAGAATGTACAGAATATCCAATGACAAGTAATGATGGTCTTTTCCTCCACTAACCATATCAGGACCCTTTTCCTTCCCCCCTCCCCCAGCATCTTGCCCCAAGCCTACATACTCACAGGAATATTGGGAGCAGCTCACTAAAGTATATTGAGTCATACAAGGGCACACCTGCTTTACCCCACTGCCCATTCCTACCATTTGCCAAGAGTACGCAGAGCGCATGCTCATCCCTGCACCTGCCCAGTTTATGGCTTTCTTTGTCAGCATCAGCTACAGGTAGGAACTGCAGCAATGCTGGAGGAGAAGGTACAAAATAAAATGACGGTTATCGGGGATAGGGGAAGAAATTCCAGTCACCGCGAGTCGAGGGGTTGTGGGAAAAAAGACATGAGGTCCACTGCGGGGTGGAGGAAGAAATTGTGGGCACCGCAACGGGTGGGGGTAGAGGTGGAAAAAGACATGCCGGTTACTGTGGGGTGGAGGAAGGGAGAGAGACTCAAATATAAACCCTCATTTTTGGACCTTTTTTAGGCCCAAAAATATCAGTTAATAAGTATTTACGGTAACTGTGTTACGCCCATTTTGCAAGTATTAAATTTTAAGGTGTGCTATAGAACCAAATGTGCACTAAGAAATATAAATCCCTATTTTTTTCTCAATCAAAGTTTTCCTTTAGTCTCAATCTTGATAGAGAAGTGTAAGGATAAGACTCAAGCTACCCAGTCCAGCCATTATAGCTACTCCAGCCTGGACTGATGAATGCCCAGGTTGTCTGGATCATACTGCTAGATACACCAGATATCTTGGAGGAGTGGTTTTTGGGGGATCATGGCAGGAGAAGGCATGCTACCACAGTCACTGGACCTGTAATACTCCTCAGGCCCCAAGGAGTACATTCTCCCTCTGAAGCAGAAAAAAATAACAAAAACAAAGAGAAGCACAGCACCCTGTCTTCATTCCTATTAAGATCTTGGAGTTGCAGAGTCTACAGGCAGCAGCAGATGCCACACTTATAGAACCACGGGAAAAAAAGAATGGTGTGGGGAGATACATTATAGTCAGAAAGAGCATATACCTGCTAGACCTTCTATGGGTATGTACACTCCAACATTAGCAAATAGAGCAGAAACCTGTGAAGTATGCATTAATTAACCCCATACAATTTTTTAGAAGTGATTTTGTTGTCCATTGGCACATTAGAGACCTTTTACTAAGTTGTGCTATTATTGATTGGGATTCATTAACTGCTTTTATAAAGAAATTCACTGTTGTTAGACAAGGTGCTCATAGTACCAGTAAGGCCATTCCAGAGGTGTCTAAGTCATACCTCTCATGGAAGAGGAAGAAAATAAAAGACAGCTGGACATCTTGGGTGAAAGCATCTTGCAGATGATACTAAGATCTGTAACAGAGTGGACACCCGGGAGGGAGTGGAAAACATGAAAAAGGATCTGAGGAAGCTAGAAGAATGGTCTAAGGTTTGGCAATTAAAATTCAATGTGAAGAAATGCAAAGTGATGCACTTAGGGAATAGAAATCCACGGGAGACATATGTGTTAGGCGGGGACAGTCTGATAGGTACGGATGGAGAGAGGGATCTTGGGGTGATAGTATCTGAGGATTTGAAAGCGATGAAACAGTGTGACAAGGCGGTGGCCTTAGCTAGAAGGTTGTTAGGCTGTATAGAGAGAGGTGTGACCAGCAGAAGAAAGGGGGTGTTGATGCTCCTGTATAAGTCATTGGTGAGGCCCCACCTGGAGTATTGTGTTCAGTTTTGGAGGCCGTATCTTGTTAAGGATGTAAAAAGAATTGAAGCGGTGCAAAGAAAAGCTACGAGAATGGTATGGGATTTGCGTTACAAGACGTATGAGGAGAGACTTGCTGAACTAAACATGTATACTCTGTAGGAAAGGAGAAACAGGGGTGATATGATACAGAAAGGTATTAATCCGCAAACGAACTTTTTCCGGAGATGGGAAGGTGGTAGAACGAGAGGACATGAAATGAGATTGAAGGGGGGCAGACTCAAGAAAAATGTTAGGAAGTATTTTTTCACGGAGAGAGTAGTGGATGCTTGGAATGCCCTCCCGCGGGAGGTGGTGGAAATGAAAACGGTAACGGAATTCAAACATGCGTGGGATAAGCATAAAGGAATCCTGTGCAGAAGGAATGGATCCTCAGGAGCTTAGTCAAGATCGGGAGGCGGGGCTGGTGGTTGGGAGGCGGGGATAGTGCTGGGCAGACTTATGCGGTCTGTGCCAGAGCCGGTGGTGGGAAGCGGGACTGGTGGTTGGGAGGCAGGGATAGTGCTGGGCAGACTTATACGGTCTGTGCCAGAGCCGGTGGTGGGAGGCGGGGCTGGTGGTTGGGAGGCGGGGATAGTGCTGGGCAGACTTATACAGTCTGTGCCAGAGCCGGTGGTTGGGAGGCGGGGCTGGTGGTTGAGAGGCGGGGATAGTGCTGGGCAGACTTATACGGTCTGTGCCCTGAAGAGCACAGGTACAAATCAAAGTAGGGTATACACAAAAAGTAGCACATATGAGTTATCTTGTTGGGCAGACTGGATGGACCATGCAGGTCTTTTTCTGCCGACATCTACTATGTTACTATAGTTACTATCAGCTACAGCAGTAGCATGGTTTTCTGCCTTTGCTTTTCTTTTCTTTCTGGCCTATTATTGTTGTATTTCTATTTCTGGTTTATGCTACAATAATGTATGTTACATTCTAAACTGCTTGGATGATTTGCCCTTGAACGGTATAACAAATAAAATGAAACTTGAAGTGCCTGGGAATGTCAGGGAGTGTCAGAGTGGATCAGATATGCAGGGGGGAAGTGCTGCATTAGCACCTATTGTAACAACAGCCACACTTTAGGACTGCTGATCGTACAGCTTATTTTGAGATGGCTGTAACTTTAGCAGCACTAGAGGCGGACATGATAGCTGTCATAACCTGCCATTCCTCCACCCACCCATGTCATACCCAGCACCTGCCCACTTCTGAGTTAGGCAGTTAACATGGGATTTTTACTGCACTAACACCTTTTTTTGTGCAGAAGACATTAGTATGGGCCAGCATTAATGTCTGCAATGCAGTAAAACTCACATTAGCTGCTTAAGGCAGCTTAATAAAAGAGAAAAATGTCCAAAAACTGTCATTAAGCACAATTTGGATGATTTTATTTATTTATTTATTTATTTATTTGTTTGTTGCATTTGTACCCTACATTTTCCCACCTAGTTGCAGGTATTTTCAAAACCTATTTTGCAAACATGTATCTAAGCAATTCGCCTACAGTGCATCCAAATCACAAGGCGGCGTATTGGGAGAGTTTTTAAGATGGGATTAGGTCATGCCTATCAGTTACGCATGTTTTACAGCCATAATGGAACAAAAAAAAACTCAACACTGTTAAAACTCCAAATAGCCCTCACCCCTAACTATTTTGCCCATAAAACCAATGGACCAATAATTAAAACTGGTGTTCTTTTTCTATGAATAATGCAGCTTGAAAGGTTAAATGCAAGCTGCATTATTCATTTTTCATGACAATGTGGTACTTGTATTCATTTGTTTGCTTTAAATCTCATCATTATTTAACTTGTACTATAACACATACATTAAGGGCAAATAATACATGATTATGACATGTGCAGGGGAATTCTATAAATGGCACTCAAAATTGCATGTGAAAATTTGGGCACGTGCCCAATTTGCATGAGCAATTTAATTGAGTAATGAGCCTATTATCTCCAATAACAATCAATTATTGTGTTAATTGGCAACAATTTGGATTTATGCGCACATCTTGCTAAGTGCTGCTCTATAAAGATATGTATACAAATCCTTTAGCGTGCAACTGAAAAGGGGGCATGGCTATGGAAGGGGCATGAGAGGGTCAGTGGCATTCAAAAAAGATGCACACACTATTATAGAATTTGGGGGTCCATGCCTAATTTAGATGCAGGATTTACATCGGGGTTCAGAAGGATTAAAATTCTTGCATCTAAAAGTTGGGTACAGATCCTGGCACTGTAAATGGTAAGCAACCCAGAGCGCTGTTTGTATAATAGCACTCGGTGCACTTTTTTTTGGCACCCAAATTTGGGCACCATTTACTAAATTTAACCCCCCCCCCCCCCTCGTTTACCATCCAGCTTATTTTCGTAGGAGATTGCTGGCCATCATCCGACACAAATCGGGAGATGGCCGGTGATCGCCTGAACCCAGCCAAATCGGTATAATCGAAAGCCAGTTTTGGCTGGCGCCAACTGCTTTCCGTCACGGAACCAGCCAAACTTCAAGGGGGTGTGTTGGTAGGGTAGCGAAGGCGGGATGGGGCGGGATGGGGGCGTGCTCACAAGATGGCCGGATTCGCCCGATAATGGAAAAAAGAAAGCTGGCCCTGATGAGCATTTCGCCGACTTCACTTGGTCCCTTTTTTTTCAGGACCAAGCTTCAAAAAGGTGCCCCAACTAACCAAATGACCACCGGAGGGAATCGGGAGTGACCTCCCCTTACTTCCCCAGTGGTCACCAACCCCCTCCCACCCCCAAAAAAATAATACATTTTTTGCCAGCCTCTATGTCAGCCTGAAATGTCATACCCAGCTCCCAGACAGCAGTATGCAGGTCCCTGGAGCAGTATTTAGTGGGTGCAGTGCACTTCAGGCAGGTGGACCCAGGCCCATCCCCCCTACTTGTTACACTTGTGGTGTTAAATGATAAGCCCTCCACCCACCCCCAAAACCCACTGTACCCACATGTAGGTGCCCCCTTTATCCCTAAGGGCTATGGTAGTGGTATGCAGTTGTGGGTAGTGGGTTTTGGGCAGGGATTTGGGGGGCTCAGCACCCAAGGTAAGGGAGCTATGCACCTGGGAGCTATTTTTGAAGTCCACTGCAGTGCCCCCTAGGGTGCCCGGTTGGTGTCCTGGCATGTCAGGGGGACCAGTGCACTACAAATGCTGGCTCCTCCCATGACCAAATGCCTTGGATTTGGCCGGGTTTGAGATGACCGGCATTAATTTCCATTATTGGCGAAAACCGATGCAAGCCATCTCTGACATTTGGCCGCCCCCAACCGTATTATCGAAACAAAAGATGGCCAGCCATCTTTTTTGATAATACAGTTCGGGACTGCTCTTTGCGGCGCCGGCCAAATAGATGGCCAGCGCCATTTGATTATGCCCCTCCACGCCACCTGCTGTGTGCTAATGCCAACACAGCACATTCACTATGAATATATCTGCTCCATGCCTAACATAGGTGCCGGTATTTACATCAAGTTTTCCTTGGCATAAATGGAAGTGCCTAGAGTTAGATGCACCTTCTACATAAATGTACAGTTATTCCGTCTGTTAGAATTAGATGCCAGCATGGCCGCTAGGCATATTCTACAAATTCACTTAGGCATACTCTATAAACCACGCCTAAATCTAGGCACGGTTTATACATTATTTATTTATTTGTTTGTTTGTTTGTTTGTTTGTTGCATTTGTATCCCACATTTTTCCACCTCTTTGTAGGCTCAATGTGGCCTTAGCGGAACTATTTTCAGCGCTGATTTTTAGACACCATAAATGGAATCTGGTCCATTCTGTACTTTTTGCAGTAAGATTTATATTCAAAGCAACCATATCCTTAAATGAAGCTTAATCTCCAAATATTTCAGTCCTTTGATCTACCGCTGGAATGGGAATAGGAATGTTACTATAAGATCTTTTGTGTGGTGCATACTGAGAGGCATTTATTCAGATCTGAACCAATTGATTTTATTAACAGACAAATTGCCAAACTTATCAATAACCATAAGAAGGGGAGGGAGAATAAGAATTTAAGAACATTATCATTGCCATACTGGGACAGAACGAAGGTCCATCAAGCCCAGTATCCTGTTTCCAACAGTGGCCAATCCAGGTTACAAGTACCTGGCAAGATCCCAGAACAGCAAAACAGATTTTATGCTGCTTATTTTCCCAAGTACATCTTAGTAATGACTTATGGACTTTTATTTTCGGAAATTATCCGAACCTTTTTTAAACCCTGCTAAGCAAACTTCTTTTACCACATTCCAGAGTTTAATTACTGGTTGAGTGAAGAAATATTTTCTCTGATTCATTTTAAATGTACTACTTAGTAGCTTCTTTGCATGCCCCCTAGTCCTAGTATTTTTGGAAAGAGTAAACAAGTGATTCACATCTACCTATTCCCCTCAGCCGTCCCTTCTCCAAGCTGAAGAGCTTTAGCCGCTTTAGCCTTTCCTCATAGGGAAGTCATCCCATCCCTTTTATCATTTTTGTTGCCCTTCTCTGTACCTTTTCTAATTCCACTATATCTCTTTTGAGATGCAGTGACCAGAACTGCACACGGTATTCGAGGTGTGCTCGTACCATGGAGCGAATCAAAGGCATTTTAACATTCTCAGTTTTGTTTTCCATTCCTTTCCTAATAATTCTTAACATTCTAGTTGTTTCTTAGCTACTATTGCACTTTCAGCAAAATATTGGACTCTGGATTTCGAAGATATAGTAGGACATCGTCTGCAAAAGCAGAGATTTTGAAAGTTTCATCTCCAATATTGATCCCCTTAATGGACGATGTTTGTCTCAATACACAGAATAGCAGTTCCAGATCAAAGAGCAGAGGTGAGAGAGGGCACCCCTGTCTAGTATCTCTATGAAGAGAGTATGCTTTGGAGGTTTGATCATTAATATAGAGACACACAGTTGGACTGCTGTAAAACAGTTGCATCTTCTACATAAATTTGGAGCTGAATCCAAACCTCTCCAGGGCATGAAACATATATCCACACTCAACTCTGTCGAAGGACTTCTCCGTATCTAATGACACCAAGAAGCAGTGGCGTAGCCACAGGTGGGCCTCGGTGGGCTGGGGCCCACCCACTTAGAGCTCAGGCCCACCCAACAGTAGCACACGTTTAATGGTAGCTGGTGGGGATCTCAAGCTCTGCCAGCTGAAGACTTCCCCCTAATGGTAACGAAAATGCTACTCTCCATGATACTGGCACCTGTGCATGCTCAGTTTTCAGCGCATACCTACTTCAGACTGCCAAGGTAGAAAGAAGCATTTTCCTGCCAGCAGAGATATATTTTTGGTGGTTGGGGGGGGGGGGGGTGGAGAGAACACTTGGTGCCCACCCACTTCTTGCCTAGGCCCACCCAAAATCTGTTGTCTGGCTACACCCCTGCCAAGAAGTCCAGCGTGTCCATGTTATGTGCTAGGTGAAGAAGATGCATGCAAAGACATGTTTTGTCAGATGATAATCTACCCTTCACACATCCTGATTGGTCTGGATGCATAATACTTTGTGTAGGTGCAATAAGATGACCAGCTAGTATTTTTGCTTAAATTTTAACATCTAAATTAATAAGAGAAATCGGCCTGTAATTTGCAAAATCCAACAGGTCACAACCTGGCTTAGGAATTACAACTGTTTGGGCTTCAGTAACAGAACCATCCATTTGTCCAAGATCCAAAAGCTTATTAAATAAAGCATGTAACTTAGGCACCAAGGAGGACTGGAAGGCATGATAAAATTCTGCAGTAAAGCTATCGCTGCGTGGGGTTTTGTTGCAGTACATAAGTAATGCCACACTGGGAAAAGACCAAAGGTCCATCAAGCCCAGCATCCTGTCCACGACAGCGGCCAATCCAGGCCAAGGGCACCTGGCAAGCTTCCCAAACGTACAAACATTCTATACATGTTATTCCTGGAATTGTGGATTTTTCCCAAGTCCTTTTAGTAGTGATTTATGGACTTGTCCTTTAGGAAACCGTCTAACCCCTTTTTAAACTCTACTGAACTAACCGCCTTCACCACGTTCTATGGCAACGAATTCCAGAGTTTAATTATGCATTAGGTGAAGAAATCTTTTCTCCGATTTGTTTTAAATTTACTACACTGTAGTTTCGTTGCATGCTCCTTAGTCCTAGTATTTTTGGAAAGCGTGAACAGACATTTCACATCCACCTGTTCCACTCCACTCAATATTTTATATACCTCTATCTCAGAACTTCTCAGTGAAAAGTCTTTAGCTCATCAAAAATCTCCTGAAGTCTGATGGGGGGGGGGGGGGGGTCTCCAGAGAATTCCTAACTTGCAAGGACAGTATTGGACCAGCAATGGAATTAAAAAAAAATTGAGCATACATGGCATCAGGGCAAACACATTCAGACTGACAGAGATGCAAGTAGAAATCATAAAAATTATCCTCAATCTGGGTGAGTTAAAATTTTTCCCATTTACATCTCTAATGGAGTATATCAGTTCCCTTTGCTTCTTTCCTTTCAGATAATTGGCAAGCACCTTCCCTGTCTTATTATTGTGTGCATAATAGGAAGCTTGTTACACAGAGATTTCCTTACTGCACTAGGCTCTTTATTATAAAGAAATTTAAGTCTTATAAGCTTTTGAAGAGTAAGATTATCCCACTTAAGTTAAAGATGCCTTTCTAGGATCCTAATTTTGGTTTCCATATCACACATTTGCTTTTGCCTTTGCTTGTTCCTATGAGCACTAAATACTATTATGGAACCCTGAGTGGTTGTTTTAAATGCATCTCACCTAACTGTTTCAGATACTGGTGACAATTGATTTAAATAAAAAAAAGAATTTCCTTGCAGTTCTTTGTAATAAAGGCTAAAACGTTGGGATCCTGTAATAGTACATTGTTAAACTGCCATATTGGCTAAGGGTTCATTTGTGCTAAGGGATACCCAATCATAATCTAGTATAATAGGAGAATCCATGTGAACCTCATGAAGTAACTAAATAATATCTTTAGTAGTAAGGGATTGAAATTAATCCTAGAAACAGATTGATATAAAAGGGATTGAAATGTAAATTCCTGACCCTCCTGAAGTAATCTAAAAATGTATGCACAGTGTTACAGAATATACCCGATCCATGCCTAAATAAGACATGAACAAAAAAATGTAGTAGAGAATCCTATCGGAGTAACTCAATAATGTTTTCATATTGTATAAGGTAGAGTCTCATATGATCACCATGGCTGTTTTCACTTCACTCACTCGATGAACCTCTTTGCCCGTGTGTATTTCTAATCATAGACTCTTATCCCAACCTACCTATGCTGAAATAACTATTTCATTTACTCATAACATTGCATAAGGATAAATCAGTGGCTACATGACACTTGTCTGTTTTAACCGGTGTGCTCATAAGCCCCGACAGGTACCTGTTTCACAATTTGAGCTTTGTCAGGGGGGAGCCATAGCACAGGGTCTGTCAAAAAACAAAAAACTTCATTAGCCTACATACCACATTCAAAATACTCCCTTATCAAACATACCTCCTGCCTGCCTACTGCTTTTGCTGCCGGTTCGCCGCGACTTCGGCAGCAGCCCCTCTACCAAGACCCTGAAGCAGCAAGACAAAACGCTGGCCATCGTCAGCTTGGGGCGAGGGAGAGAAGGAACAAACTTTAGTTGAAGAACTTCCTAGTGCTGGTAGCTAGCGGTTTGAAAGATAAGTGCTCTTTCAATACCATATTTTTTGCATTATAATATAGACTGGTTCAGTCAAATTGATAATTTATGAGTGATATTGAATACAACGTATCACTCCTTTGTTCAGTATAATTGCAAATGTGTGAGTGACATTGAATACTACGTATCACTCCTAGAAGGTTTTTTGGCCAATGATGAACAGAGGATCTATTAAGACCAATTTAAGCTCTATTAGATGGCTTTAATCAAGGAGCTCTGTGAGGCCCTTTTCCTTCCTATATTATTCATAGAACGATACTACATTTAGAGTTTTATATCATTTTCATTAGGTGCATTTTTTGTAAGCCACCCTGGACAAGGGTGGGTTAAAAATAATCAATCCAATCCAATTCAACAGTGTACCTACAGTAATCTTCTCTTTTCATTATTATGATGTTTATTAACACTATCAAAACCTGTTGCTGTTTTGGGGGGGCTTGTGTTTTATCACACTGAACATTTTGATTATGTATCTGTTAGTTTATAGTCTGAATGCTGGTTCCTTTCATCATCCCTTAGTAAGTGAGATTTATTTATTTATATTCTGCATTATATCAAATTCTAAGCAAAGTACAAGAAACACATATAATAAAAGAACATACTATAATATACAAACAATTGCATAAAATAAAAAATCTCAAATCAACTTGATTTATACAAGTACATAATACAACCCATGCTGTTCAACAATTGTCAGCTAAGTTCATATCATATGACTGCTCAAAAAGAAATACTCTTAATGCTTTCTTTAATTCTTTATCTGTTTGAATCTCCCAAATATACAAGGGTAATGCATTCTGCATTTTCGGTCCCACTATAAAAATACACAGTGGACCTATATTCTTCCACCCTGATGGAATTGACAGAAGGTACATCCAATGATTTTTTACTTGCTGACCTCAGTGCTCTTGGGGGATGATTAAGTCTTAAATTTGAGGAGACCAGGACCAACACTGCATTATTTAACATTTAAAATAAAAACAATAAAATAATTTTAAAATGAATCCATTGCTCAACTGGCAACCAATAGAGCTGTCAATATAGGAATGATATGTGTATATCTAGAACAACCACTAATGACTCGCACTGTAGCATTCTGCACCACTTGAAATGCCCTCAGTGGGTTCTTTGGAATTCCAGCTCAAAGTCCATTACAGTAATCAAATGAAGGACAAACTATGCTTTGCACCACTGTATGAAAACTACAGACATTCAGCAGATCCCTTAGGGTCCTGTTTACTAAGGTGCATTAGTGTTAGTGTGCCTAAACAGCACGTGCTAACCAGGTAGGCACCTATAGGAATATTGTAGGTACGTACATGGTTAACGCATGTACTTGGTTAACACTTTTAACATGCCTATAACACTAATTAGTAAACAAAGCCCTTAATCTTCTAACCATTTTCAATTGGCTGAGGGACCAATCCCGCATAACTCTCACATTTCAAATGGTCCGTAATGTGACTAGGCAGTAACAAAATCTGAGTTTTAGCCATGTTCAATTTTAAATAATTCTCTTTCATCCATTTTTCGATGGTATTCAAACATAAACCCAAAAGCGAAAAATAATCCTCAAAAAATGGTCAATATTCAATAAAAATTGAATATCATCTGAATAAATTCTAAAATTCAACCCTAAGCAATATAACAATATACACAATGGCAAGAAAAAAATATTAATTGCTGAAATGCAGGATCCCTGTGGAACACAAGTAGAATACATTCACTGAGAGGATCATTCACCTCTACTAAGATGGTTTATGTTACACATAAAAGCTGGGTTAATAGCATCTCTTAAGTTTAGAGTCATCTTTCTTACCATCAATGGATTAAATAATCCAATTAAGAAAACAAAAGTTTTGACTCATCTACACAAAGGTGATCCCAATTTGGTCCTCCTGCAGGAGACCCACTTCAATTACAATGAATCATTCGAACTATAACAAGGATGGGTTAAAGAGCATGTTTCCTTGCTATTAAAAAAAAGAATAAAACAAGGGAAAAAAAAGAAAACAATGAGATTGCTATCCTCATTTACAAAGTACACACAATGACATTCATGTAGTATCACAAAGTATGTTTCTATTATGGTTACAAGTGACAGCACAGATGACTAAGTGGGAGGTTCTTAAAGCTATATTCAGGGGATTATTATTCATTATGTGGCATAGAAACATAAAGAACTTGGAAAAGTATTTTTATTTATTCATTCATTCATTCATTCATGCTTGTATCCCACATTTATCTAAAAATGAGTTTTGGTTCAATGTGGCTTACATTTACCAGTTGTTAGAGATTATATTGATACAATTACATTTACAAGGTTATATGATGTTGTGTTACTCTATAGAAGAAGAAATAGAACAATAATAAATTGTGGGGTCTTTTACTAAAGCTTAGCTTGAGTTTTCTGCAGCAGGGCCCAAATGAATACAATGGGCCCTGCTGCAGATAACTCAAGCTAAGCTTTAGTAAAAGACCCCCCTGCATTTCTAAACTAAATCCACACCAGAAGCAAATGTGGGGTACAAATGTAACAAACAAATAAATAAATAAAGTCATCACTTAAGAGCTTTGCGGTTGGTTTTGAGTTATAGCCCACCTCCCCCAAACACATACACACCACAATTGTTTACCTGCATGCACTGTGCACTTTAGCACTGAATTGTTACCAGTGCTGATAAGATTCACCATCTCTCAATACAACATAATTCACAAGTGTTCTTTGCTACTTATCTGGCTTGTTTGTCTGTTCTGATTAGATTGTAAACTCTGTCGAGCAGGGATTGTCTCTTCATGTTCAAGTGTACAGCGCTGCGTATGTCTAGTAATGCTATAGAAATGACGTAGGTTACTTACGTCAGATGAGGGCGAGCCCAGGAGGAAAGGAGGGACGTCCGAAGAGGCGATCAGCTGTTCTTGCCCATGCAGCGCCTTCACACAGAGGTGAGAGGCGCTGAGAGGGCCCGGTAAGACAGAGGGGGGCCCGGTGGAGGGGAGAGCAGTGGCAACAACATCAGGGGGGGTGGCAGGGGTGGGGCACGGGGCAGAGGATGGCGGGAGGCGGAGCTGAGGAGAAAGAGAGGAAGGGAGGGGGGCCGGGGCTGCCTAAAGTTATGATTTTTTAATGCAGGGGAGAGCAGGGAGCAGCGGGGACCTCGGGCGGGGGGGACAAGGCCATGCATAAAGGACGCTTCTGATGAGCGTTTTTGCCCCCTCCAGATCCTTTTTTTTTACATTTGCCAGGACTGCCTAAAGTTATGATTTTAATGCAGGGGGGAGCGGGGGAGCAGCGGTGACCTCGGGTGGGGGGGGGGCAAGGCCATCAATAAAGGACGCTCCTGATGAGCGTTTTTGTCCCCCCATGATTTTTTTTTTTTTTTTTACATTTAAGTTTTTTAAGCCGGGCAACCCCAACAAGAGGTACAGACCTCTCGTTAGCTTTCCCGTAGTTTTCCAGCGTTAGGGCAAGCGGAAAACCTTAGTGCATCTCATTTCAATAGGGTTCATCTGCATTCCGTTTTCGTTTGCTGCTACCGTCATCGGAAATTGGGCTTTAGTGCATGCCAGGGTGATCTACTTGTTCGTTAAAGGCTCGTTAAATGCTTATTAAAGGCTCGTTTAGTTTAGTGCATCTTGCCCTAAGTGTTGGTATTCAAACCACCCAATATTTAAAATGGTTTGACTGCCGAAACGGTACTTAACTGGCTATCTGGCAATTTTTTGCGCCAGATAGCCGGCTATCTGGTGCTGAATATTGTTGCATAGAGACTTAAAGATAGCTGGTTATATTATGCGAAATAACCGGCTATTCAGCAGTTTTCACCATGGAGCCAACTAAGTTTGGCAGCCATATTTGGGCGCCACAATAGGTGGAATAACTTTGGCTGGCTTCAACTTGACTGGCTAATGCTGAAAATCATCTTGGCTAGTTAAGTTGGAACCAGCCAAATTTAAACTGGATATTCAATGCTGGTTACTGGAAATGGCCCAGCATTGAATATCCAGGCTCAGCGCTGACCACAGGAGACAATCCAGCTATTTCTCGCAGTCTGAATATCGGTGCCCAAATCTTCTGTGGTACTTTGAGGGCTAAGGGATACATCATTTATTTCCTCTATTTACTGTGGAGGAAAAAAGACCTGAAAATACTACAGAAGGTATAAAGCAGCATCACCAACAGTGGAATGAAGCTCTATATTTACTGAGAAGGATATTTGGGGTCACTTGAAACCTTCTTTGATGGCAATAATTCATAGCACCAAGAATATATTGCTGTAAGTCTACAAGAATAGATCAAATTGACAAACCATAGATCAACAAATTACCAGGACTAGATGGTATTCGCTCTAGAATCCTGAAAGAGCTCAAAATGAAATTGCTAATCAATTAAAAGTAAACTGTAATTTATCATTCAAAATGACAATGATATCTGAGAATTTGAGGGTGGCCAATTTAATGGCAATTTTTAAAAAAATGTTTCCGTGGGTAGTCTGGAAACAATAGACTGGTAAGTCAAATATAGATGCTGGGAAAAAGTTGAAGTTATGGACTGAATTCTGTATATGGCACTGAAAAATCAGTGCTGATAAAAATGAGCACTAAGCACTATTCTATAGAGTTGGATGCCAAATGCTATTTTGTAAATGGCGCTGGGATCTGTGCCAAATTTTGGCATGAGGATTTACACCAACTAAAACCTGGTGTAAATTTTCATACCTAAACTAGGCGCAGATCTCCCTTATTCAGTAATACTATGTTCAAATTCCAGGAATGCCCCTGATTCATCCATGCCTCTCCCATGGTCAAGCTGCCTAGAGATGCATGTGCAAATTTAAATTGATGACAATTAGAATTGATAGCTGATTATTAGCACCCAGTTATCGGTGCTAATTGCCTTATTAATCAAGAAAATTGCACACGCAAATTAGGTGCATGCCCATATTTACGTGTGCAATTTTGAACACCATATAAAGAATTAGGGTGTATACTATGAAACAAAATTGCTAACTATAGAGGTAGATACAACTTAATGAAAATGAGTCAATATGGGTTCAGAACAAGCAAGTCTTGATTTACCAATTTATTCAGTAGTAGGTAATTAAAGAAGGCTCTTAACTGGATATCTCACACTGCCTGGGTGATCCATGGTTTTTCCGTGGAACGTAACTGCATAGTGATGCTGAATATTCATGGAAACCACTAGGGCACTATCCATTTGAAGGGCAATTCTATAAACCAGGTGCTCTAATTGCATACCTAAATGTATAGAATATTTGCATACATGCATATGTGCACACTTATGATTGTGCATACCGGTATGCTGTCCATAATGCTATTTTGTAAATATCTGCTTAACTTACATAGCATGTATTTGCAAAGGGGTGCACACAGAGGAAAGCATTGACAGGTCATAGGCAGGGCTCCCACGTACAAACATAATTTACAGAATACTGTGTTATGTGCCTCTCTGCCACATTTAGGTGCCCACACTTACACCAACTCTGACTGGTGTAAAAGCAGGTGCTTAAATGTTAGGCATGCCAATATTGGCCTATGCTAATATTCAATAACATCCAGTTATCGAATTGCTCCTGTAATATCCTGCAAGGTGCAAGTGTACTGCAGAAAGGGTAACACCAGTGTGCTTTGCCTGTAGTATAAATTGCATGATAGTGTCTATGTGAAGCCAAGAGTCCTACTTGAAGCTGAGTAGTGACAATGAATTGAATACTAAAATTAATCATAAAAAAACAAGAACTTCAGGTATCTTATCCTGTGCCATCCATCAGTGTTCTAAATGACATAGGCTTTCTCAAACAGTGGAGATGAGTTCCAGAGAAGAGGAGCTATACAAAAGAAGGCACCTTGTAGGGTAGATTCAAGTTGCACCTGAAGGGGAGGAAGGATGTATAAATGACCATCATGTAGTGAACAAAAAGCTCTGCAAGATATGTGCAGGATTATTACTAAGGAAAGATAAGTGAGTTGGTCAGAATACAGAACTCTGTATGTTAGAGTTAGGATTTTAATTTGAATGCGACACTTAACTGGAAGCTAATGGTGAAGTTTGAGAAATGGAGAAATGAGGTCTCGATATCTAGCAGAACTGAATTTTAATTCTCAACAGGTACAAGATATACATTATGCCTGGTCTGTGTTAAGCCACTGTTTCCCGCAGGGTGCTGCCCACTTGTTAGGTCCTCATTATATTGTTTGAGGTTTTCTTTTTTTCATGCAGATTCATGCTTCGTTTGGATCTGCAGCTACTCATATTCACATTGGGCACACAGAAGGGCCATATCCTGCCCATTGGGCAAGAGGCTTGGCTTCTCAGCAGTGGATATTTCCATAATCTGGTCAGGTCAGCATGGTATGAGAAGGGAACATCTAATGCCAGCAATCCTCGCACAGATAAGCTTGCACAAGTCTCCTTGGGCCTTAATCATCCACCTCAGAGGCAATGATTTAACATCAACACATAGCACTGAACTGGTTAAAAAGATGCAGCAGGACATTCTTGAGATATGAAGATTATGTTCAGCAGCACACTGTCCTACATTATACAGTGTCACGTCTGGAAAGGAGAAAGATCACATTGCGGTAGAGAAGACCAGGCAAACGATATTCAGGGAAGGCTGTGGCTAGGAGCATCGGTGAGGAGCCCTCAACATGTAAGGCACCACTGTTGTGAGCTAAGTCACAGTGGGGAAGTAGGAAAGCACACACCAGAGAAGGACAGCATCAAAAAGTTATGAATCAAAAGTAAAGTTGCCCTCTAAATTGAGGACACACATTGTCATATAGAAAGGGCCATTTCCTCTTGCACGGAGGGGAGAGCCCAGGTGGCTGTATTGTTGGAAGCTGCCACACAACTCCCCCCAACTTGGACAGTTGGAGGAGGGGAGGGGGAACCAAATGAGTTTGCTACAGCAACCTGGGGAAGAGAACAGGGGCAGATGGGAGCCAGTTTATACGGCGGTACCTATCAGGGTTTCGACGCCCAGAGTCTGGATGTTGAAATTGTGATTCTTGTCCTGATGGCCCCAAATACCAAAATGGTGTGTCTAGAGGACTACTCATAATTAGTTAGATAGAGATTAAGATGTAAGAAATGCACCTCTTGTCTTGTTATGGTTTAAGTTATGTTGTATTTGCAATTGATAAAGTGCATGTTGTCTGAGTGCTATGGCCTTTCAAATAAATTTCCATTTTTTGGAAAATAAACTTTGCTTTCTTATTTATTGAAGGCAAGGGAACCTGAGCAGGAAGCAGTGAGGGGGTAGGGCGTTTTAACATTTAGCACATGTTAATCATTAGCACATGTTAATGAATGTTAAATCTATTAGCGCACCTTAGTAAATTTAATCCCTTCTATAAAATCCTGGTGAAATGAGCACTTCTTAAAAATTGGTGCTAAAACACAGCCTATGTTGGCTCTAGTTCTTTCACACCTTTGGTAGGTGAAGACTATACATGTTTTGTTGAACTGCTGGAGAATAAAGAGTTTTTAGAAGCTTGGACTTCATTTTTTGTCTGATTCTCTTGGAACAACCTTTTTCTACCTTCCTTGCATCCATTTTTGTGGAAGGTTTGTGTCCCTCCTTTTTTGTTACAGAAAACCCAACAGTGAAATTTTAATATAGACATGTGTTACATATATAAAATGGGAAATAAACATGTACATTTTTGGCCCACCTAAGCTATGCTAAACCACATTCAGGCTTTGACCCTTTGAAATCTGTGTCCCTGGTTTCTCTACTTATAAATCACAGCTTTCTGAAATCATCAGTTACATATGTATGTGAACTACATGTGAACACTTTTCGCCCAATATTCAAAGCAATTTAAGCAAGCAGGAGAAGCTCCTGCTTGCTTAAAATGGCTGTGGCTGCCTAACTGTGGGTATTCAGTGGCACTTGACTGCTGAATATCGGCACAAGACAGCTATATTAAAAGTGGGCAGGTCAGGGGGCACTACTGGGGAGGATCCAACAGTTATGCGGGTAACGGCAATATTCAGTGACAACACCCACATAGCTAATTAGGCAAATTTAGTACAGTTGTCCTAAATTTATCCATGTAACTGTGCAGGTCCTGGCACCGAATATTGGTCGGGAACTGCTTAGTTTCCCTCCAATTCCCCCCTCCTACCCCCTCAACAAGGTCCATAACCCCATTCCCAACCCCCCACCTCCTACAAGACAAGAACCCCCACCCTCCTATATGTCCATAGCCCCCTCACATCTCCATCTGTACACCCAGCTCTGGATAAGCCCCCGGGCATACTTGAAGTTCCTGGTGGTCCTATGGGGTAATGGGGCAGAGCAAACCACATTTGCTCCTGCCCCTAGCAGCTGCCTTTACAAAATGGCTGCCGCAACCTATATGTATAATAGGCATTTGAGCCTAATCTGCCTTAGTACTACTTTTATAATGCTATGACTGTTGGAGACATTTTCAATGGCACTAACTAGATATTGCTGCTAAATATCCATGAACAGTTTAGCTGCAGTTGTTCAGTGTATTAAGTCTTTGAATATTGACCTAATATATTTTCAGACTGATTTTAGACTTCTATAAGTAGCAATTCAGATATACAGGTCAGTGCATCTCAAGTTTTACCATCATCGGACAGAATCTGCCGACATACAGCCTATTCTGAAATATAGAAAAAATGGATGTTTATGTGACAGATGCATGCAACATAAACATCAATTTTAGAAAAATAAATATATAAAATATTGATGGTTTGAAAGCTGGCATATAACCAGTTTTGTTGTACAATGGAAACATAACTGGGTATATGATGACACATATTCGGTTTTCTTTGCAACCTTAGAGCAGTGGCGGTCCTAGGGGCGCTGACACCCGGGGCGGATCGCCGATGCGCCCGCCCCCCGGGTGCAGCACCCCCCCCCATGCAGCGTGCCCCCCCCCAGCGAAAGGACACCCCCCACCCCAGCAAAAGAACCCCCTCCCCCATGGGTGCACGCCGCCATGGGGGTGCCACGCGCCGGTCAGCATCGTTCGTTTCCATGCTCCCTCTGTCCCGGAACAGGTTACTTCCTGTTCCAGGGCAGAGGGAGCATGGAAACAAATGACGCTGACTGGCGCGCGGCACCCCCCCCGGCGGCATGCACCCGGGGCGGACCGCCCCTCCTTGGTACGCCACTGCCTTAGAGATATAACATAACCAATTATTATCCCAATGCTGTCACAGTCACTATTTTCTTTGCCAGTTTGCCATTTGGGGGAAGGGGGCAAAAATCACTGGGGGATTAAGGGGGCAACCCACCCCCATGCCTCCAGTGGAGTGCTGCTCAATAGCAGTTGTTTACCAAATCCTTAAACGTGCTTGTAAGCGGGTATAACACCCAACATTGATCTTTTAGGACATAGACATTTAGTGCCCACTCAAAACAGACCCAGAACATGCCCATGTGCCTTTTGCATGGATTTTGGTTTGATACATGCATATCCCAGCTTTTTAAAATAGCGTCTGAGATGTTTATGAGAGATAAACCTTTAAGTGCCAGTTTATGCATATATCAAATACGAATAGGGCTTGTAAAATGAGGACCTTTATCAGCCATACTACAGAGATAATGCATAGAACAGTACACAGTATTTACACAAGCAAGCATTTTGCATATCTTTGTGGGTAATTAAGGAAACATTAAAAACTACTGTATAACATTGAGACCCATGCAAGGATCTCACACTACTGTCTGCTACCTCCAGGCCACATTGTCAATGAATTATAAGACCCCATAAAGATGAACTAGAAAAGGAAAATGAGGATCAGAACAGGATATCAACAACTATTGTTAGAAATGTTATATTTGCTCATGCACACACACACAATGATTTTATATTTATGCAGCATGTAAATTAAAGAAGAGCAGAGGGCAGCTGAGCAGAATGAAATGGAAAGGAAAGAGAGCTATGAAGGAAAAGAAGAGACTACTAAAGAAATGAGCCCCTTGTACAGACAGCCTGACGCCAGATGGCTTCTCCTAATAAATATTCAACCTTAACTCTGTTCCCATGTAACTTTGTTGTAAAGCTGCCAGCACACCCACACAGATCTGGGCCAGCAAAATGATTACAGTAGTACAAACAAAATAGTGCAGCAGAGGAAACAGGCAGACAGGGTCCAGCACGAAGAAAGACATAGCTGCAAAGACAGGAGATTAGGAACTTTATATTTAATGTTGAAATGCTTAAATGATGAGGCGGAAGTGATCTCCTGAGAAAATATTGTAGGCTTTTGTTTTCTTTAAACTACAAGGCAAACTATATATATATATATATATATATATATATATATATATATATATATATATATATATATATATATAATCTTTTTGTATAAATATTGGAAGGTGTGCAATTAATCAAAGATTAATATTTGTATACCCACATTTAGCCTTAAAATACTAGCACTATGCAAATAATCTTGCACTTTATTTTTTTCAAAGCTTGTACATGGATGCACACAGACCTTGAGTCACTACTCCTGAATATGCCACAAACTGTATTCATTGAGGAACATGGTTTTCTTTTATTCTGATAGTACTATGAATCTATGCTGGCTTTCAAAATTTCCTTTTCATCAATCCTCATTAGTCAGCTGATCAGCGAAAGAAATCAGGTTCCCAAGCCCTAAACTATTTGATTGTCGTCTTGATTAAATTCAATGCAGGTTTAGGACTCTTTTTCCAAAATCAGGATTTCACATGTAGCCCCTGGTTTTGAATTGGCAAACCTCAGCAGCAGAAGCGATGACTTTAAGAAGTGGCACTGAGATTGAGTTACTCCAACCTTTATGTTTTCTGATTTCTACTTTTCTCTCCCCAGGCTGCACCTAGGAGAATGGAGCCAGAATAAATGCTTTAGGCTGATCCTATTACATTTACAAAAAGCAAAGACAACCTATCTGCTTCATGTGGGAGCTGTTCTTCAAATTAATTCTATATGAAAACATGCTTGCAAATCAATATAATTTAGTACTTTGATCTCATTGCATATGTCTTTTTCCTAGGTTTTCTTTATTGAATTATATCCTGCACTCATTCTACAATTCAGTTTCCTACCACTAACAAACTTTTATCAATTGGGCAGGGGCAGATCATGTACCCAGAGGGGTACATTTTCAGCAGGACATCCTGCATATGATTTGTAACCTTTAATTTTGACGTTTCAAATGATACCTACACTCAGCAGTGCTGTATGCTTAGTGGGCACTGCTGAATGTAAAAGTATACTTAGATGTCCTGCCTACATATGTAAAGGGAAATTCTATAATGTAGGTGTTACCCATGTAAATGATGAAAAAAATTAGCACTTATCCATGTTTGTGCACACATAGCCATGTAAGGGGGAGGGGGTAGATAATCAAGGTGCAGTAAACCTGAGATTTTTACTATACCTTGATTTTCCATGGAAGCCACCAACCTGCAGTATTGTGGTACCACAGGTTCCTGACTCCCATGGTATAAACATAATACTGATGGTGATTAGCCTTTACAAGCAGCATTATACTGAAGTACCAAGGGCATTAGGCCAAAAAGCTGCAACCCGATTCTCCTTGGCCACATTTTAAAAGGGTGATACACAGCAAGCAGTGGTATATTATATGTATGGGAGCATTGGACCGCAAAGCCATGTCCTGATGCTCCCAAAACACCAGAGCAGGGTCTCACTGACTTCCAGACCCCTGGCTTAAGGTACCCCAATGCAAGCCCTGCCCAGCCCCCCACCCTGATCTTAAAGGTAGCCCTTATCCCCTCAAAGGGCAACCATAGCATCATTTGTGGTCTGGAGAGGATCCTTTGTGGGTTTCTGTGGTTCCTTCAAGGGACTCCAGGGGTCCACCAGGGTCTGGGTCTTCAGGCAGAAACAATGCCCAGTCACTCCTGTCCAGTCTGGCACCACATCCAAGATGTCATGAATACAGCTAGGAGCATATGTCCATATAATGAAATGTTTCCTTATATGGACATATGACCCCTAGTGGTAGTCTGTGGTAGTTCTGTGAGACGACCACTAGAGGCTCCTTTTTGGATGTGGCACTTGACTGGGCAAGAGCAACTGGGCATCACATCTGCCCAAAGATCCTGGAAGACTCTTGAAGAGCCCTAGAGCCCCCAGAGGACCTCCCTCAGAATGCCCAAAAGATCTGGAGTCCCTGAGACCCCTATACCACAAATGATGCTAAGGTAGCCCTTTGAGGAGACAAGGGCTACCCTCCAGGTGGGGGTAGGTGCTTGTCTTTATGGGGGTCAGCAGGTCTTGTGTCAAGGGTCCTTAAGATGGGGGTCTAGAAAACATGGGGGACTCTTCTCTGGTGTTACAGAAGCATTGGGATATGGCTTTGTGGCCTGATGCCCTCGGATATTGAAAGAACCACAGCAAAAAGGTTGGGTTATTCGACTGTTCTTTGAGGGAGCCTAACGCAACTTGTGGTGACACTGCAAGTTGTGTTAGGGCATTTGCATAGTAATCAGATGCATCACATGTATTTATATGTTTTGCATCTCATTAACACAACCCACAATAACTTAATACTGCGGCAGTATTTTCGATCAAGTGCGGTGTTAAGAGCCAAATAATGCAACTTATGGTCATAACGCTGCTTAATGAATTCCCCCCTTAGTCTTTGTATTTTTTTTGAAAAAGTAAACAGTTGATTTATGTCTACCCATTGCACTCCACTCAAGATTCTGTAGACCTCTATCATATCTCCCCTCAGCTGTCTCTTCTCCAAGCTACTATAATACTCCTGGGGTAACACACTGGTCTGGTTCCAATGTTGTATAAACGTATCTAACAGGAACCGTTATGTACAATAACCTATACTGTTTGCCTTTTTTTTTGTTTTCTATATGCTATTAATATGTGAAAAAGTTCTAAAAATATATATAAATATATTATAAGAGTGCTCAGAAAAAAGTGCCAATTGCTGCGGCACTTTACTGAGCACTCTTATTATATATATATATATATATATATATATAATAAGAGTGCTCAGTAAAGTGCCGCAGCAATTGGCACTTTTTTCTGAGCACTCTTATAATATATTTATATATATTTTTAGAACTTTTTCACATATTAATAGCATATAGAAAACCCCAAAAAAGGCAAATAGTATAGGTTATTGTACATAACGGTTCATGTTAGATACATCTTCTCCAAGCTAAACAGCCCTGACTTTTTTAGTCTTACTTCATAAGTTTTTCCTTCCCTCCTTTTTTTAACCCTGTTTTTATTGTATCTATTTTATGTATATTGTTTCTTGTTTTTTGATTTTCCACTTTTATAAACTGCTTTCCCCTGGATTCTATATAGCACACTTAGAGGAGCATAATCGAACATGAATGCCCATCTCCATGGGCGTCTATCTCCGAGAATGGGTACATGAAGGGGTGGGTTAGACCGTATTTTCGAAAAAAATGGGCGTCCATCTTTTTTTCCGATAATACAGTTTGTGACGTGCAAATGCATCAGATTTGTGCGGATTCGAGCTGGGTGGTTTCGTTTTTCAACAATAATGGAAACCGAAGGTGCCCAGCTCAAAAACGAACAAATCCAAGGCATTAGGTCATGGGAGGGGCCAGGATTTGTAGTGCACTGGTCCCTCTCACATGCCAGGACACCAACCGGGCACCCTAGGGGGCACTTGTAATAATTAAAAAAAATAATTAAAATACCTCCCAAGTCCATAGCTCCCTTCCCTTGGGTGCTGAGCCTCCAAATCCCCCCCCCCCCCCCAAACCCACTGCCCACAACTCTACACCATTACCATAGCACTTATGGCTGAAGGGGGGCACCTAGATGTGGGTACAGTAGGTTTTGGGGGCGGTTTGGAGCACTCCCATTTACTACCACAAGTGTAACAGGTAGGGGGGATGGGCCTGGGTCCACCTGGCTGACGTCCACTGCACCCACTAACAACTGCTCCAGGGACCTGCATACTGCTGTGATGGAGCTGGGTATGGCATTTGAGGCTGGCATGCAGGCTGGAAAAAAAAAGTTGTTAAAGTTGTTTTTGTTTTGGTGGGAGGGGGTTAGTGACCACTGGGGGAGTCAGGGGTGGTCATCCCCGATTCCCTCCGGTGGTCATCTGGTCATTTAGGGCACTTTTTTGGGACTTCTTCATGAAAAAAAGAGTTCAAAAAAGTGACCCAAATTCGCGCTACAAACGCCTTTCTTTTTTCGATTATAGGCCGAGGGCACCCATCTCTCCTCGGCCGATAAACTCGCCCCAGTCCCGCCTTCACCATGCCTCTGACACGCCCCCGTCAACTTTGCCCATTTCCGCAACAGATTGCAGTTGAAGATGCCCAAAATCGGCTTTCGATTATACCGATTTGGGTGCCCACGGGAGAAATACGCCCATCTCCCGATTTGGGTCGAAATATGGGCGTCTTTCTCTTTCGAAAATAAGGCGGTTAGCGTTCTGCGCTGAAAACCAAGCGTATTCTGTAACAACGTGTGTAACTTAATTGGCTTAACAAGCCAATCTGCTTTGTTAACAGCACTTAATATGCAATAATGAGCAGTAATTGGCAATAATTAGAATTCAGACATAACTTGCTAAACGTATTCTGTAACACACTGTGCCTAAATTCTAATGCATGCAGACAAAAAGGGGCATGGTTATAGGTGGGGAAATGGGCATTTCATGGATGTTCCAAAGTTTACATGCATTGTTATAGACTATGACCCAATGCACCTAAATCTATGCGCCAGGATTTATACCATGTTTTCATTGGTGTAACTGGAGGCGCGTAGTTTTAGGTGCTAGGATATTAATTAAGCATATTCTATATACCATGCCTAAATATAGGCACCCCTTATAGAATAGGCTTAGGTGGAAATGTTTTCCACATGGATTTTCAAGGCGCCATATATAGAATTTCTCCCTTTATGCCTGTTTGTTTAGGCCACAGCGGTATATCATATTTTATGAAAATAAATATATAAATAAAATTATGCTGGTCACCCTTATCTAATTATGCTATATCTGTTTCAAGATATGATGATCAGAATTTCACACATACCATAAACAATGCAGAGATAATAGGATATTCTTTGTTTTACTCTCTATTCCTTTCTATGTGTTCAGCAATTTTATCCTGTTTAATAATTTTAATTAGGGCTGCAAGTTAATTGCTGTTAACTCTGTGATTAGGGCTAGATTCTATATATGGCACCTAAAAACATTGGTGCCAAAAACACCCACATAAACAGTATTCTATAAGTTGTTCCTAAAATTTGGTGCTGTTGTAGAATATACACTTAAATGGAGAGTCACACATAAATTTAGGTATGGCTATTTGCACCAATGAAAATGTGGTGCAAATGACAACGCCTACATTTGTGTGGAAAACCATTATTCTGTAATTACATGTGGAACTTAAAGCTATGCCTACATTCTGCCCCCAAATGCCCATGACCCTTCCAGTTCTGCAACCCCTTTTTGGACAGCATGTAAATTTTAGACGGGGATCCTGTGCCTAACTTTATGAGCATTGGTCCCAATTAAATCTAATTAATGCCAACAATTGCTTGATTGGCTTGCTATTCAATTAAATTATGCATGCAAATTGGGTTCTTTCAGCATGCTGTATATCACCTGGTCCAGGTGGTTTGCTCTTTAATTTGTTGATTTGACCTATTATATCTTCTAGGTTTACTCGGATGTGTTTCAGTTCCTTCAAACCATTACCATTACATTTACTATGCGACTAGTTCCCTTACATGTAATGCACTTGCCCTTGTAGTTTCCATGAATTACTGAAATGGCCTGTACATGCACCCCTTGAAAGATTCAAGCACAGGCTACAGGTGGTCCAGACTATTGTTGGCAGGCTTGTGCTGAGGTACCCAATCCATGATGTGTCCCCCAGACTGTTACATTCCTTACAATGACTTACTATTAGTGCTTGAGCACAATTTAAAATCCTGTCCCTTAAGGCAATGGCCATATTTATCAATAATAATAATAATAATAGGCTTGGCTGGTATGTTCAAAAGTGTCATTTTATGCTCATCTCTTATTAGTTCAGAGAATGTATTAGAGCAAAAACATTCTCTATAGCAGCCTCCCTTTTGTGGAAGAAATGTCACCTGGAAATTAAAACTGAACTGAACTATCTTTCCTACAGGTAGAAATTAATGACCTGGTTCTTTCCTCTGGATTAGTCACCAGATTCCAAGCATAGCCTGTTCCTTAACTGATAGGGTGGTCCATCCTTCTTGTCAACAGAAGGACTGTTTTGTTTTTCTTGTTTTTTGTTGTTTTTGTTTTTGTTTTTTTTTGTTTTCTGAGTGTGACTCAGAGGCAGATGCACAAAAGCTTAATGAGCCTTTAATGACCCTCCAACGAGGAAAATTTGATCCGTTGCATGCATCAAAGGGCTTTTACCGAGGAAGCTAGCAGCTAACGAAAACGGAATGGAGATGAGCAATTAGTGTAAAAACCCCATTGAAACGAGATGCACTAACCTTTTCTGATTGCCTTTACGCAGGAAAAAGGCAGGAAATCTAATGAGAGGTCTGGACCTCTCGTTAGGACAGCTCTGTGCCAGGAAAAATCGTAAAGTGAAACTTTGAGCCAATCCCAGCGCATTAGCAGAGCTAAAAGCGCTGTGATTGGTCCAAAGGACGTCAGAAAACACATCAAATAAAAAAAAATAAAAAAAGGATCGGAGGGGGCAAGGGCGCTCATCAGGAGTGTCCTGTATGGACGGCCATGCCCCCCCCCCCGCTGCTCCCTACTGTCCGCCACTTCCCCCCCCCCCCCACACACACACGAGAAAGCGAAATTCTAGCAGCCCCGGTCCCCCTCCCTTCCTGTTCTTGTGTTTTGCAAAGCTAACTCCGCCTCCCGTCATTCTTCCGCCCCGTGCCCCGCCCCTGCTGCCCCCCCTGAGGTCGACTACGCTGCTCCCCCCCTCCACTGAGACCCCCCTCCCTATTACCGACTCGAGCAGTGCCTCTCACCTCTTTCTGAAGCGCTGCACGGGCAGGAAGATCTGTTGTGTTGGTCGCAGAGTCTCCATGACGTCTCTTCTTCCCTGGCCTAGGCCCCGCCTCCTTCTGACATAAGTAACCTACGTCAGAAGGAGGCAGGCCTAGGCCAGGGAAGAAGAGACGTCATAGAGACTCTGCGACCAACACAACAGATCTTCCTGCCCGTGCAGCGCTTCAGAAAGAGGTGAGAGGCACTGCTCGGGTCGGTAATAGGGAGGGGGGTCTCGGTGGAGGGGGGGAGCGGCGTAGTCGACCTCAGAGGGGGCAGCGGGGGCGGGGCACGGGGCGGAAGAATGACGGGAGGCGGAGTTAGCTTTGCAAAACACAAGAACAGGAAGGGAGGGGGACCGGGGCAGCTAGAATTTTGCTTTTTCGTGGTGGGTGGGAAAGCGGCGGAAAGTGGGGAGCAGCGGGGGGGGGGGGGCAAGGCCGTCCATACAGGACGCTTCCGGACTAGCACCCTTGCCCCCTCCTGATCCTTTGTTTTTGGATTTTGCTGACCGGGTAGCCACGTGTATGTGTTGTGGCTTTTTTTTGTTTGTTTTTACGTTTGCAGCATGCGCAGAGCAGCCAGCAAAATGCTTGGCTGCTCTGCGCATGAATTAGGGGCCGATTACCGATGTGTATTGTGATTATTTGATACATTGTACGTTTCAATACCGATCTGAGCATGTGTGACTTTTTTTTTGGTGCATTCTTCGTTTTTTTTAAATCGTTAGGGACTTTAACGATTTTGATTTTTTTACGTTTGGTTGCTGCATCTGCCTCTCAGTGACAAAGGTGTGCAGTTTTGTGTACTTTGTCACTATTTGGGTTTCTGTCAGGGATTTGTGACCTGGCTTGGCCACTGTTGGAAACAGGATACTGGACCAGATGGACCATTAGTCTGATCCTGTATGGCTGTTCTTATGTAGTCAGGGATCAAAGTTCTGTGGCAAATTTAAATTCTGTTTCTCCTATTTCGTTTTCGGAAGCTATCTACATTATAGCATTTACTCTCTCTGTGCTTCTATGTTCTGTTTATTTTTTATTGCATTTTTAAAAACTTTATACACTGCTTTGAGCACAGCTGTTTTCATTGCGGTTTATAAACATAATAAATAACTACACTGGGGTAGGGTAAATCCAAACTTCTAAAATTCACCTGTTAACTTTTTAGCTTATTCCTACTTGTGGATAGTTTTGAAGCAAATATTTTATTGATGATATATTATCAGGAATCCCTGACTGTGTTGTGAGCAGCCACTTCAGATGAGATTTCTGAGGCTCAATTCTAATGTATGTGCAACACATTGACAGAAAGCTAGAATAACTAGGAATTGAACACGGCTGGTTTATTAGTTACTACCTTACAACAGTCAGTCTAAAACAAGGCAAACAAGGTCATGAACCACAAGATCCAGGAAAATAAGGCAATAGGATTACATAGAAAACATGGATTTGATAATATGTGCCATGCCAGCTGGACCGACATGTACTCCTGGTATGCTCTGAGAAACACCCCTCCCACTCATAAACACCCTTTCAGTTTCAAACTCTCCAATTTGAAATTACTACAGGAACACAAGAGGCAAGTAATGCAACAGAGCAAACATATGCAAGAAATGATGAGCAATGAATCAACAGGGAGCAGTGCCAGAGGAAGAGAAGATATATTATCCCAGGTGAGCTGGGCTGGCCAGGCTGAGTCAGTCAGAGCCCAAGAGACTAATACCCAGCTGTGGCACAATGCAATCTGCAGCAAAAACTGGGAGAGCAATGTTTTAGGACTCAAGAATCATTCCTGAAACATAAATTATAAATATTCATAAAGCAATATTAGGATGTTTAAATGCTGAAATCAATACTGTATTTTTAATTGAAGCATATTAACACTGCTTTACTGCCTGATTTCCACACAGTATCTGAAATAAAAGGGATTAAAATTCTAATGATTGCAGAGGGTGTGGTTGCAGATATTCCTTTGGTAGATCTTAATGACCTTGGAGGTGCATAGAGTGAGACCCTGTTCTTCAAGAACTTCGGCCCATTACCTTGAAGATCAGACACAGAGTTTTTAATTTAACTCTGTATAGTACTGGTAGCCAGTAAAGCTTTTGGAGCATTCTGAATCAATCCTTTTTTAGTCAGAGCAATGTAGAGTGCATTACAGTAATTGATTCTTGATATTATCATTGTGTGAATCACTGTGACAAAATATGCATTCTCAAGGTATGGAGATAAACAGCATCGGTGTCACAGATGATACAGACAGGCTTCTGAAGATTGTTTGGAGTTAGGGGATCAACAGGTTCCTGACCTGTGAATTAAGGGGAGCTCATAGCTCCTAAAAGGGATTTTGTTGATTTTAGGTATGTGCTTGGGTTAGGAACCCACAAGAGTTCAGTTTTACTGGGGTTCACACAAAGTATGTTGTTTTTAGACTTTTCTTGAATTGTTCTTCTTTAACAGAAGATAGGAATGAGGGTCAAGGGGCTGCTGGATACAGGTAAGAGTGAAGAGATTTCTGTTCAACATGACATTCTAGATCTTTGGCTTCCATTATCTACTGGATTTCTTCAACATCATACCCTTCAAATTTCTCCAGGGGAGATCCAGCTGTACAGAATTGTACGATGATCTGACTGACCCAGTTTTTGAACCTGTGTAAAGAAAAAGAGCATCTAAGTGTGGATGTCCTGCCATATGTAGTCTATTACTGGGTTGTCTTCTTGCAGTTCTAACTCAATTTGTGTGAAGATGTAGAAAAGTAGTTTAAGTAATATTCCCCCATAAGCCTAATATCTGCATAGGATCATGTGCACCCCAATTTCAAAAGGTGAAAGAAGTGGAAGGTTGAAAACATTCTTGGGAACCCTGTAAGACTGAGTAAGGACCATTTTGTATTTCTTGATTACTTGAGTTTGCAATGTGTTTGCCACTGGGAAAGATAGTGGCAACCAGAAACATGACTGAATTTACTTTTTTTTTTTTTTTTTAAATTAGGAAGCAATTGTGTGTTACAAGTCTCAAGGCCAAGCTGAAATTATTTAAGACTCTGGGATCCTTAGGCAGATTAGAACTTTTTCCCCCTCACCCATAGTGGGAGGGGGATAGGGGATGGGATTTGATATACGCCTTTCTGTGGTTAATATCAAAACAGTTCACATATTATATACAGGTACTTATTTTTTACCTGGAGCAATGGAGGGTTAAGTGACTTGCCCAGAGTCATAAGGAGCTGCAGTGGGAATTAAACTTAGTTGCCCTGGTTCTGAGGCCGCTGCACTAACCATCAGACTACTCCTCTACTCCTGACTGAACTTAAACAGACACAGAGTGCAGTCATAAGGACACTTGAGGGGAAACAGGTAAAAAGAAGTGAAAGAGATACAGACAAGAGCTTGAGTACTTGCTCAATCATACAAAATCTTAGAAGGGCAATGAAGCAGTGGCGTAGCCAGACTGACAATTTTGGGTGGGCCTGAACCCAAAGTGGGTGGGCACAAAATTTTCTCTCTACCCCACCCCCCCAGCAAAATTTAGTCACACTCAGATGCATTTGTCACACAGGGTAAAGTGCTGCTTTTCAGTGCATCCAATTTCAGACAATTTATTTAATAGCCTAATCCTTTTCACTGAGCTTTCAGAGGCCAAAACCTCCTGCCTCAGGTCAGTATAATGCTGTTACGGTATCCTCTCCTGACCTAAGGAAGGAAGTATTGGTCTCTGAAACTTTATTAACACCATATTACTTTATCCTAAATTAAAAATAAAATTATTTTCTTTACCTTTGTTGTATGGCCATTTACTTTTTCTCATTGTGTTGCTCCCAGTCTCTAGATTCTGCTTTCCTTCGTTTTCGCTTAACTCTTCTTCCAGGGTTTCCTGGCCATTTGTCATTTTTCTCTCCTTTTTCTTTGCTTTCTTCAATATTTTTCTGCCTCTCTCTGTGTCCAGATTTAATTCATTCTTACTATCCATTCTTTAATTTCCTTCATCTACTTATGGCTTTTCATCTTTTTCTCACCCTTGTTCTCCCCATGCCCCTTCTTCTTATTCTCCAATCTTTCACTACTCCCCCTTTCCATGCAGCAGCTCTCCTCTTTCTCTCCTCATCCTTCCAGTGTCTCCCCTCTCTCTCCCAATCCTTCCAATAGTCTCCCCTCTTTCTTTCTGCATCCTTCCATCGTGTCACCTCTTTCTCCCTACCCTTCCATCCAGCGTCTTCCCTCTTTCTCTCCCCATCCTTCTACCCATCTACCTTCTCTCCTGATCCTTCCATCTAATGTCTCTCTCCCTCCTTCTAACCAATGTCTATCTCTCTACCCTTTTCTGTTCAGTGTCCCTTCTCTCTCCACATCCTTCCAGTCTCTCCCCTTTTTCTCTGCATCCTTTCATCCATCTCCCCTCTTTCTCTGCCATCCTTCCATCTGTTTTCCCTCTTTCTCTCCCCATCCTTCCGTTTTCCCTCTTTCTCTGCCATCCTCCCATCTGTTTTCCCTCTTTCTCTCCCCATCCTTCCATTTTCCCTCTTTCTCCCCATCCTGCCATCTATTTTCCCTCTCCCGATTCAGGCCCACCAGCCCCAACTCCCATTGCCGGCCACTGCTGCTTTTCCTGATGAGCAGCAGGGCCAGCGCTCAGCTGACTGAGCTGAGCGCCAACGCAAACGACGACTCACTCGATGAGAAAAAATGTTTTTAAAAAAACGCGGCACCGCAGGCAGCCTCGAAGCATTGGCTGCTAGCTCTGCAGGCTCCTCCCGTCTCTTACATCACTGCCCCTGCTTCACTCCAGGGGCAGTGACGTAAGAGACGGGCGGAGCCTGCAGAGCCAGCAGCCAATGCTTCGAGGCTGCCTGCGGTGCCGCATTTTTTAAAAAACATTTTTTCTCGTCGAGTGAGTCGTCGTTTGCATTGGCGTTCAGCTCAGTCAGCTGAGCGCTTCTCCTTTTTGTAGCGCCGGCCCTGCTGCTCATCAGGAAAAGCAGCAGTGGCCGGCAATGGGAGCTGGGGCTGGCGCGGGCCTGAAGGAAAAGTGGGTGGGCAGGCCAGAGCTGAAATTGGGTGGGCCTGGGCCCACCCAGGCCCACCTGTAGCTACACCCCTGCAATGAAGGCTGTTATTTTTGTTAATTTGTTGGTGTTTAACTTAGGACTAGATGTTAAGCAGGTGGTGGTCACGATCTTTTTGACTGTGGACAGTTTTATTCCTGGATATTCAATGCAGCATCATTATCTGGGCATCAACATTGAATATTCAGGCATATGCAGTTAAAACATACGTGGTTAAGAACAAATTGGTGAGACATGGAGTCACATTTGTCTATCTGCTCAGTAATTTTATTCTTTATAATGGTTTCCAATATTTTGTCCAGCACTGAAGTGTTACATTGGCCACCCTCAAATCTTCAGGTACTATGGATTTTGATAACACTTGACATTACTAATAACAGATCAGCAATTTCATGTTTGAGTTATTTCAATACCCTGGGGTACATACCATCTGGTCCAGGTGATTTACTACTCTTTAATTTGTTGATTTGTCAATTAGGCAATTGATCATTATCTGCCATCATTTACTATGTTTCTATTGGGCTCATTTTCAAAACAGAAAAATGTCTAAAAAGTGGCATAAAGCAGCATTTGGAAGTTTTTCTCACAAGAATGTTCAAATCAGTGTTTTTTAAACTTATTTTTAAATGTTTTTCTACGAAGTCCATCAGAAGTATATCCAAATCTCAAGGGGGCATGTCATGGGTGTGTTCAGGCCAGGACTTGGGCATTCCTAAGACAGACGTTTTTCAGCCTTAACGGAACAAAACAAAAACGTCCAGGACTAAAACTAAGACGTTTTGAGTTAGACCTGTTTTTATGATGAATAAGGCACAAAAAGGTGCCCTAGGTAACCAGATGACCACTGGAGGGAATCGGGGATGTCCTCCCCTTATTTCCCCAGTGGTCACTAAGCCCCCCTCCCACCCCCCAAAAATGTGATGAAAAACATTACTTGCCAGTCTCAGATGTTATACTCAGGTCCATTAGAACAGCATTCAGGCCCCTGGAGTAATCTAGTAGTGGTGCAGTGCACTGCAGACAGGTGGACCCAGGCTCCTACCTCCCCCTACCTGTTACACTTGTGGAGGAAACTAACACTTGGACATTTTTCTGCTATAATGGGACAAAACAAAAACATCCAGGGCTATAAACTGAAAGTTTTGGTCTATACCTGTTTTAATAAATGATAATGTACCTCTTCTGTAGTTTCATCCAATTCAAACCATTAACTTTTAATTTGCATAGGACCATCAGAGGTGGACTTCTTCAAGAGAACAAATTTCTCAACCATTAACTTTTAATTTGTGTAGAACCATCAGAAGTGGACTTCTTCAAGAGAAAAAAAACCTCTCAAATATTCAGGAAGTAGGTGAAAATTATTATGGACTGATGACGAACTTGGTGTATCATCTACTTCCTGAATATTTGAGAGATTTGTTCTCTTGAGGAAGTCCACCTCTGATGGTCCTATACAAATTAAAAGTTAATGATTTGAATTGGTTGAAACTACAGAAGAGGTACATTAGTATTGTTACATAAATATGTCTGTAATAGACTAGTTACAAATTAAGCATGACATTTGGACACTTATTTAAAAATGAACCATAAAAAGTGCCCTAGATGACCAGATGACCACTGGAGGGAATCAGAGATGACCTCCCCTTACTCCGCCAGTGGTCACTGACCCCCCTCCCACCCCCACCCCCCCAAAAAAGTGATTAAAACCAATATTTACCAGCCTCTATGCCAGCCTCAGATTAGAGCAGGAAGCAGGTCCCTGGAGTAATCTAGTGGTGGGTACAATGCAGTGCAGACAGGTGGACCCAGGCCCATACCTCCCCCTACCTGTTACACTTGTGGTGGAAACTGTGAACCCTCCAAAACTCACCAGAAGCCCACTGTACGCACATATAGGTTGGAGTAGTGGGTTTGGGGGGACTCAGCAAACAAGATAATGGAGCAACGGTGAGATGTGTACCTGGGAACATTTATTTGAAGTCCACTGCAGTGCCCCCTAGGTTATCCCACTGTTCTGCTGGGATGTCTGTGTGGCCAGTCTACTAAGAATGCTGGCTTCTCCTACATCCCAATGGCTTGATTTTATGAATTTTTTCACTTGGACATTTTTTATTCAAAAATGGACCAAAAAGATAAACGTATAGAGCACAAAAACATCTAGAAAATAGCCATTTTTGAATTAAAAAAAGATAAACATTTTTCTAGTTTGAAAATGACTATATTTCCCACTTGAATTTTGGACATTTTTAGCAAAACATCCAAAGTTGGACATCATATTGAAAAAGCCCCTTCATGTCATTTTCATGAGGGCATGCTGTATCTCATGATATCTTGCAGGTTTTGCTTAGTAAAGATACTCTACGTCGGGTATTTTTACCACATGATAAAGAGTTCTCTCATATTGTTATATCTCACTAACTTACCACAATAATATTGTTAAATTGTTTATAATATATAACCCATTTTATTTATTTATTTTAACTCACAGTTCTTGGTGGTTTGCAATATAGAAACACTTATAAAATAACACAAATTCAATACAAAGACAATTTAAAATCTACTAACATAAATCTGAACTAATATAAAACCAGCAGCCCAAATAGAACATATTCCAGTACCTATTCAATTAATTAAATGTCTGAGTAAACAGATATGCTTTCAGACATTTATGGGAAAGCAATGTAATTATTCATCAGGTGTAATTCTTCTGGTAGCCCATTCCATAAGCATGCACCTTCAATATAAAACAATTTTGATCTAATATCTTCAAGAACAACTTGATTATAAGTAGGCACTGACAACAGTAACTTTCTAGGAGATCTCAGTGATCGAGATGGAACATATCTTCTAAGTGCAACAGTGAGAGGAATCAGGACTTTGCCACTGATGGCCCTATAAATCAAACTAAGCACTTTAGACTGGACTCTATAATTAACAGGCAATCAGTGTAGATTTCACAACACTGTAGAAATGTGTTCAAACCTGGATAATCCAACAATAATTCCAGCTGCTACATTCTGGGCCACTCACAATGGTTTCAAAACACAAGGTGGTAAACCCCAAAACAAGCATTACAGTAATCAAATAATGAAGTTGTCAAAGATTGCAACACAGTACTAAAATTCTCTTCAGTTAACAGACCTTTCAATCTTTGCAAGACCCTCAATTTAAAGAAGGTCTTTTTCACCAAACCTTCACATTTGATTGAAAAGATAAAGTTGAATCCATAATCATACCTAAACATTTCACTTCTCGTTCAATGGGTATAATTTCATTCTCAATAACAAAATTCATAGGAAATTCCACTGAGGATGCATAAGAAAGCACCCGTAGCAGAGTTTTAGAAAGAAGATAGAATTAAGAACTGAGACATTCAGGTCAGGATGTTTCAAGTTTCTCTAGTATTTTACAAGAATCTTCTTATATAGCGGCAGTTCTAAAATACAGGAGAAATGGACATTTAGGCATCAGGTACAGATGGCACAAATATACATTTTAGAAACAGAAATGTTGACATTGTCAATGGGTTGAAGACCAGCACATAAATGTGTTCAAGCCAGAACATACACATTTACCCCCCAGTTTACTAAACCATGCTAGCAGCAGTCATGCATCAATGCCAACACAGCCCATTCAAAGTGTATGGGCTGTGTTGGCATTAGCACACCGGCAGCCGCTAGTGCTGCATAGTGTAATAGTAAACAGGAAGGTTAGTTTTGCAATTTTAGAAAAATAAATGTATATTTTACCAGTGCTGTCAGAGTTGTCCTTGCCAGTTTAACATTTTTTTTTTGGGGGGGGGGAGGGGAGAGACAAAAAACACTGATAGATTAAGAAGGTAACCTCTCTTAATCCAGCCAGCAGCTGTTTACCAAATCCTAAATGTGATTGGTAGCAGATGTAACTCCCAATGTCGATCTTTTAGGAATGGACATTTACACCCCCATTTACTAAGGCTCACTAGCATTTTTAGCACGTGCTAAAATTTAGTGTGCACTAAATTTAGTGTGCACCTATGGGTGTCTCTAGTGTTAGTATGCACTCATTTTTAGAGCGCACTAAAAATGTTAGCATGCCTACAGCGCGGCTTAGTAAACAGGGCCCTTTGTCCCCGTCTGAAATGGGGATTCAACATCTATCAACTTGTCATGCCTTTGTCCCACCCAAAACACACCCATAACAAGGCCCCTTGCCATTTGCATGTACTTAGGTTGGAAACATGCATATCCCGGCTTTGTAAAATGGGGACTTAGACGTTTATGCAAGATAAATGTTTAAGTGCTGGTTTATGTACATATTAAACCCAAATAAGGATTATAAAGCGAGGTCCATAACTTCACAAAATTATTGCACTTTAGTATATCTAGTTCACAGCATTTAACTTTATTGTATGAGAATTATTGAACTTAAATTTAGCTAGGTTTGGGCCACAAAAGAAAATTATAATAAATACAAAGAAAAACTCTTTGAAAATGAAAAGCAATAAAATTTCATTTATAGTTCTAATTTCCTTTAGTGATGATCCCCAAGTAACTGAAGATATTGTAAAGTCTTTAGATGAGAACAATATTGATGTTTTCCTCTACATGTTTATGAATTGAATAAGATAGATGTGTTCATTCATATGAACTACCATTATTTTCTGTGAAGGTTTAATATTACAGAAAAACCATTAGCATATTTACAAATTAATCTTCTCAGGGAAAAAAAAGATCAAAGATTTACAAATGGAAATGCTTTATTACTTTTAAGCTACAAAATAAAAAGAGGCAAAAAAAGAAAACAACAAGGAAAGATATACAACTTTGCTTCTAACCATGGCACCACAGGGCCAATTTTATTTATTAGGGATTTAGATAACATCTTTCAGCAGCAGCTCAAGTCAAGTGATGTTCAGGTACAGTAGGCATTTCCTGTTTCCATAGAGCTTATACTCTGGGGGGGGGGGGGAGTCTTTTACAAAGCCGTGCTAGCATTTTTAACTCGTAGTAAAAATCAGCTGGCAGTAAACGCTGAGACACCCACTATATTCTTACTGGCATCTCAGAATTTACCACCAGCTGATATTTACCACCAGCTAAAAACGCTAGTGTGGCTTTGAAAGAGGCTCCTTGAGTTTGTACCTTAAGCAATAGATGGTTAAGTGATGTCCCAAGTCACAAGGACCATCAATGGGATTTGAACCACTGCTCCAATGGCTTTTCCATTTGTGTTGCAGTTACAAAGTGTGCGGGAACTTAGAGCTTGCATATTTTGTGCTAATTTTCTAAAACAAACTATCTAGATAATTTTTCTTTGAAAATTGTCTTAAATATCATGCTGTAATAAAACCACATGATCATTTTGCACCCATCTTGCTCATGTGGCTGGAGAAGGTAAAATAATGTGGAAAAAACTTATATAAAAATTCTGACATAAACATACCTCCAGGATTGCACATGTGGGGCAAAGTAAAGGGTGAGGTCAATTGATATTATTTTATGCCACCTGACCAATGAGTCAGGAGCAAGTGAGACTTACTGCTACTTTGGAGACACTGGAACCTTGTCAGATCAGATAGGAAGGACTTGGCGGAGGGGTAGTGGAGGCACGAAGGGAGCAACTTGGAGAGTTCTACAGAGGAGGCAATTGTACTTGGCTGGAGGGAATTTATTGTGCTTTGACTGGGGAGGGGGTGGAGAGAGATTGAAGGATCTTCTCTGAGAAAGAAGGTTTGTGGTGAGATGCTTGGAGAGAGTGAGTTTCTTATTATAGGATGGTTTATACTCCAGAAGGAGGATGAAGAAAAGTGATGCCTGTGGAAAGGGGGGATTTCTACTTCAGGGGGGTGAGCAAAGTTCACTGGAAAAACAGATATCCAATGAACATCATGGGTTGGAATCAAACAAGAAAAATTGATGAAATGCAGAGTTACGAATCCTAAACTATATCTGTATGCTACATTAACTTAGACATGTAAAAAGTAATTTTATAACAGATCACCTAGATTAGGAGGTCAAGTAAGCACATTTTTTGGACATTTTTTTTTTAGACAGAGAGAGGCATTTTTGAAAGAATGTCCAAGTCAGAATTGGGACATCCTGTTTGCAATGTCCAAAAAGAAATCATCCATCTCACATTCATTTTCGAACAGGAAAAATGTTGGGTTTCCTGTTTGAAAATACATGAGAATGTCCAAAATGGATAGCCATTTTCCAAAATAAAATGTCCAAATTATGTATGCCAGAAAAAAGAAGGAGGGGACAAGGATGTCTGTCTGGCAGTATTTGTACAAAAATGGCCACACAGACATCCCTACAGAGTAGAGGAGCAGCCTGAAAGTCAATGCAGTGTGCTGCTGCGACTAAGAAAGCAAACAGAATGTTAGGTATTATTAGGAAAGGAATGGAAAACAAAAATGAGGATGTTATAATGCCTTTGTATTGCTCCATGGTGCGACTGCACCTCGAATATTGTGTTCAATTCTGGTCGCTGTGTTTCAAAAAAGATATAGTGGAATTAGAAAAGGAACAGAGAAGGGTGACCAAAATGATAATGGGGATGGAACGACTTCCCTATGAGGAAAGGCTAAAGCAGCTAGGGCTCTTCAGATTGGAGAAAAGATGGCTGAGGGGAGATATGATAGAGGTCTATAAAATAATGAGTGGAGTGGAATGGGTAGATGTGAAACGTATATTTACACTTTCCAAAAATACTAGGACTAGGGGGCATGCGATGAAGCTACAAAGTAATTAATTTAAAACAAATTGAAGAAAAGTTTTCTTCACTCATTGTGTAATTAAACTCTGGAATTTGTTGCCAGAGAATGTGGTAAAGGTGGTTAGCTTAGCAGAGTTTTAAAAAGGTTTGGGCGGCTTCCTAAAGGAAAAGTCCATAGACCATTATTAAGTTGGACTTGTAGAAAATCCACTATTTTCTGGGATAAGCAGCATGAAATGTTTTGTACTTTTTGGGGATCTTGCTAGGTATGTGTGACCTGGATTGGCCACTGTTGGAAACAGGATGTTGGGCTTTATGGACCTTTGGTCTGTCCCAGTATGGCAATATTTATGTACTTATGTACTTTAATCCAGGACATTCAGGTTCATATTCCACTGCAACTCTGTTATTTTAAATGGTGAGCCCTCCAAAGACAGGAAAATACCTACTGTACCTGAATGTACACCACCTCAATAACCCTCAAGCTTGAATGTGTCTTTAATATTTAGGTATAGTACATATATCTTTGGTTCTGAAGTGCTCACAATTTAAAGGTTAAAAATTAAAAAAAAAGAGATAGCTGGGTCACCTGGTTTACAGTTCTCTGCACTGTCCACTTGGCTACTCTTCAGACCTGCTTGCTGCTGTGTTCAGAATGTCTATAATACCTGATGTTGTCAGGAGCCTAGTTTCCCTTTCTGGTGTCAGTTTCAGGGGTGAGGGAGGGGGGAAAGTAACCACTGGGGGATTCATTAGGGGGGTCATGCCTTAATCCTTCCTGTGGTTAGCTGCTCAATCAGAGCATGTTTTGTACCCTGGACATGATTGAAACAGGTCTAAATACAAATGTCCTTCTTTTTACACTTGGCCGTTTCTTCCCGTTTGATTATTGCTGCTGACCATTTTAAATTTGGGCCCTCCCTCTTCCCGCACAACACACTCCCTAGCTATTTGGACAAACTGCAGTATAGAATATCCAAATTCTGCCTTTTAAAAATCACAATTTGGACGTTTTGGGCAGATGGACCTTTTTTTTTTTTTGGACATTTTGAGACTTCCATCTGCTTTAAAATGAGTGCCAGAGACACCCACTCTTTGTGTATTTATAAAATTACCATACAAAATATACAAATGTAAACTGTTCATATATAAACTAAAAATATGTGAGTAAATCATTTTCTACCCATATTTCACCTCCCAAACCTAAAAGGGCCATACGATCAAGCGCTGCTGGTGGCAGCATTAGGTTCCCTCTCATCTTCAATCCTTCCATTATCTGTTAAGGTGGAATGATACAGAGTTAAGAGATGCCCATTCTTAAGAACCATTCCCTTGATTCCTCACTTCTCTCTCATTATCACCCTGTCTCTAATCTCTCTTTCCTGCCAAACTACTGGAAAGTTTTGTTTTCCCTCCGCTTGCTCAGCATCTTAGAGACCTTCAATTTTCTTCATTCTTTGCAATCGGGGTTCTGTAAAGGATACTTTACTGAAACAGTGATTGCCTCTCTCCTGAATGACTGGCATTCTGCCCTCGACTGGGATAATGCACTCCTCCTTGTATCCCTGGCTCTCTCAGCTGCTTCTGATCTACGGAGTCACTCCCTCCTTCTGTCCAGACCTTCTTCTCTGAGGATATATGGTACTGTCCTCTCCTGGTTTTCTTCCTTTCTCTCCAATAGACCTTTTAGGATTGCTCTTCTAGGTGCCACTTCATCTTCTATGTCCTTGCTCTGTGGGGTACCCCAGGGTTCATTTTTTCCCCCTTGCTCTTTAATATTTTTCTTAGTCCTCATGCTTCCCTTATGCAAGAATCCCTAGTTTGCTATGCCAATGACATTCTGCTGGATTTTTTTTTGTTACATTTGTACCCCACGCTTCCCCACTCATGGCAGGCTCAATGCGGCTTACATGGGGCAATGGAGGGTTAAGTGACTTGCCCAGAGTCACAAGGAGCTGCCTGTGCCTGAAGTGGGAATCAAACTCAGTTCCTCAGTTCCCCAGGACCAAGGTCCACCACCCTAACCACTAGGCCACTCCTCCACTCCACTCAGGACCCCAGCAATCATAAGATCTTCAGTCTTGTCTGGATAAGGTAGAATCTTGGCTGTTTATCTACTGTTTCATATTTAACCAGCAGAAGACAGTAGCTCTATGGTTTACAGGTCACTCCTCTTATCCATCAGTTGCCCCTTCCCTCTGTGGTGCACCCATTCAGGTAGTGGAGTCCCTTAAGTATTTGGGTGTTTACTTCACTACTTCTCTTACCTTCCATGTGCTCATCTCCTTTGTTGCCAAATCCTGTTTTTACTCCCTTTATCTTATTCATTCCCTCCACCCAAATCTGGATGATTTCAGCTGTGCCAGTGTTTTGATCATGTTACCCCACTTTTCAAACAGTACCATTAAACACCGCCATTACCCACAAGGTTTTGACCCTGTCATTAAAAACTCTTCACCATAGCACCCCATGCTATCTTCCTACCCTTATTATTCTCTAAAGGGCTTTCCGCACCTTACACTCAACATACACATTTCATCTTTCAATACCCCCTTTATATCGTGCTAGACTGGAATCCACCCCACCACTCAGCCTTCTTCTGTATTGCCCCATCCCTATGGAACTCCCTCACTCCTGAAATCAGATCTGAGCTGTTATACCCCCATTTTAGATGTCTTCTGAAAGCACATCTATTTATGACAGCACTTGCTGTGGGTACCTAGGCTGGGGCCTGGTCTTGCTGTTAGCTGCTCAGCTATCTTATTTGCTACCTAGTTTATCTCCTGTTCATCTTTCTCTTTTTTCCAACCTTTTTTTTTTGTCTTGCTCTTTTTCTTCTTTTTTCCTGTTGGTGCATTGTAGTTCCTTTCTGTTTCTTTCCAGTATGTACACCACTTTGATTCTTGCACTGAAAGGTGGCATATTAAGAGCCATAATAAACATAAACATACATATAACATACATGTATGTGTGGGATGATTTTATAAAAGGCATTTCACGTCTGTATACATGTGAAAATGCCATTATAAAATTCCCTTCTAAATCAGAAATCAGATTACAAGTAGCTGTGTGTATTGTTCAAAGTCACATGAAAATCATCAGTTGATGGGAGTCTCTCAGCGGATTCCTCATCTCTGGCCCATAAGAAATGCCTCGTCAGGCATTCTCAATGGATCACAAAATCCCAGGCATAATTAAAAACATAAAGACATAAAATCAGCAACACAAACATCCAAATAAGCTTTGTAACTACAAAATATCAATACACTAACTTCTAAAACCCTGATGAAATAATACAGCCTTCAATTGTTTACTAAAAACAGAATAATCTATATCCCCCCTCTAAGATTCATAGAATATCGTATGGTTTCTAATAATAGTCCAGCTCTTATAATCACCCCACACACACACATACTTCAGAACTGAAAAACCTGAAAAAATTAGTCTAAAATACAAAAACTAGTTTCCTCTAACAATCACCCACTCCACAATTCAGGTATCAAGCATCATTTGAAAATTATTTTCCTGTACCCCTCCTCTCCACAATGATCAACCTTTCTCTCCTCCACTCTCCACCTCCCCTACAATGACTGCATTTCTCTTCTTACCTCTTCTCCCAAATGATGATGATGACACCAAGATTATGGCGGGGCCAGTGCACAGATGCTCAAGGCCCAGCACAGGCCCAGTGTAACCATGGTGTCAGTATCAGCCGGGAGAAGAGAAAAGAAGAGAAATCCAGTCATCATGGGGGTGTATGGGGGTGCAGAGGAAAGAAATGCCAGCCATCTCGGGGACCTGGGGTGAACAATAGAAATGCTACTCATCATGGGTTAGGGGGGGAGAAGAACTGCTGGACAACCGCCAGGAATTGGAAGGGGAGGGGGAAGAGAGAAATGCATCTTGTGTGGCCAATTTCAGGCTTCATACAAATTGAAGTGCCCCCATTTAATAGCCCACCCTAGAGTCTAGAAATCAATATGTTTCAATTTAAAATACCAGGAGTTTATTAGAAAAAACATAGTATTCTGTGTTGTGGTAATACCACAAAAAGAAGCTGCTAGTGTAATAGTCAAAATAGACGTCTTCCTACCTAATTAACCTAGGTGCCCTGTCAGAGGTCAGAAGGAGGCTACAGTGAATATCTGGTTGTTTGGAGTACCTGAAAATTAGATACACTATACTGTGTTGAAAAAAAAGGTTAATCATGAAGTCAAAAGGCCATTAATTGGCATATTGTGAGTCAAGTTGCGTAGGCCTCCCTCCTAGCTGCATTGTTGAAACGTATTTAAACCTTATTCTTTGATTTTGGAATCATCACTGCTATGAAATCAACAACATCTGGAATTGGATAGAGGAAACATATGGACAGTACACAATGTGTGACATTAGCATGAAGTATTGGTAAGGAGTCAAAAATATTTGTCCTTACTTCAATCAGTTCGTTGCCTCATTTAAGTTTCCTGTCAAACCTTTATGCAGGCGAGCTCCATAGGAAATAATGGGGAAAAGCAGCAACAACGCACATACAGAAAATGCCAAAGCATGATGACTTGCAGTCTTTAATTGAAAGCATGCATCCAATCCCACAAATGTTTTCCATGTCTTTATTCTACCTTCTCCTTTACTAAAGAATGGTTCTTTTGCTTATAAAGCTATTAGCACTGGCTTCTCAGATATCAAAACACACCTTTCTTGCATTCAGAAGCAGCAGCACTCATCTTTTCCAGTGCTGGTCAGCCTGCAACTTCAGAAAAGTTTATAACAGATTAAAATAGCATCAGGACAGTCTAAGTAATTGGGACAATACTCAGATGAAATTATATGTTCAGACATGGCTGGTGAACATAGACCTCTGCCACCCATATATTTTCAACGAATATGGGGGTCATTTTGTAGACTCTTTTGTGCAAATATGCAAACAAATGTGTGGAAAATGCCACTTATAAAATTAACCCAGGTGAAAAAGTAACAGTGGTGACAAAGATGTACATAAGAACATAAGTGTTGCCATACTGAAACAGATCAAATGTCCATCAAGTCCAGTATCCTGTTTCCAACAGTGGCCACTCCAGGTCACAGGTACTTGGCAAGATCCCCAAACAATAGAACAGATTTTATGCTTTTTATCTTAGAAATAAGCAATGGATTTTCCTAAGTCCCTCTTAATAATGACTTATGGACTTTTCTTTCAGGAAATTATCCAAACCTTTATTAAACCCTGCTAAGCTAATTGCTTTTACCACATTCTCTGGCAATGAATTCCAGAGTTTAATTACACATTGAGTGAAGAAATAGTTTCTCCGGTTTGTTTTAAATCTAGCACTTAGTAGCTTCATTGTGTACCCCCTAGATTTAGTATTTTTGGAAAGAGTAAACGAGCAACTCACTTCTACCCATTCCATTCCACTCATTATTCTATAGAGCTTTACAGTGGGTTATCTAGCATACTTGACACCCGGGGTCAATCATTTTTTAACACCCCCCCCATATGCAATCCAAAATCTAGTACTAGGCGTACTGTAAATTAATACAAAATACAACAAATATTATTCATAACCTACAGAGCAAGTCTACCATACCATAAGCACTATTAACTTATACAAGTCACACAACAAGGGTGTACTTAGGAAAAGGCATCATTTTAAATATTGCAGTGAACAGTAGAACATCAATACACCTATTGTAAAACGAAAAAAGACAGAATAGTACAGATCGCTGATCCTGCATAGTCAATTCCAACAGAAAATCATTTCTTTTTCACAGTCACATTCTAACTCAGTTTAGAATAAGTAAACATAAACTAAAAATAGAAATATGTAGAGAAAATTTAAACTGAAGCCCCTAGAAGCCAGACTTTGTATATAATGCAACACCACAGAAGCAGAAACAGTGATGGTGATGATGTATGCATGTCCCCTAGTACTGTGCAAAATATAAATATTACAGATGTAAATTTGAAAAAGCTAACAAATACCAATCACCACTTTACAAATTAACAAATAGAAATAAAACAAATATTGAAACTAAGATAATACCATTTTATTGGACTAATACATTTACTAAGCCACTCTAGCGGCTGGCTGTGCGGTGGTGCCAGCACAGCCCATTCAAAGTGAATAGTCTGTGGTGACACTTTCGCACCACCAGCCGCTAGCATTAGCTTTCAGAGACCAAAACCTCTTTCCTCAGGTCGGTACAGTATACTGCTGTTACATTATCTGGCCTTGACCTGAGGAAGGGGGTTTGGTCTCTAACTGAAAGTTAATCAAAATTAATTAGCTCAATCCATTGTCTATTTATGAGCATTTATTAACACAACACTACTACTTTATCCTAACACAAAAAAGAAAAATACATTTTTATCTGCCAGTTTGTCCTCTATGGTTTCTGCTTTCCTCATCTCTCCTTTCCATCCAGCAATTGCCCTCTTTCCGCCCCTTCCATCCAGAATCTGCCCCCTCTCTCTGCCCCTTTCCATCAAGCGCCTACTCTCTCTCTCTCTCTTTGCCCTGTTCCATCCAGTGTCCGCCCAGACATTGCCCCCTGTCTTCCCTCTCCCTCCCTTCCATCCATCCATCCAGTGTCTGCCCTTTCTCTCCCTTCCATCCAGCATCATGGTCTGCCCTTTCTCTCCCATCAGCATCTGCACCCCCTCTCTATGTCTGCCTTCTCTCTCTCTTCCATGTTGCCCTCTTGCTTCTTCTCTCCCATCCAGTGCTCTGGGTCCCCCTCTCTCCTTTACACATTTCATGCCCTCCCCATGCTTCTGCTGCTCCTCCTGTTCCTGCTCCAAACCAGCAGTAGCAGCAGCAACAATAAAAAAAGGTTTGTTTTTTTTTAAGCCAAGGCAGGATAAAATAAAAATATTAAGATTGTGGGGCCTAATTACCTGTGGCTTCTGGCTCTGCTCTGGAAGGAACTGTCTGGAAGTGACCTCAAAAAGGCGAGGTCAGCAGCCATGGGTAGGACAGTTACCCCGGACCCACTGCGATCATCATTCCAACAATAATAACATAACAATTTACTCACAGTCACTTTGCTGCTGCTGCCACCACTGTCCATCCGCCACCGCTAGTACCGCTACTTCTCCTGCGCAGTGGCCCGGCGGGGGGAGGGGGTGGAGGTTGCAGAGAAGGCACAGGCTGCAGGAAGGCAAAGGATGGAGAGTCTCTCTGTCCTTCACCTTCCTGCAACAGCCTGTGCCTTCTCTGCATCCAGAACCTCCATGCCAACCAGGCCGCTACATCTCAGAGAGAGGAGACGCAGCGGCCCAGTGGGGGTGGAGGTTGCAGAGAAGGCACAGGATGCTGCAGGAACGTGAAGGATGGAGTGAGAGGAGACACAGCGGCACAGCAGGGTGGAAGTTGCAGGAAGACGTGCGCAGGTTGCAGTATGTTTTAAAGTTTTAGGAGACCGAAGGAGGAGCAGGAGCGGAACACTCCCCTTTGATCTGCACCTGAGGTGGTCCGCCCCTTCCATTCCATCCTTGAAATACCACTGGACCTCTATCATATCTCCCCTCAGCTGTCTCTTCTCCAAGTTGAAGAGCCCTAGCCACTTTAGCCTTTCCTCATATGAAAGTCATCCAGTCCCCTTTATCATTTTCCTTGCCCTTCTCTGTACCTTTTCTAATTCTCATTTTTGCTTTCCATTCCTTTCCTAATGATACCTAACATTCTATTTGCTTTCTTAGCCACTGCAGCACACTGAGGAAAGGTTTTCAAAGTATCATCAATGATGACACCTAGATCCTTTTCCTGAAAGGTGACTCCTAATGTGGAACTTTGCATCACATAGCTATAGTTTGGATTCCTCTTTCTGCAAAGAAAGCGGGCACAGGAGAGTGTGAGATACCACAATAGAAGGAATTACAATAGTCAGTCTGTGAGATCACAAAGGCATGTATCAAAGTATGAAGAGACTGGAAGTCAATCACTACTCAGGCATTGACAGGAAGGGTGACATTTTACAAAGAGCTGCAGATTACTGCCATGATTTTAAGGTGGCAATAACTTGTGTGCTTATAGCATGCTGCTGCAGATTTGCAGTGCTGATTTCACAGTAGAGCTGCTAGGCTTTCTGCATCAGTCCCAGAGTGGTTGTTCTCTGCTCTGCTTTTGGGCTCTTCTTCTCCCCTCCTTTACCCTGAAGCTGATTAGAAGGAAGGGATTGGAGAAGAGCTTCCTTGATGCTTTAGTTCTGGAGTCTGGAAAGGTGGTAGAACTGAATTCCAGGCCATTCCCCAATGCTCAATTAATGCTGTATCAGTGGAGTAGGAAGGGGGGGCGGGAGGGGCCCGCTGGTTCCCTGCTCCCTCTGCCCCGGAACAGGTTACTTCCTGTTCCGGGGCAGAGAGAGCAGGGAACTAGCGGGGCCAACGCAGCTCCGAGTGACATGCACTCGGGGCGGAACGGCCCTCCCGCAGGTAAGAATGCGGTCCGGGGGGGGGGGGTTCGCTCCGGAGGGGGGTGCGCCGCAGAGGGGGGTGCGCGCCTTGTTGCACCCGGGGGGGGGGGGGTGCGCAGCGGTGACCCGCCCCGGGTGTCATTAGCCCTCGTTACGGCACTGCGCTGTATCAGTCCCTTGACAAACATGCATGTGTGCACTCCCTACCTTGAAGCACCAGTTTGGTTAGTGCAGCGGACTTTGATCCTGGGGAACTGGGTTCGATTCCCACTGCAGCTCCTTGTGACTGTGGGCAAGTCACTTAACCCTCCATTGCCCCAGGTACAAAATAAGTACCTGTATATATGTAAACCGCTTTGAATGCAGTTGCAAAATACCACAGAAAAGCGGTATATCAAGTCCCATTTCCCTTTCCCTTTCCTCACCCTTCTCTTAGGGTCATATAAACTTTCTGCCGTGGATGTGGCAGCTATAATAGTTTGTGAATTAGTATGGTGCTTAGGTAAGCACATTCTTTGAATGGATAGGCTAAATGGGTTACAGCTGAAGAGCTACCAAGTTACCCAGTCCCAAAAGGAAGATTTAGGCCAGTTCTGAATTTCTGACAACCCTATCCTGATGCATTATAGGACATGTAGTGCTGGTTTCAATGGGTAGCATCAATGACTACAAACAGCATGCTGAATTGGGATGTAAGTTCAAAAACAGGACTGGCTGTAAAGTCGCTCTACTGAAGCTGGGTCACTTGGCAGCTCTGGAAGTTGAGCAAGTAATTTTTACCTTGTATTACCTCTGGTAGAAACTAGAGATGCCCAAAAGAGTGAGATTTACAGGTACTGTCTACGGTATAAATTTACAAAGTTTTAAGTGTGAAGAAATCATCACAAATGAAAGAAGCAAGTGAAAATATTTAGCTTTTTTTGGTGCTTGTGAAAGGATATAGACAGAGTGGAGGCTCTATTAAGATAGTTTTTAAAGGAATTTGCTCTGTTAACTTAATCATTAAATGGGTAAATTCCCCAGGCTGAAAATGCCTTTCCCTTAGTATGGGGGGGGGGGGGGCTCAGATGTTAACAATTACATCTACCCCATACAGCAGGCACTTATACATGCCTCATTGCAGCTATAAATACCAACCTCCATCTTTGCCATTACAGATACAGTTCCCTATGTAAAATGGGGGATGGATGCACATCTGTATTGTAAGCAAGAATGTTGTGTGTGTGTATGTTTTTTTTCTTCATTCCAGAATGAATGCCATCAAGTGTGCACTACGTGCAGAGAAGGTGACCTCTTGTTAACGAGTGTGACAATGTGAAGACAGAATACTCTTCTTAATCTTAAAGAGAGCACACTCTGTTTTTGTTAGTACGTGCATGAGCAAGCTATCACACGTGCAAACCACCTGTTGCAATAATGTGTGCACTCTTTAAGAAGGCTGAACTTCCATTATACATACAGGACACTCTTTAAAAAGAATGTAGTATACTGTTAGCAACAAATGACATTTTGTCACAAACATAGACCTGCCAACTCACCCACATTAAGCTGTGGCCTGCAGAATTTTGGTAAGTTGAGGGCGGAGCCAGGAGGCAGAGTAAGTAGGGCTGGTGTGGGGTAGGAGACATGATTGGGTGGAGTGGGGTGGAGTTGGGGCATGTCTTGAAGTCTCCCTCTCAAACACTGGGCCCCTTGGCAGCTCTGTAACAGCCCATCCCTAATTAAAAGCCTGCCCAGGATACTCTTATGTGAACGGCCCCTGTTTTGAAATGGCAGTTAACCATCTGTGCTTCTGCACTCATTTAAATGCTGCCATTTATATGTGGGTATGCTTCTAAACTAAGAGCCTAATGTGTATTGCCCAAATCTAGGTGTGAGCATTTATACCAGCGCTAAACACATATTACTACTACTACTACTACTTAACATTTCTAGAGCGCTACTAGGGTTACGCAGCGCTGTACAATTTAACAAAGAGAGACAGTCCCTGCTCAAAGAGCTTACAATCTAATAGACAAGTGAACGGTCGGTCCGATCGGGGCAGTCAAATTGGGGCAGTCTGGATTCACTGAACGGTAAGGGTTAGGTGCCGAACGCAGCATTGAAGAGGTGGGCTTTAAGCAAAGACTTGAAGATGGGCAGGTATATATATGCATATATACCTGGTTATACCAGTATTTATTTATTTATTTACAACATTTGTATCCCACATTTTCCCACCTATTTGCAGGTTCAATGTGGCTTGCATATTTCTGTAATGGTGATTACCAGTTCCAGAAAAAAAAAAAAAAAAGAAATACGTGTATTCTATCAAGGAAAGTAGGCATCTGCTTTACTATTAGGCTTCAAATAGGTGTCCTCTAGGTGCCTAAACATCAGCGTCCCTTTATAGACTTCGCATGACTGATAAACGAGTACATTGTCATAAGACATATACAATTAAGAATAGAAATAAGAACTAATAAAAGACTCTCTTGAAACTCGTTGTGACCAATAAGCTCATGAAAATGATATATCTTAACTCTCTTTATGAAAATTAGCATATTTTGTTCAAGACATATTTCTGTTGGAAAAGAACTCTATAACTTGGGGTCCGCAACAGAGTAAGTACACACTAATATTACCACTCAGGCTGTTCTATTATGACAGGGTCTGATAAAAACCTGAGATATTTGTATTGCAAAATTACAGCATAAAGGAAACCGCTTCTGTAGTATGATGAATGCCTGCTACAGAGACATCAGTTTTGACAGTCATAATTATCTTTATCCATTGAGACAGCAGAGATGGAGAGAGGCAGAGGGATATAGATAGCTACTATATACATATGTAATAGGGATCTGTAGTCATTGAAATGCATTTAGTTTATTAGCATGCCTTTAAAAATTTAGGGCTTCTTTTACTAAGCAGCAGTAAGCACTACTGTGAGGCGAGCTCAGGTGCTCTGTAGTAGTTCAGGCATCTGCACACGCTGGGGGCATATTTAAGGGGTGGAGAGTAGGCATGCTTTGTGCTAATCGGTTAGTACAGTTGTATTGCCTGAACGCCAACCAATTAGCGCATGGTTAGCATGTGAGCCCTTTCTGCCTCCTAAATAGCTATAGGGAAACCCATGCACTAATCTTAGCACATGACCGCTTTTAGCACAGCTTAGCAAAAGAGCCTTTGTGCTCACAAAATCAATGTAACATATAATGTTGGTTTTAGGGTTACCATATGGCTCCAGAAAAAGGAGGACACATTGATCCAGTCCGGGTTTTGCTTCCATTGAAAGCAATGGAAGTAAAACCCGGAGTGGGTCTGTTTAATTATTTTTATTAGTTTTAAGTGTGATGCACGTGGGAAGGAGGAACCCAAATTACGGCTATGTCATGCAAGGTTCCGCTTTAGGAGTTACAGACCAAGAAAGGGATCTGGGAGTTATCATGGATAGGACGTTGAAAGCTTCCGCTCAATGTGTTGCGGTGGCTAAGAAGGTGAACAGAATGCTGAGTATTATTAGAAAAGGGATGGAAAACAAGCATGAGGATGTTATAATGCTGTTATATCGCTCCATGGTGCGACCACACCTGGAGTATTGTGTTCAGTTCTGATCACCTCATCTCAAAAAAGATATACAGGAATTGGAGAAGTTGCAGAGAAGGGCGACGGAAATGATAAAAGGGATGGGACGACTACCTTATGAGGAGAGGTTAAGAAGGCTAGGACTTTTTAGCCTGGAGAAAAGGCGGCTGAGGGGTGATATGATAGAGGTCTACAAAATAATGGGTGGGGTAGAGCGAACAGATGTGAACGTTTGTTTACGCTTTCTAACAATAGTAGAACCAGGGGACACAAGATGAAATTAGAATGTGGTAGGTTTAAAACAAATTGGAGAAAGTTTTTCTTTACTCAGCGCGTGGTTAGACTCTGGAACTCATTGCCAGAGAAGGTAGTGAAGGCAGCTGGCCTTGCTGAGTTTAAAGGGGGTCTGGACAGATTCCTGAAGGAAAAGTCCATTGATCGTTATTAAATTTCGGGTTTTGCCAGGTTCTTCGGGCCTGGATTGGCCGCTGTTGGAGACAGAGTGCTGGGCTTGATGGACCTTTGCTCTTTTCCCAGCTTGGCAGTGCTTATGTACTTATGTACTTATCAATCCAAATGTATTACAAAGTACAAAGTAATTGCCATTCCATAAGAGGAACCATAAGATATCAAACATATAACTACAATACTGGTAAAGATCATGAAATCAAATTATGTATACAACAGGTATACAACAATGGAAGAGGCGTAAGAATAAACGATAATTTGGAGGGAAACAATAAACCCAGAGTGGGTCAATCTGTCCTCCTTTTTCTGGAGCCATATGGTAATCCTAGTTTGCTCTCATTAAAAAGTCCTAATGCATGTAACCAATTTATATCAATATGCCTGCATGAAACAAACTGAAACAAGTCTATAGAAAAAAAGGCAATATAAACTGAAAATGAACATAACTATTTTTTCCTATTCATATCTCTAATAATTAAATATGTAGAAATTAGTATTTCAATCAAAATTACCCATCTCATATGTAGCTAAAAGCATGTATGGCTAACATAGTATGCGTACGTTTAGCCAAATTTAAAAGATATATGCAAGGGGTTAGGCCAGAAAAACAAAACAAAAACAAGTTAACATTTGATTTTTAAGTGTGTTCAGGCTTTTGCATTTACAGTCCTCTTCATTATCCAAGCAAATAGCAGGTACAAAATGCATAGATTCTTCTAAAGTGTGCCATGCCATTACTAATTTTCAAAAAGAAACAAAATGGGTAGTTTCTCCTTGAAATTTTGCAGAAATTTGGCACCCACTAAAATCGGCAGTGTGCTTTGCAACTATGGGAGCTGTTTGAAAATTACTTCTTATCTAGATTCTAAATAGCTAGATAGATATGAAAACACATACACCTTCTCTCTCTCTCTCTCATAAAGATCTGTTAAATATCCACACCAAGCTGCATTTGGCATTGAATAAAACACTTTTCAGGAAGATTGAGTCTCTTAAAAAAGCAATGATTATCCGTTGCAGGTGAAGGATTGCATGTATGCAGAATTTAGCCGATAATGAAGTCCTGTCCTCTCAACAGATGGTGATAGTCCTGTTGCTAGGATAAGACCTGAAGAATTTATCTTTTAATTCCAGATTATATGCTTTGGTGTCATGTATATCCCTTGGGTTTCTACAGGAAAAAAAATAGAGCTACAAAAAGAAATTGTAAGGTAAAGAGAGATAGAAAGAGACAGAGAGTAAAAGTAAGAAAACTCTGGAGCCAGGTCAGCAGAAGCTTTTGGGAAAATGTCTGCTCAGCTGTCTGCAATCACCTGAGTTTGAAAGGAAAGCAGGAAGGAAGATTGGTTTGGCATGAGAACTAAGTCTTTGATGTTTTAGATACCACAGAGAAAAATACCCAGTTCTTATGTTTAGGAGTCTGTTGACTTTTCTAATTAAGACAAACATGTTTCTGGAGAAGTGAACTCTCATATACCTAGAGATATAAAACATCAGCCAGAACATTTGAAATACGTGCACACTGGTCTTTCATCACAAGCTAAGAAGTTCTGAATGGAGACTGATTTCTTCTTGACAGTGATGTCCTATAGAGATGTGGACTTTAAAGGTTATGCATATTTTTTAAAGGTTTGGAAGGGGATCAGTAGCTAGTAGAGTGCTCAGGCCAGTGACATCTTTTTATTCTTTTTTTCTTTATTTTAGTGCATTTCTATCTCACATTTTCCCACAAGCATAGGCACAATGTGGCGTGCAGTAGCTCAAGAAAAATTACAATAAAAGAAAGGTATAAACATAGGATGATAGAGTTTGGATAAATTCACAGAAAAGACATGGGAAGGAAAAACTGTCCAACAAGAGCAAGTGGGTTAGAGTCTCACTTCAAACTACAACGGGAGAGTCAAATGGTGGGGTTCGTTAAGGAATAGGCTTTCATGAATAGGAATGTCTTTAAGAACTTCTTAAATAATTGATGGTCCAATATCCCTTTTAATTGCTTCGGCAGTTCATTCCAAGATTTAGCACTGGTATATGGGAAAGATGATGCAAACATATGTTTGTATCCGACTTTCTTGCAGCTGGGATAATGAAGACAGAGAAAATTGCGCGATGACAAAGCATTTCTTGGGGGCAGATCAATTAGGTCGAGCATGTATTCAGGGGCCTGTCCATATACGATCTTGTGCGTTAAAGAGCAGACTTTAAAGATGATGCAATCTTTGACTGGGAGCCAGTGCAGGTCAAAACGCAATGGTTGTGCAAGGGCAAAGCGCGATTTGCCTAGTATTAATCTAGCAGCCGTGTTCTGGGCTGTCTGGAGTTTTCTTAGTAGATAGTCATGCATAAATCCCGCTACAGTAGTCCAGGTGTGAAAGGACCAGCCAGTGAATGAGAGTGTGGAATAGATCTCTCGGTAGGCAATTTCTGATACGCTTCAGCCGCCACATTGCAAAAAACATTCTCTTCACGACAACCTTCACTTGATGGTCCAAAAGCAGGTGGTTGTCTAGCTCGACGCCAAGGATTTTCAGGCTATTTAAGATCGGTAGCTTAAACTCATTAACATCAAGTGAAGTTGGAATTACTTTATTGTGCTGGGAGGAAAGCATAAGACAATGTGTTTTGTCTTTATTTATCTTAAACTGAAATATTTTAGCTCATGAGGATAGGATTGAAAAGCTAGCCTCGATCTTATCATAGATCTCTTTCAGCGTAGTTTTGAAAGGGATCTAAATAGTTATGTCATCTGCATAAATAAATGGATTGAGATCCTATTTGGCAAGCGCTTTTGCCAGAGGGGTCATCTGCCCGCAACCTCAGAGTCATCTTTGACTCCTCCCTCTCCTTCTCTGCGCATATCCAGCAGACTGCCAAGACCTGCCGCTTCTTCCTCTTTAACATCAGCAAAATTTGCCCTTTCCTCTCTGAACACACCACCCGAACTCTCGTCCATGCTCTCATCACCTCTCGCCTTGACTACTGCAACTAACTCCTCACTGGCCTCCCACTTAGCCATCTATCCCCCCTTCAATCTGTTCAGAACTCTGTGGCACGTCTCATATTCCGCCAAAACCGATTTACTCATAGCACCCCTCTCCTCAGGTCACTTCACTGGCTTCCAATCAGATACCATATTCAATTCAAGCTTCTCCTTCTTACCTACAAATGCATTCAGTCTGCTGCCCCTCACTACCTCTCCTCCCTCATCTCCCCCTATGTTCCCGCCCGTAACCTCCATTCACAGGACAAATCCCTCCTCTCTGTATCCTTCTCCAAAACCACCAACTCCAGGCTACGCTCATTCTGCCTCGCCTCACCCTATGCTTGGAACAACCTTCCTGAGCCCTTATGCCAAGCCCCCTCCCTGCCCATCTTCAAGTCTTTGCTTAAAACCCACCTCTTCAATGCTGCATTCAGCACCTAACTCTTACCGTTCACTAAACCCAGACTGCCCCAATTTGACCGCCCCTATCGGACTGTCCGTTCACTTGTCTCTTAGATTGTAAGCTCCTTGAGCAGGGACCGTCCCTCTATGTTAAATTGTACAGCGCAGCGTAACCCTAGTAGCGCTTTAGAAATGTTAAATAGTAATAGTAGTAGGGATCAACATTAGATTGAATAGGGTTGGGGAGAGAGGTGATCCTTGAGGTACTCCACATTGAGTCTCCCATGGTGCGGAAATGGTTGAGTTAGCTTTAACTTGGTAAGTTCTTGAAGCCAGAAAACCCTTGAACCAGTTAAGCACAAAAGTGTCCATAAGATAGGTTAAAAGCCCATGGTCCACCATGTCAAATGCACTGGACATGTCGAATTGTAATAATAATATTTTCTGTCCCAATGAAATTTCTCTTTTAAAATTTGACATAAGGGTAACCAACACTGTTTCAGTGCTAAATTGTGGATGAAACCCAGATTGAGAGTAGTGTAAGATGTCAAATTTAGTCAGATTGTCCATGAGCTGAGAATGAACTAGACTTTCCATCGTTTTGACCAATAAAGGAATAGACGCCACAGGGCGATAGTTGGAAATGACATCTGCTTTAATTTTTGGGTTTTTTAGGAATAGGTGTTAGAATATGTCCATGCTCTGAGGGGAAAAATCCATTGCCAAGCTTGAAGTTTAACTAGGTGGTAAATTCCTCTACGAAACAATGTGGGGCAGTTTTTAACAAATAATTTGGACAAACGTCAAGGCCACAATGCTTTTTAGCAAACGTAGAAAGTGTTCTCAATACATTGTTGACTGTCAGACAAGTGAAAGTGGTCCAGGATCGATCCACCGGGCACAGTTCAGTAGGAGGGTCAAGGGTACCAAGGAAGTCATCAATGGCAATTGTACTATTGTGTAAAGATGCACGCAACTTTTTGATTTTATCATTAAAATAGATTGCAAGTGAATTTGCAGAGGGAAGGTCTGCTTGTAAGGACAACAGCTTTCTGGTATCAAGGAATAAGTTTAGGAGATGCTGCAACTTGCGTGCGTCTTTGCCATTAGACTTCAATTTATCTGCGAAGTACGAGCACTTTGCCTGTTTGATTGCATAATTATACTTACGATGACTTAACTTCCATGCATTCAGTGCATGATCTGATTTTAGTTTGCGCCAAGCTCTTTCTAGCCTTCTGGTTTGAAGCTTAAGCTCTTTCAAGTCATGGTTAAACCATGGTGCAGATTTGCGGTTATGTGACATTTTGAGTTGCATAGGCGCTATATTCTCTAGGACAAGCCTACATCGCTCTTCCCATGCAGCGAGGTAGTTGAATGACGCAGGTTGAAGCACCCAATCAAGATTATAGACAGACTGCCAAAACAATTGTGGATCAATAAAGCCTCAAAAGTAATAAGTAGTTGGAGCACTTGGCTTGGATATCCCCAATGTTGCCCAGTGCAGAGTGAACTGCAATTTTAGATGATCAGACCAGGGTGTTGTAATCCATCTGATGTTATCCAATTTAAAAATCAAGTCGTCAAGGAATTTAAAGGAGAGAAGATCAAGCGAATGACCACTCGTATGTGATGAGTTGATACTGGGACAAATTAAGTCCCAGAGATGAAGGAACTCTAAAAATTGTTTTGCAGCCAGAGAAGTTGGATCGGCAATGGAATGTTGGAAAGTAATTATACATAAGTGATTGAGAATATCCATAAGTCTCTCACTCTGTGCAAAATAACTCTCCAAAATTTAATATAAAGTGTGCTTGGGGAAAACTGGGGAAAACACACACTGAGTTCAGCAATTATTAATATACTAGTAAAAAAGGCCCGTTTCTGAAACCAATGAAACGGGCGCTAGCATGTGGCTTTTTTTTGTGTGTGTGTGTATGTGTCACAGAGTTATTTTGTGTGTGTGAGTGTGTGAGGGTGTGGTGTGTGTGCAGGTTGTTGATGTGTGTCTTTTTTTGTTTTGTTTTGTTTTTTGCTTGGGGGTTGGGGGATGTGCTGTGCTGTGCTGGCAAAGTGGGTTGGATTGGTGTGTGGCTTTGAGGGTGTGTTTCTGTTGTATTGTGTGTGTGTGGTTTTGTCTGTCAAGGAGGTTTGTGGAGGGGGGTCTTTCTGTTGGTGAAATGTAAATGTGGTTGTAGGGGGGTCAGCCTTTGCTGAGTGTTGTTTATTTTTGTGTTGTGCTGAGGCAGCAGTGTTGTTTTAGAGGGGCGGAAGGTAGAGGAGCACGTTCTTTGTCTATCGGTATTTTTTGGCCATTTCAGGGCTGCTGTAGGGGAATGCTGGAAGAGAAATGTGCTGTTGGAAGCCGCACCATCTGTTTCCATTGGGCTGGGGTTCTGGGCATCCTGGAGGTGGTTGACGGCTTGCCTGAGGACGGGGATGGTTGTTTTAAGTTGGCGGAAGGGAGAAGAGCACGGTCTCGGGCCGTCGGGGGGTGATCCGGTATGTTTGGTCCATTTCAGGCCGGCTGCAGGGGAATGCTGGAACATTTATGCGCTGCAGGAATCAGCGCCGTCTTTTCCGGGTGCTCGGGGAATCCCCGAGGTGGGAGACAGCTTGCCTGAGGCTGGGGATGATTGGGCACGTCCTTGGCCGCTTCGGCAAAAGGGGAAGAGGAAAGGGGTGGAGAGTTACCTGCAGCCGCCTGAGAAACCATGTATTCTTTGTTTGTTTTGTATTATTAGTTTGCATTTCTGTTGAAGAAAGAGTGGATGCCTTTTGAATGATGGAGGTGGTGCGTCGGTGTGCGGTTGTTTCGTTAGTTTGGCAGCCAGTCTCCAGCGATTCCTAGGCAGGGAAAGAGTACTCCTCCCCCTTCCTTGGTCGCTGTTTGCTGCTGGCTGGGTCACGGGTAATCCTTCCAGCTGGGCTGCAGCTTGTCCTGTTCGCCCACGTCCCAGATGGTGACGGGCACGTTGTTTTCCGGCTCCTCTGACTCCATGTCAAGCGATCCCAAATATAGTCTGTGCTATAGGCCCTCTGGCACTCTTCAGTACTGGCATTAGGCATTTAAAAATTTCTCCCCCCCCCCCCCCCGGTCTATTTTTGCACATACCCACAGCAGGAATATTCTTCTCTCGTTCCAGCGGTGGTTCTGTGCTCTCCGTGCTGCACAGATAATGAGCCATTCTGCTGGGGAATGCTCCTCCCTTATTGTCATGTAGTTTCCTCTGATTGGTCCGTCTTATGTTGCCTAGTGTTGCCTGGGAACAGTGTTGTGATGGTCCTTTGTGTTTCAGAATGTTGAGGGTGTTTTTTCTGATTGGTCCGTCATGCGAGGGCGGGGCAGAGAGACATGTCAGTGTTGTGGCTTCACCACCATGAATCCATGAACCCTTCAGGGAGTGACTGAGTGACTTCAGAACGTTGAGGGTGAGTTTTATTATAGTAGATCTATCTTAAATGATGCAGCTTGGAAATGATGGTTGTGTGTCTAAAAGTTGTAAATATAATGTGATATAGGTGCTAAAAGTCAGGTAAGTCACTTTTATGCCTCATAATCTAAAACATTTAATATTCAATGTGCTAATTGTTTTTAACACAAATATAAAAAATAGACTCAGCAGCGCATAAACACTTTTAAGGGCTCTTTTACTAAAAGTGTGCTAAGAAACTAATACATGAATTAGCATGTATTAACTGTTTCCACATAAGTGTGCCAACTATTACTACATTGGCATATGCTAATTCGCATTTATGTATTTGGATTTTGCTCACACCTTTTTCAGTAGTAGCTCAAAGTGAGTTATATTCAGGTACACTGGGTATTTCTCTGTCCCTGAAGGGCTTGCAATCGTTTGTAACTTGATTTGCCTTACACCTTTTTCAGTAGTAGCCTGCTCAAGGTGAGTTACATTCAAGTACACTGGGTATTTCTTTGTCGCAGGAGGGCTTACAATCTAACTTTGTACCACAGGCAACTGAGGGTTAAGGGGGTCTTTTACAAAGGCGCGCTGGCGTTTTTAGCTTGCATTAAAAATAGTTGTGTGCTAAACGCTAAAGACGCCTATGCATTCCTGTGGGAGTCTTTAATGTTTAGCGGGCACCTATCTTTTACACATGCTAAAAATGCCAGCACGCCTAAGTAAAAGGCCCCCTAAGTGACTTATCCAAGATCACAAGGAGAAGCAGCAGGATTTGAACTGGCCAACTCTGGATGTCAACACTGATGCTGTAACCACTAGGCCACTCCTTCACTCTAAGTTCATGTCAAGTTCTTATTGTGTTAAGGTTCATGAGTGGAGCATGGATGTGGACTATATACTACAGTTAGGGCATTGTACTTACCTGCAGCTAGAGTTAGAGCAGATTCACTCAATACTTAAGGCACTAAGAGTTGTATTTTAAAAGCACTTAGGCTTACAAAGTTACATGGAGGGGCATTGCATTTTTGATATGAAGTCTAAGACCAACTTTGTTTGTTTATAGTCATTTAAATAGAGTAAATTTAGGTCCAGGTCTTCACAGAGTTTGGGTGCCTGATATGCTAATAATTGCTCATAGATGCTTATTCATTTTATTCCTTTCAGGGAAGGCCATGCGAATGGGGAGCAGTGATTGGGTCTTCTCAACCTCTTGGTAGAGTTAAGTTCTACATGTGTAGAAGACACAATCACAGTAGATCCTTGTGGAAACTAACACTCCTTAAACTGTCCCTCCCTAGAATAAGCTAATATGGTAGTTGCTAAATTATTGCAGTTCTAAAGGGGCAGCTCACTCTCCCCCAGATAATTTCTACTTTTTAACTAGCATATCTTCTGACATCCATATGAACATATCTGACATTCACTGTTTGTTTGATTTTTTTATATCTCCTCTCCCCTCTTCAAGTTTCAAAGGTTTGGGCCAGCACTCTATATATTAATAACTGATTGCTCTTCCTGTTTATCAGAGATGCTGCAGATTTCTCTCTAACCTTCACTCCCCTCTTTATTGCTTTCTCAGTCCCAGTGGTCTTTGTTTCACTCCCAATCTACTATGTCTGTGAAAGAATAGTCCATATACTGGCAGCCCTTCAAAATGTCCTTCCTCCCCTGTCACGCTACTAACGAACTTCTAGGTAGTGAGCCCTTGGGCCACTGCCGAGGAGCGGCAGTGGCAGGAGAATCACCCAAACACAGGACAGGCAGAACAGACTTCCCGGTACCCTTGGCCGGAATTGTCAGACAAAGGCTGCCGCCGAGGCAGCTCAGGCTGACACCAACTGGACCGGAAATAGCCCAAACTTCACCTGCACTTAACCACCGTTCCTCTGAGGTTGAGCCCCAAAGTGCGGGTGGTCGGCAGGACTTACCGTACAGGGCAGGAAAGCAGAGCTGCAGGGACCAGCAGGCTAAAGGAACCAGGAACCCGGCTGGAGCAGGGCAGACAGGCGACAGCAGTGTAAGCCAGGAGACAAGCCGGGTCTGGGCAGGCAGCAGTCAGAAGAGTAAGTCAGAAGACAAGCCGGGTCTGGGCAGGCAGCAGTCAGAAGAGTAAGTCAGCAAACAAGCAGGGTCAAAACCTAAAACAGGAAAAACTCAGCAGCACTGCAAACGACCTCCACCAAAGGAAACTCCTCTGAGGACCTCTGTTGCAAGGCAACTAGGAACCTTTCCAGGTGGTTAATAAAGGCAGCCCACAAGGGAGTTCACGAGGTAAGGATACTGCTTAGTTCCAAAAAACTCCCAAAACAATCTGGAGGGCTGGAAGATCCGGACCAGACCAGCATATCTTCTGGAACATGGGAACCGGTAAACCATCAATTTGCAGCATTCCCCGGGTCTAACTCCCGGGACCCGAGGTGACTGCAAGCCAGGAACCTGGACACAACCGTGACAGTATCCCTCCTTCAAGCCCTCCTCGGGCTTCTCGGGAGATCTGGGTCTCCCTGAATCTTCTTGGTGAACTCGGATGACAGAATTAGACAGTTTCCCAACGTCCATATCCTTAGGCACTGGACGGGAACTGGCCGGTTGAAAGCGAGACTGGACTTTGTTACCCGAACAGGGTTGAGTACCTGGCGCTGGAGTAGATATACGAGCCATGGTTTGCTGTGAGCTAGCCTTTCGATTCTTGGATCTCTGGCTCTCTGGATTGTCCTGAAGCGTAGGTCCTAGGATCGGCTTCTTATGTAAGGTGTGGGACCACTGGCCCCAAGGAGGCGTCTTAGCCGTCCTGTTGCCCGGACCTTGGGGTCTGGGCACGGTACCAGATTCCACTTGGCATTGGTTGATCGGGGATAAGGCACATGCGCAGGTCATCCCTCTTGCTAACATCTTAGAGTCCTGGGAGTCACTAATATCCATCCATGCATCTGAATCCTGGTCCAACTGTTCACCGACCACACTATCAGTGTCAGAGATAAAACAAAGTTTTTGGCACGACTCGCCCCAGTCCACGATCTCACCCTTTCCCCAATCCAGGACCAGATTGTGTCTCCGTAGCCAGGGAAGACCCAATACAATGGGCTGCACTGCTGAGGGAAGGACATATAGAGAGATGTCCTCCCGGTGATCGCCAGTCTGTAAGCTCATGGGACTCGTTTGAGTGTTGACATATCCTTGAATACTTCCATACACTGAAAAGAGTGGGATGGTCTTAGGTAGTTCTTGTGTTGGAATGTTAAGTTGCTGGACCAGAGACGTGGTTATGAAGCTTCCACCCGCCCAGGAGTCCAGAAAGACCTCAGTATGGTCTTGCCAGTGACCTAGGTCGAGCACTCCTGGCATTAAGAACTGGGTACGCAGGAAGTTAGAAGATTGGCTTATTACTGTGCCTGCAGTCAGACCTGGCCCCAAGGATCCAGGTTTCTGTGGGTAGTTGACCGCGTAGTGTCCCGTCTCACCACAATACAGGCAGAGGTTGAGGGTCTGACGTCTCTGTTTCTCTTGAATCGTGAGAGGGGTATGGCCTAATTGCATTGGTTCTGCTGGTGGTGGAGGGGGTACCTCCCGCTGACGAGGAGTCTGTGGTAAAACTGGAGGACTAGTGGTCTTAATACCTATCTTTTCTATGGAACGCCATTCTTGGCCATGCTCCTGGAAGCGAATATCAATCATAGTACAGATCTTGATTAGCTCATCCAACCTGGTGGGAAGTTCAAGTCCAGCCAGCTCATCCTTAATCTGCGGTGCCAATCCCTGCCAAAAGGTTGCGATTAGACTTTCATTGTTCCAAGCCATCTCAGAGGCCAAGGTGCGGAACCTGATCGCATAGACCCCAGGGTCTGTGTCCCTTGCTTGAGTCTCAAGAGTGCCGCAGTCACAGAAGTAACCTTCCCTGGTTCTTCAAACACTCATCTAAATTGCTCCAGAAACCCCTGGAGATCGTGAAGCACCGGATCGTTCTTCTCCCAAAGCGGGGAAGCCCAAGCTAAGGCTTGCCCGGACAACAGAAACATAATGTAAGCTATTCGAGTTCTCTCCGTGGGGAAATCTTGGGACTGGAGTTCAAAAATAATTTCACACTGATTGAGAAACCCTCTACAGTCTCTGGGATTACCGTCATATCTCGGGGGTGACTTAAGTCGGATACCTGACGTGACAGCAGCTCCTGCCGGTGCTGTCTGGACTTGAAGCTGAAGAAAGGGCTGCTTTCGAAAATGCCGCCATAAGGCCCTCCAGTTGGCCTAAACGGACCTCTATTGTACGGAGGGTGTCGCTGATCTGTGTAAAGTTCTGAGCGTGCTCCTGGAGAGTCCGCAATACGGGCGATCCCTCCGAGCTCATGGCCTTGCAATCTGTCACGCTACTAACGGACTTCTAGACAGTGAGCTCTTGGGCTACTGCCAAGGAGTGGATCTCTGGCTCTCTGGAGTGGCAGCGGCAGGAGAATCACCCAAACACAGTTCACGAGGTACAGATAGAGTTACCATATGGGTCCAGAAAAAAGGAGGACAGATTGAGCCAGCTGGAAGCAAAACCCGGACTGGATCAATTTGTCCTCCTTTTTCTGGAGCCATATGGTAACCCTAGGTATGGATACTGCTTAGTTCCAAAAAACTCCCAAAACAATCTGGAGGGCTGGAAGATCCGGACCGGACCGGACCAGCATATCTTCTGGAACAAGGGAACCGGTAAACCATCAATTTGCAGCATTCCCCGGGTCTAACTCCCGGGGCCCGGGGTGACTGCAAGCCAGGAACCTGGACACAACCGTGACATCCCCATATGAGTAACATTTATAGGGGTGGCTGAAGTTCCTGCCTAGGAAGATCATGGGGTTTCCATCATTCTTTATGTTCACTTCTCAACACGGGCTCTCTGGGTTTGGTAGCCCTGTGGGACTTCCTATATAAACTGGGACCCTATGAACACTTTTCCTTATGTCTCTTAATTTCAGGGTCAACCCAATCCTCTATAAAAAAATTTCCATAATGGTTACTGCCTTCAGATGCCTTAAGGAAGAGGGAAGAACATTCATTTACTACTCTAAGACCATTAAACCCACTACTTCTTGAAGAGAGAATTTCTGCAGGTTGAGCCATCAGGATGCAAACTCCCAGATTTTCTATGCTACCATTTTTAGTTTTATCTCTTTTCAGAAATGTCTTTGTCCTAAATTCCCACAGGTAAGTTTCTTGTGAAAGGCCCAAAGGATAGTCGATAGCTGCCCTGACCTCCTCATAGTCCAGGCCAAGGCAGCATCCAGGGATTGGTACATGGCCTGAGCCTCCTTTGTACAGTATGAGGCCAATCCTACAACTCATTGTCGCTAGGGACAGCCCAAGGTCTCAGCCACTTTTTCAAATATAGTTAAGAAGGTCTCTTGGCCATTGTCTGGACCCAACTTAATAAGTGTCAGTTCCTTGCCTATCAGTTCTGTGGGTTAGTTTCTCCCAAGACTATGGTGGCTGCCATCCCCTGATCCCTAGGTCCCTGTACCTCTGCCCAGGAAGACTTCACTTTTCTCATGAGCAGTGCTAGTGTCCATGAACAGTTAGGCCCAAGCTAAACAACTCTTTCCTAGTGGGAAGACTACCCTGTCTCTTTTGGGTAATAGTCAAGTTTCAAGTTTTATCAGTATTTGATATACTGACCAATTGGACAGACTTCTCAGTGGTTTCCATACCATAATAATAATAATAATAATAATATAACAAAGACTTGTAAAGAAATGAAAGTTATAATTTTATTCATGGAAAAACACTGCTAGTAAGGTGGATCACAAGAAATGTTATTCTTTTTACATAGGTGTCAGCAACCTGTGGTATTAAGATACCACTGATATCATCAACATGCACTAACTGAAGATGTGGAAAAACTCCTGTACCTTACCACACCTTGATAACCCCCCACCTTATTTGTTTAATTTTTATTTGCAACCTTTTTTCTCATGTCGTAAGGAGGTTTGGTGTTTTCTTTTATCTGTATATGGATAACATCATGATTTATGCCTCTTATGCTTCTGCTAGTATTTATAGTACTTAGAAGGCTGCATGATTATATGGCATGACTACACGATTGACACAGAATGGGTTGTTAGTAATATAGAAAAGACTGAGGGCCCTGTTTACTAAGCCACGCTATAGGCGAGTAGCATTTTTAGCGCACGCTAGAAATTAGTGAGCGCTAACGATAGACACCCACAGGAATATATGGGTGTCTCTAGCGTTAGCATGTGCTAATTTTTAGCACAGTGCACCTTAGTAAACAGGGACCTGAAACTTTAGTAGTTTCTCAAGATGTAGCTGTTACCCAAACTTCTACAGTGCAATTGGGTAATATTGTTATTTCAGTAAAATCAGAAATCAGATATTTGGGAATTATTGTAGATTTGCAATTGACCTTTGAACCAGTGGCGTTCCTAGGCTGGCTGACACCCGGGGCGGATCGCCGATGCGCCCCCCCCTGGGTGCAGTGCCCCCCCGGATGCATTTTTAACCTGCTGGGGGAGGGTGCCGCGCGCCTGTCGGCTCCGAGTCCGCTCATTCCCTGCTGCTCCTTCTGCCCTGGAACAGGAAGTAACCTATTCCGCGCAGAGGGAGCAGCAGGGAGGGAACGAGTGGACTTGACCAACAGGCGCGCGGCACCCCCCAGCGGCGTACACCCGGGGCAGACCGCCCCCACCGCCCCCACCCTTGGTATGCCACTGCTTTCAACAGAACATTCTAAAGATAGTTCCAATGGCTTTTTATAAAATACATCTTTGAGACTGACTGTGGCCATATTTGACATGGATGGAGTTTTATACAGTATTTCATATTTAGATCTATCCAAGCTTTGAATTGTGTAATACTATTCTGTCTGGCCTACCAAAGCATTGCAACTCAATCAGAATGTTGACACTAGGATTATACTAGGAAAATCTTATTATGATCATATTACTCTTGGTTTAAATGAATTGCATTGCTTTCCAATTGAATACTGGATTAAATATAAAATATTTATGATTATGTTTACTTCACTCCATAGATAATCTTCTCAACTTTGCTACAGCCCTATCAGTCTGTTTGTCTTTGTGGTAACCTAAGCAAGGGTGGGCCTGGAGCCAGGACAAACTGGAGCCACACAACGGGTGCAGGTAAAGGAAAATACCATTTATTATAAGTGTCGAGTATGGATCCTGTTCCATTCACAGGTGGGAGAGAGAGCACAAACACAAAAATGTTCCATAGACGTAACAAGGTTCTTCCAGTAGCCAGAGGGCCATGGCATACGTTATTGTCTCTGACCTAGTTCCTCAGAGCTCCAATGTAGTCTCTAGTTATTTCTTGGATCAAAAATCCAAAGTTGCAACATTCCAAGTTGAACTTCACCTACCTGACTGTAGCAGTTGCAGTTCACATGAAGGTGGTAGAGGCAAATGCAGTTGGGTATTGCTACTTCCCTTTGGGCCATCTCCTTAACCTAGGAATGTCCTGGGTTTTTACACTTCCTGGACCAAGCTCTCTTGGTTCCACCTCTCTCGTATCACTTCTACCTTGGGTGGGACAATGGGTTTTAATGTGGCTCTGACATCGAGGGAACATTCTTAAGGGGAAGTGGCAGCATCCTACAGACTCCCTCACAATCTTATAATAGCATGTTTTCATTATTCATTGTGGTGCCCTTTGTAAAAAAAAGTAATGAAAGGTATTAATATAAACATTCTTACTTTGTGGCTCAAGTTTTCTTACAGTTAGGATTTCTGACAACTACCAGCCCATGAGCTTCCATAAGGTGGACATTTCTTCTTGTCCTCCACTTTTCTCTCTACTTTCTTTTTCTGGCCCTGGAGGACTAGGCAGTTTGTTGGGACACCACCACTTTAAGAACTGCTTTAGATGATTTAGCTCCTCTGCAAACCTCCTTTTGTTCTGTTTTATGGAAACACTGTTGGTATCACAAGGGCCTTTGGTTCCTAAAGCATTGAGCTAGGAGGGCTTAATGCATGTGGCACAAACAAAGGTCTCCATCTTTGCTGAAGTTCTGTAGAAAGTGTCATTGAGATTACATTTTTCAGGTTATGGCAGCTAACAATTCTCATTGTGCTCATAGAACGTGTTTTTTTTTTTCGTTCCTCCCTTTCTTCTCCTATATTGCCATCTGCAGAGCAGTTTGCAAGTCACTTCTCCTCTAAAGTTGAGCTTCTGTATTCATCTATTGCAAATTCAGTTCCCTCCTCACTCCTCCCCCCCCCCACCCCCCAGATCAGGTTTTCTTTTCAGATACAGTTAGTGGTTTTAGTTTTATAGAGATGGTATCTTGGTCGTCTTTTTGGCTTCCATCTTTTACTATTCTTACAACTGTGTTAGCCTCTATGAGGATTACTTGTGCTTTAAATCCAATTCCCTCTTCCTAGTTGAAGTTGCCCAATTATGGCCTTCTCCCACTTCTTCTCTCATGGTGTCTAGTAGTCTTTCTTTCGGGTTATGTCCCTTCTGTATGGAACACAGCCATGGTACGCCCTATATTTATAAAGCCCTTCTTAGATGTCTCTAATCCTAACCATTATCATCCCATATCTCAGCTGAGTTTTTTATGAAAATTAGCCAAGAAAACAATCTTTCATCAACTTACCACCTTCATCAAACAGGATTCTGTTTTGCATCTGAGACAATCTGGTTTCAGGAAAGGTTTTAGACTTTGCATGACCATTTCATCAGACCTGGCTGTGATTTTTTGATATCATGGATCACTCACTACTTTTATATTGTTTAGCAGTGATTGGAATACAAGCACATCTTCTTTGTTTAGTTCACTCCTGTCCGGATGTTCATATTTTGTGGAGGGTGAAGGTATGTGGTCCTCTTCTCATGCGATTGCTTGCGGAGTTGCTCAGGGATCTATTTATTGTCCTCTTGGTTCAACATTTTTATTAATCCACTGGATTTCAGGAATGTGGTATTAGTGTCTACTTTTATGCAGATGATATGCTGTTAGTTTTTTTAATATTTTATCTTCATCACCTCATTTTACACTGATACAATGCTGTTTAACTAAGGTGAATGAATGGTTGCACCAACACCACATTGTACTGAACTGAGTTACAACAACAGCTTGTTATGTGACGCACTTGTTCACCCTCAAGACCATCAACTTTATGGGATTCCCCAGTGCCTTTTGTGCAATCTAAAAATCTGGGTGCTATTATTGATTCTGAATTGTCCTTTAAGGCTGATGTCTCATCTAGGTCTCAAGCAGGATTTTTGGTACTTCAACTACTTTGATCTATACAAAGTTATTTGGATTTTCAGACCTTCCACATGTACTTTCTTGCTTTGTTTATGTCTCAGTTGGACTATTGTAATGTAGTCCACACAGGCATCACAATAAATCAGATCAAGCAGTTGCAACTAGTCCAGAATACAGCAGCATGAATGCTAAGTAGGGCCCACAAGTTTGATCACATTTCCCCTCTTAATCAGATAGCATTTGGTTCCGGTATCTGTTTAAGATTTTGGTTCTAGTGCAAAGGGAACTATGGGGGTCTTTTATTAAGGCGCTCTGGCGTTCTTAGTCTAACATGCACCCCCGGTGTTCCTGATATAATCTGCGTATTTCCCAAAACTGGATGGTGGTAGTCGGGCCAAGTCTTGGAAATACACTTCAGAACACCGGGAGTGATGCAGAGACACTAACCACGTCTCCCGTCCTCAAAGGGCGGGAGAGGAAAAATAACTAATTTTAGGATTTAGGTGCTAGCCTTCCCCAAAATTCAATGGCACCAAACACAAAATGTTAATTAATGTACATGTTATTTTATTTGAAAATAAACAATCACCTTTAAGTATAATGAAAGTGCAAAGAATACTCTTATCAGCAATATATATAATGTATGAACCCTTCAATGAACAGCCATATTTCTAACACTATCTTTCTACCCTCATCTCCCCTTACGTCCCCGCCCGTAACTTCCGTTCACAGGATAAATCCCTCCTCTCGGTACCCTTCTCCACCACCGCCAACTCCAGGCTCCGCTCATTCTGCCTCGCCTCACCCTATGCTTGGAACAACCTTCCTGAGCCCTTACGCCAAGCCCCCTCCCTGCCAGTCTTCAAGTCTTTGCTTAAAGCCCACCTCTTTAATGCTGCGTTCGTCACCTAACCCTTACCATTCAGTGAATCCAGACTGCCCCAATTTGACTGCCCCTATCGGACCGACCGTTCACTTGTCTATTAGATTGTAAGCTCTTTGAGCAGGGACTGTCTTTCTTCTATGTTTGTGCAGCGCTGCGTATGCCTTGTAGCGCTATAGAAATGCTAAATAGTAGTAGTAGTAGTAGTAGTAACACATGTTTCTGTTTTCCTTACAGGTTAAACCTCTAACAACAACAAAACAAACTTCATCAGATAAGTGTTTCCTTTTGTTTTCCCTTAGAACCTTAACGCTGAGCCAATTTCTTCTAATTGGTTCATTAACTTTTACTTTTCAAGACAAGAATTTGATTCTTTCTGTATTGTTTTTGTCTCTTTTAGGATCCTCACTTCCCAGAAGGAACCCAGGAATATCAGGTAAGTATGTTTGCTCAAATGTTTTTTCAAATCACTTAGCTGTACTCCTTTAAGTGGCGTCTTTCACAGTAACACGACTGTCTTTCTTGCGTGGGGGCCCAGTTGTACACTCTGCTCACTTTTCAGATGGCTTGTTCTTCACCCTAAACCTCTCTTAAGTAACTTAAAGGGATGGAAAACCCTTTCTCCCTAATGGACAGCTTCCCTAAGGGTCAGTCAATTAAAATTACTGTGGCCAGTTCAACTTTCAAAAATAAATAACATAAACTGCCCTAACTTTCCAAGCCTGCCCTTATGTTACTAGTCCCTACCCTAGAGGAGCACAGGTGATGCACACACACGCTATTCCCTAACTATATTCTCATTCACTTCAATCACCTTCCTTTCTCACTCAAATATTATATTATTTGTCACTATCCTTTAATTCACACACCTTTAAAACCTTAACACTCACACAGCCTCAGACACTCAGCTGGACACAATCTCCTCCTCTGACGGTTTCAGCTCCTCTGACCAACTGTCAGCTACGCCGTTGCCTAAGCAACAGAACCACGGCCAGAGTTCTGAAGACCCCCTAGCCAATCAGTTGTCCTTCCCAAGGTTCTGTTTTTTCCTACTGACTGGCGGAATCTTGGGCAGCACAACTGAATCTCCTTTTTAACTCTATTTCTTTCCATTGAAATCAATGTAAAAAATAAAAAAAACTTCAAATAGACCCACTCAAATTTACCACAAATCACCCCAAATTTTCCCCAACAATTATATCCCTCATTCTCTACTGAATTGTATTTTTTAAATTTAAAATTAACCATTTTTTAAGCCCGTTCCAATACTACCTCCCCAAAAACCCCTTTAAAAATCCTGAAATAATTTAAAACCCACACACAAAATTCAAACAACCCCTCCTCTACCCACTGCGTCGAATAACAAATTTTAACTCTAACCGAACCTCTTTAAACTAGACCCCCTCCAAAAGACCCCCTAAAAATATTAAAATTCAAAAATCAACCCGCTAGGAAAATTAACATTTTGGGCCAAAGACCCCTTACCTTAAATTAGATTTTCCCCTCACATGAAGACCACCGCTGGTTCCGGTCCCCCTCCTCCGATTTTAAAAACGGAACAAAAATAAAAAAATCCCGGAGCTCCGGCCCAAAATTTAGGCCCAGGTTTCGGCCTAAACGGAGCTCTTTTTGCGGATGCGCGGATGAGACCATGCACGAATCGGGCATGCGCTCACGCGTTTTCTTTTTTTTCCCTCTGCCTCTCGCCGGCTTTCTCAGCATCAGGGCAGACCCGGTTCCTCTTCAGCATCCCCATCCATCAGCCCGGTCATTTCCACGACTCTGCTTCCTGCAAAGCCACTTCCCCGACCCCAAACGGGCCCCAAAACAATGGGGGGGGGGGGCGCTCGGTGCACCTCTTCACTCTCGGGGACGTGCCCAATCGTCCCCGAGAGCCACAAATCGACGGCGCTGTTTCCTCCTGGTGCCCCGCAGTACCTGGAGCGCCCCTCCCACTCCATTTCCCATCTTCAGGCTCGGGAACATGCCCAACCATTCCCAGGCCCCAAAAATTGCAGTGCTGCCTCCCGCAGTGTCACCCCAGGCCCTGCAACTTCCCAAACCTCCCCACCAGCACCCAAAAGGTGGCGCTTCTCCCCCCGAAGCCTCCCGAACCCCAGGTAAGTAAAAACAAACAAAAATATTTTCCCTCCTTATTTTAACCCCTTGATTACATTAGTGTGATTAAAAATAGGCGTGTGCTAAATGCTAAAAATGCCAATGTATTCCTATGAACATCTTTAGCGTTTCGCACGTGCCTATTTTTAATGCCAGTGCTCCTTAATAAAAGACCCCCCCTATATGAAGCTGTTCCTGGTTACCTGTCTACTTTGACATTACCCTATGTCCCAGGACAAATATTACATCACTTAATACAGCATTTGGTTCTTCCATCTCCTCCTGTCTGTGCCTATTTGGAATCAACAAGGAGCTCATATTTCTATCTTGCGCCTAGTCTTTGGAATTCTCTTCCAATTTCTCTTTGTAAAGAAATGTTTTTTAAGAAGTTTAAATGCCTTGAAAACTTATTTGTTTGGCTATTGGTTCTTACTTTCTTTCTGACTCTGGGGATCTGAGTGTGGTTAATCTTGTCAAATACTATTTATTTAAGAATGGTTAACTTTTTGATTGCTTCTATCCTCTTTATTTTATGGAGTTCCTTTCTAGCCTTAACTGTTTATTATTATATTTTATTGTAAACCTCTTTGGCCAGTTCATCAGTAAAGGCGGTATAGAAAGTTTTGATTAAACATTGATACCATGCTCTAGGACACCTCCAAAACAGAACACAAACCACATGTAAATCAAAGCCATAGCTTTATTAACATTTTTGTATTCCAGCTTTTGGAATACATTCAAAACAAAAAGCATCAAAGGATCATAGGAGAATCCAACACATTGACTAAGGACATTGAAAACAAGAAACAATAATGTGCCTATATTTCAAGTCCACTTCACTGGGTGGAGGGGGAAGACAAAATACTAATTTAGCTACTCAAGTAGCTAAAGAATACACTTTCATAAATTATCTGTGATATTTTTAAAGCCTAAAATAACAAAAACCCTGCCCAATATCAGACATTTTTCAATTCTCCCTATATTTAACATTCAAACAGCATCGGCCCAAAATATTACCACTAATGACATCCATTATTATTTTCCATATTTCTTTCTCACATATTGAGATCCTATCAACCCACAGCCAACTCAGCTAGGTGGTGACAACCTAGGCACAGTGGGGTACAATTTACCTTGTGGATCACTCCCTCCCTGGTCATAGCCTAGTGTGAAAGAAGGTTCCAATCTTCCATAGTGCAACTATCCCCTGTACCCAGGAGCAAGCAACAGTGTTGTATACCAACTCCACAGTATGATTTGACCCAGCTCAGCTCCTTCTCACTGCCTAGATAAGCTAAGGAACAGAATGGAAGCTAAGAATTCCTGCTAATGCAGTGACCACAATACTTCCCGCTGCCAAGAACTTCTCCAACCAACTATTCTTACCAAGGATGGAAGGGAGGGCAACAATCCTCCCAGTCACCCGCTGCCTACCTGATCCCACGAAGAATGTTGCAATCTCCTCCAGCCTGCATTTTCCATAATGGTAGGGGATTTGCCGCCTTCAGCTGTGCCTACTTCTGCCTCAGTTCCTGCTCCCTCATCCCTTCATCCGGTATCCTCAACACCCATTAACCAGTGCAGAGGGAAAGGGAACTGATTCATGGGCTCATCCCCATTAAAGTGCTCCCCAACTCCTAGGAAAGGGTGGGGAGATCCTTTAACTAATGAGTGTATTTGCACCATGCACTCGATCATCTCCCATTAAGAATACAAAACCCAAAGTATTGTTGGCAAATCAAGGCCACAGCTTTATTTACATATCAGTTAAGTTAGCCTAAAATAACAGTGTAATGATAACAGTTATTATTTCCCTCATTCCTTCTTCACACAGCAGACTCAGCCACTTGACAAGTTGGTGACAACCTAGCCACAGTGAGGTACCAAGTACCTTGTAGATCACTCTCTCTCTAGTCACAGTCTATGGTGACATAAAGCTCCTACCTTCTATAGATAAATCTAACTCATGGACTAAATGTCCCTCTCAGCTCAATTTTTTTTTTAATTTGTACCCCGCGCTTTTCCCACTCATGGCGGGGGCTGTACAGCTGCATCTGATATTCGTAATCTATTGCCCAACACCATAAAGTTTTTTTTTCACATTTTCAAAACATTCCTCGTGTATCTGTTCTCTACTTTCCTTTAGATATCCAAGTATCTTGATATTTCTATAGTTTATCTTTAATAATGGACCTCAGTGGCACAGCATAAATATATCAGTGTTTTATATGTCAGGAGACCCGGATACTCCCGACTCTAACACGCTGTTGGCTCCTCATTGGTCCCCTCTCCTTCCTACAAAAATGTTTTTCAAAAATGTTTTATTTTATTAAGTATACTGTATGAGTTATTTACCACTCCTTAAACTACTCATTAATGTAACAATGATTTAGCTTTCAGTAAAACTTGATAGCCGTTCACTGTTCCTGTGTAACCCCCTCTCAATATGACTGACATACGGCATGTTTCGCGATTGCTGCGTCAGGGTCTGAAAGCTGTAATTGAGAACCAAATACACATTACTCTACACAAATTATCTATCTCACATTACAGTAATCCACTTATAAGTACTTACTCTTAGGCATGCCATCACACATTCTAACTTCTAACATGGCTGCCACTAACTTGAAATTTAAATGGTGCTGCCCACTATCCCATCCAATCTCTGCCTCCCCCACTGAACCAATCCAGGCACTCAAATGCCATTATCAAAGTAGTGAACTCCATTCTAATTGGTTGTTCAGGCCCTGAGGGGCTACTGTGTCAAAGTTGAATATTGTCACGGTTGTGCCCGTTTCATGCTCTCATTCATCTCGCCACCTGGTGGTCAGACCTGGTGGCTGCGATGGACTGTATCTTTGCTGTTTCCCATGTTCCAGAAGTCATGCCAGTCCAGTCCGGATCTTTCAGCCTTCCAGACTGGCTTGGGATTTTTGGAACTTAGCAGCACCCTTACCTGGTGAACTCCCTTGTATGTGGCCTTTATTAAGCACCTGGGAACTTTCAGACTTTGCCTTGGCAACAGAGGTCTTCAGTCCTGTTCTTGTCCTTGTTGGTCTGTTGCGATTCCTGCCCTGAAAGCTTGTTTTGCCTGTTTTTGACCTTGCTGGTTTCCTGGTTTATTCTACTGTCTGCTGCCTGCCCAAGACTCTGCTTGTTTCCTGGTTTATTCCACTGTCTGCTGCCTGCCCAAGTCTCTGCTTGTTTCCTGGTTTGTTCTACTGTCTGCTGCCTGCCCAAGACTCTGCTTGTTTCCTGGTTTGTTCTACTGTCTGCCGCCTGCCCAAGACTCTGCTTGATTCCTGATTTACTATTGATTGCCACCAGCCTACAGACTCTATGTGGTTCCTGGTTTCCTTGCTGCTTTGCTGTCTGCCGGTAAGACTCTGCGTGATTCATGGACTATTCTCCTGCTTCTGCTTAGTGCTTCTGTTCCAGTCCAGCTGCTCCAGTCCAGCCTGTGCCCACCTGTCAGTGGTCTGCCTTGCCTCCTGTTTGGGTGATTTGCCTGCCGCTCCTCGGCAGTGGCCCAAGGGCTCATTTTTCCTCATCAGCGTGACAAATATCCAGCGCTGTTCCTTGAAATTTAAAATCCTGGCTATATCCCCCGCCCTCCCATCCTCCCTCGACTACATCAATAATTCTCCATCTCAAATCTGATATCCCATGTGCCTTCTCTAACCAATGTTGGACCAAAGGCGTCAAAACTGTAGAAGTGTGTATACGCGATTTATGTTCCGACAGCCTATGTTTTATAGGGCGACATATAATGGCCCACATAGATTAACTCACAGGGACAATAAATGGCATACACTACATTTCCAGTATCACACGTGATATTCCTTCGAGCTGATATTATTTTTTTGTCTATTGGGTACTATCCAATTTATCCCCGTGACAGCTGAAGTGCATCACTGACAACGGGTACATGTCGTTTGTCCTGTCAGTTGTGGCCTTTTTGGAGAACATGATAACGCAAAAAGAGATGTTCTTCTTAATGATTCAGCACCCTAAAACACCACGTCTGTATTTTGTACCCCAAATTCATAAAGGATTAATCGCACCGCCTGGAAGACCGATTGTGGCCTTAAGAGGAACAGTGTTGGAGCCATTGAGCAAGTTAGAGGATTATTTTCTGGCACCTTTAGCCTGTCAACTCACCTCATATCTCCAGGATACCACACCTCTATTGTGTAAACTGAGAGATGTCAAATTAACTGAGAAATCCATATTTGTATCATTGAATGTTATGTCATTATACACTCAAATTCCTCAGGATAAAGTGTTGATTATAATAAAAGACACTTTGGATAAGAGAGATGGAAACCAATTATTATCTACCACGATTTTGCTTAAGCTAGCTACCATGGTAAATTACCCAAGGTAATTTTATAAGAAAGGTGGGACTGGGGAAACATGAAGGAGGCATTTAAATACATTTGTGGCACAAATGTACAAGAGGTGAGTCTCTCAACTGAAGGAAACTCTGAAATGAGTCAGCATAGAATGAAGTTGAAAGAGGACAAACTCAGAAGTAACCTGAGGAAATACTTTTTCATGGAAAGGGTAGTTAATTCATGGTATTACCTCCTGGTAGAGGTAGTGGAGATGAAGAATGTATCTGAATTCAAGCAAGCTTGGGGCAAGTACATAGGATTTATTTATTTATTTATTGCATTTGTATCCCACATTTTCCCACCTTTTTGCGGGTTCAGTGTGGCTTACAATATGAGTTGAATGTTGGAAAGGATAGTAAATGGCATGAATTGGCAGGCTAGATAGAAACAAAGGAAGATAAAGACCATATGGCCTAAGTTCATAATATCGTCTCATGCCCACTTTTATCCACTGCAAGAAGAGGTGCTCTAGGACAAAGCTGGGGCAGAGTTTGAATTTATACACATACTGATAAGTATTCAAAAGAAATTTTACTGGGCAGAAGAGCCTCCTTCCAAGTTAAATCACTTGTGCCTACCAAATTGTTGTTATCTAGTGGCACTAAACCAGACAGTCCACTGAATATCAGCACTAACCACCCCTGCACTGCCTGGTCAGTGCTGGGCAGTCCATGAGTAGAGCTTGGGCAGAGCGATACTTAACCAGTTAGAAGCAATATTTAGACTGCTAACTGGTCAAGTAAGAAGCTAAGGTTAGGACAGCAACAATACTTTCCTAACTTTACCTGCTCAGCTAACTGGGCACCAGTCAGAATAATGTTGCTTGGGCACGAGAAGTCAGTTATTTTCATGGATGATTCTGTTATTTTTAAGCATTTCTTTTTAGCGTGCCCTTTTGTTAAGACCGCTGGACTGTTTTTATAGTAGTTGTATAAGCCTTTAAGAACACTTCGGGGTTTAGATTTGCAGTCATACTTTTCAGTTTTAGATTTAATTATCAGCCTTCAACACACTTTAGAGTCTACGCAGTCATTATTTTTAGTTTTTGATTTAATTATCAGCCTTCAGTGAGATTTGGGAGGGTATCCTGACACTCTCATCTTGTCCAAGCAACATCAATTAGCAACATGCTCAGGCACTTTTATTTGTGTTTGGTAAGTCCTGTGTATCTTGACATTAAAGGTTTCTATTTTGCCAATTGCATTACTTTTTGTGGGGCATATATTACACTAATAATTTAATGCTCTCTCATTGTTTGGTATAAAAGAAAGATTTTTTTTTCTTTGGCTTTGTTCTCAAGTGCTTTGATCTCAACTGGTAAGACAGGCAGCTTTTGATTGTTAAATCAGGCAAACTGTTCAAACAGATAGTAGCACCCTGTTCACTTTTTCAACACTAATTTTATTTTTGCATTCTATTACACATATATTTTCAAGCACTATTTATCATTATCGATGCGGTAACATAGTAGATGATGGCAGAGAAAGACCTGTACGGTCCATCCAGTCTGTCCAACAAGACAAACTCATATGTGCTACTTTATGTGTATAAAAACATACATAAGTGCGGCAAGGGTCTAATCTTTTTTTGACTGCAGATCTGTAATTTTTGTTTTTGTATTATTAGTCGATCTGCGTTCGAGCACATATATATTATAGTTGATTCTACTTTATGTGTATACCTGACCTTGATTTGTCATTTTCAGGGCACAGACTGTAGAAGTCTGCCCAGCACTAGCCCCACCTCCCAATCACTAGCCCTGCCTCCCACCACCGGCTCTGCCACCCAATCTCTGCTAAGCTTCTGAGGATCCATTCCTTCTGAACAGGATTCCTTTATGTTTATCCCACGTATTTTTGAATTCTGTTAGCATTTTCATTCCATGTATCCACCACTCTCTCTCCGTGAAAAAATACTTCCTGACATTTTTCTTGAGACTGCCCCCCTTCAATCTCATTTCATGTCCTCTAGTTCTACTGCCTTCCCATCTACGGAAAAGGTTTGTTTGCGGATTAATACCTTTCAAATATTTGAACATCTGTATTATATCACCCCTGTTTCTCCTTTCCTCCAGGGCAATCATGTTCAGGTCAGCAAGTCTCTCCTCATACGTCTTGTAATGCAAATCCCATACCATTGTAGCTTTTTTTTTTGCACTGCTTCAATTCTTTTTACATCCTTAGGAAGATACGGCCTCCAAAACTGAACACAATACTCCAGGTGGGGCCTCACCAACGACTTATACAGGGGCATCAACACCTCCTTTCTTCTGCTGGTCACACCTCTCTCTATACAGCCTAGCAATCTTCTAGCTACGGCCACCACCTTGTCACACTGTTTTGTTGCCTTCAGATCCTCAGATATAGATCCCTCTCCCCATCTGTACATATCAGACTCTCACTGCCTAACACATACGTCTCCCGTGGATTTCTACTCCCTAAGTGCATCACTTTGCATTTCTTCGCATTTAATTTTAATTGTTCACTATTCATTATCAGTAACACTATATATGTTTTTACATTTTTTCCCATGTGCATGTAATCAGCTATCATCAATGTTGTATAATGAGTATGATTGAGTTTTTATATACCACATATGCATTCATCTATTTTTTACCCTTCACATGTTATTATGTTTAATGAGATATATATGATACTATCTAATAACATGCATGTGAAGGGTAAAAAATAGATGAATGCATATGTGGTATATAAAAACTCAATCATACTCATTATACAACACTGATGATAGCTGATTACAATTTCAAAACATTATTCCTATCTAAATCAAAGGCGAAAGTCACTAGTAATATAGCTTTTCCAAAATATCAATTAAGTTCACATCTCTTTTCTCTGATAAGGAAGATTATTTAGGGGAAATATAAATCACTTTAGACACCAGAGGGTGGCTATCAGAAAATGTTTGCAAATTATCAGAAAAATATTTCTTCAACAGTTCAATAAAAGAAAAAAATCCATAGTCAAAGTCTCTATTTTTATGTCTTGGACTTCCACTTTCTTAGATAAGTATTGATATAAATTCTTTAATTCACATGTTTATTCCTGAAAATTTTTAAACATCTGAAGAAGAAAGTTATTCACATGCTTCTCATAATGCGTCCATTGTGACATTTTTTGGCTTCACCAGGTCCAATTTCTCCATGGAAACCACTCCAGATATCTTCGAAGGGGAGAACTCACTCTCCAATCCCCAAGTTGGTTTATTATCCGGGGTCGATGCTGCGCCAGGACCTCCTTGGGTTGCGTGAAAATCCTAGCCCACTTCGGGCGTTTCCACTGTCGACATCCATAGCGAAGCATTACTGTTTCCGGGTCTTGGAGGGGTCGTGCCAACAAGGGGACTAAAAGTCACTCCCTCTCCACTGAGATTCGGCAATAAAGCCTTGCTGTTCCCCGAAGCAGGAACCGATATCCCCGACGTTATGACCCCGAATCTCTCCAAACTAGGCTGAGAAGTGGTGGGAACCCCAACCGTGTTCGAGGAGGAAAACACCACGGCTTTACCTTTTCTCTTCCCCATTCTCTGGGGAGCGCGCCTACTTCTTCAGGTATTCTGGTGTAAAACGGGAACTCAACTAACGTATGTCCTCCCTCAACGCCATCTTGGATCCTCCTGTCTGATATGGGTAACCCTACAGCATAGCCCTCTGAGTCATTGAAACACGGAAGCCCCTCCACCCCGACAAGGTGGTGTCCCTTCGGAGGGGTGGGTATGACATTTGAGGCTGGCATAGAGGCTGGCAAAAAAATGTTTTTTTATTTTTTTTTAGGATGGGAGGGGGTTGGTGACCACTGGGGGAGTAAAGGGAGGTGATTCCCCATTCCCTCCGGCGGTCATCTGGTCAGTTGGGGCACCTTTTTAAGGCTTGATCGTCAAACAAAAAGGGACCAAGTAAAGTTGGCCAAATGCTCGTCAGAGCCAGCTTTCTTTTTCCATTATCAGCTGGTCGGCCATCTCTTAACCACACCCTCGTCCCACCTTCGCTACCCTGCCAACACACCCCCTTGAACTTTGGTCGGCCCTGCGACGTAAAACAGTTGAAGCTGGCCAAAATCAGCTTTCAATTATACCGAATTGGTCAGCTTTAGGAGAAGGCCGGCCATCTCCTGATTTGTGTCGGAAGATGGCCGGACTTCTCATTCGAAAAAAAGCAGGATAAGTATCTACGCACGCCCAACATGCGCCAAAATGGAGTTGCCAGCCAGCTACTATGTGGCTTTTGTGGTAATTTCATTTTTGGCGTGCGTCTGATATGCGCATCCGAAAAATAATTTTTATTTTCGGACACTCATATCGAACGCGCGCCAAGTGGCATTTGATGTACGTAAGTCATTACCGCCTGGTTACCATGAGAGTCTTTACCACTAGGTCAATGGCTGGCAATAAGGTCTCAGACCCAAAACGGATATGCGCCAATTTTGATTTTGCCGCACATCCATTTTCAGCAAAAATTTTAAAATGGCATTTTTTGCAGGTGCGCTGAAAAATGGATCTGCGCACGCCCAAAACATGCGCCTACACTACCACAGGCTAACACAGTAATACACTAAATGCGTTCCATCTGTCAACAAGAATTAAAATGTATTATTCCATAGAAATGTTAAATTTCGGATACTACAGTTAATATCAACAATGGCCATTTACAAACATTTGTATACAGAAAACTCTTGCAATTCCAGATCCATTATATATAACAAAGCTACACAGTATCACTGTATGTGCTGTGACTCAAGAAACAAGCCAAGTACCTCACAGCCCTTACTGAAATCTTTCAAGTACAATGGCTTTAACACTAGAATCATCTCCAGGCAGACTGCTTCTTCACTTAAAACAGCCAGAGCAACCTTATGCAGAATAAAGAAAGGAAACCACAGTGAATTCCCCTTGTAGTAACATACAGACATAGGTTGGAAATACTGAGAAAAATCATAAAAGATCATATACCACAGAGAAGACCAAGGCAACATCTCTATGGGGGAGCACTTTTCAGAACCAGACCACTGAATTAATGACCTTATGATCAGGATACTCATAGGGAAACTGAAAAGAAGACAGGAGTATACTGTAATACATTTGAAATTATAATTATCAGAAACTTTGGAACCGACAAGAAAGAATTCAACAATGATGTGGGTCTCTTGATTTACGACAACCAGCCATAAGATTGTACTGCCTGTCATTCTGATCACTCTAATGCATCAAGTCCCCTTGCCCTTTCTCCTACACATATCATTAGAGTTCAGGATACAGTTCCTCAGTACTTCTTGGCAATGTTTCCCCAATATTCACATCATTTATCTGGTAGCAACTGCCCATACCCAGATCACTACTGCTGGCTAGGGTCATATCCATATTTTCAGAGGTATTATCTGGGTTATCTCTGCAGATCATACCAGCATAATCTGGATAGCGCTGGGATGGACTGGGGGCAGCTCCTAAACAGATTTGGGAGTTACTTGGAGAGTGGTAATGTTTAGTGCTGGATTCCAGATCACTTGATAACTTTTTTTTTTCTGTCTGAAGTTATTTAGAGGTCCTTTTATTAAGCTGCAGTAACAAATGGCCTTAGTGCATCCTTATATGGCTGTTTACTGTTTATTCCAGATTTGGTATGCCAAAATAAGACAGAATGTTAAAATCATGCACACTAATGAGAAACAGACATAAATGAGTGCAGTTGAGTACAATGAATCATCATGATCAAAACTTGGAGAGGGTCAAAAATTTCTAGTAGAGATGGTAAATGGTGGCCTTCTCAAAGGAGAGCCTGCAGAGGTACTGCTCATCTGTGAGATCCAGGAACTAAGCCCTGGGCCTGTAGGGGCAAAACATCTGCCTGTATGACTAATGAGATATTCCAAGCCAGGTATATATATACAGCATGAACTGTGCCCCAATTTTACTGAGGCCTAGCATCAACAAAAATAGGATGGCCTATGTACACATTGCCCAGTGTGATCACCTGGCAACATTCTTACTCAGTGATATGCACCCCAAGTCACGGTGACCCAGTTACTTCAGAGCCTGGGCCTTTGCATGTAATCAAGTCCACAGGACTCACATCACTGGACTGTTTGGAACCTGAGACCCTGGAGTTGCAATTCACTGATATAACATGACTTTTCAATAATTGCTAAGGTCAGAAGATTCAGAACATAGGGAGGAGTTTGCCTGTTTTAAGGACTTTTGCCTCCTTTATAACTGTATAAAAAAAGTACTGGAAACTAAGGGAAAGGAAGCTGTTTTATTTTTCCCATCTGACCTTATGTACCATCACTCAGGTTTCTGCCAGCCAGCCAGCCATCCACTCTCCCTGTACTGCTGTAGCCTGCTGGAGATCTTCTGCATCCAGCTGTTCATCTGGTGCACTCATCTATATCCAGGTTGTATACCAGCTCTGTCATTACTAAAAGGTAATGATAGGAGGTCTGTTTCCAGGCCTGACCTAAGGTTTTAATATGCATTCACTCTGACCTATTCTCTGATAAGAACACTTGCCCTTCATTTTCCTGAGTTATCTTGCATTTGCACATAATTGCAGATAATGTTCCCTTACTTATGTTTTCACTTTTGTCTATTTCACTTGCTTGTAAATAAACAACTTTTATTTTTATAATAATTGGCTTGTTTCCTTGCTTGTCAGTTCCGGGAGCAATAGAAATTGGATTTATATAATTAGTGGGGAGGGATTTTTAGAGTTACAAATAAAGCTATCATTACACACTATTACCCTCCCCCCCTGATAGTTCACATAAGGCATTATACTGTACCTAGCTCCGCCTACAGGCCTATATATTATCTGATAAGGCTACAATTGCATAATGACACACAGTTTCAAAAAAGATGTCTACCCTTACATGTTTATGTATGTCGTGTACTGCACACAGGTGGCTCAAGGCCCTGAGGCTGGGTTAGAACCCTGGCCAACAGGTGGGAAAATTGTGTCAGGGATGTGTGTACAAGGTATGTGCTACAGTATTTAAACACTGGCCATTTCCTATCTCTGTAGATGGAACACTGGGACAAAGAGTAGTGCATAATATAAGATTGCCAATTGTGGAGTGGCCAGGAGGTCTACAGAATATCTGAATATGATTTTCCTGGATGAAACATTATTTTAGGGGCCATGGACTTGTACAGACAGTTTAATGGATTGATTTGTGAGGTACACAGGTAAGTAGGTATATTTATGGGGGTGGTTATGGAGCTGTCATGATTATATAAAACATTTTGGTGACTGGTAATGATGCATTGATCAATCTGCATATGTTTTAGGGGGTTATAACACTGTTTTTTATCATGCTATGTATGAGGGTGAGGGATGGGCCAGAGTAAAAATGTTATATTTTTCTACAGAGTAAGTCTATGCTGCTCTAGTACTCTCACATGTGGCTATGTTTCTGAGGGTGTAGAAGAGAAAAGATATGCTGTGACTCATCATGTCACCAGACTAAGTCAATTTCATGCAGATCTCTCTCATGTCCATTTATATGCACTTTCCATATTAGAGTATAGATTTTCTGAAACATGATCTATTGTCATGGCTACCTTGGCCACTTCAGGCATTCAAAAGGTTGCAGGGTCTATGTCAAAAGCACCAGAGCAATTGTCATACAATAAAATTTTGATACAAAAGAACTCCATAACGATATACAGAACAAATTAGGAGTAACAGGCTAGAAATCTCTGATCCTAGCATTACTTCCAGTGTACTAACCCCCACCCCTACTTTAGGTAAATGCCAAAAAAAACTTCTAAAACATGAAAGTCTTAAGGGCTGATTAAAATCTTTGCAATGTTGGCTATAAGCAAAGTTACACTGACAAAGAATTCCATAATAATGGGACTAAGAAGAAAAATAATGACTGCCTTGTTAAGTCATCTTGCCCGGTTTACTGAAGATGCTCACCATGTCAGACACTATGGGATAAGCAAAGAAGAAAGATATGCCAGGCTCCCCACATTGCAAGTTTTATAAACCAAAATCAAAATCTTATATTGAATATGAAAACAAAAACAGGAGCCAGTGATGGTGAATCAATAATAATGTATCATGGTAAAACTTGGAAGCAGAGCACAGAATCCTAACAGTAGTAATTTGAATGGACTGTAAATGCTTCAAATCCAGTCTCCTAATCCCTCCAAGAATGGCCAGTAGGTTGCTCTCTGCCTCAGAGAAGTTTGTCTCCCTCCTAGCTGCCATATTGGTGCTATCTATAGAAGGCGACTGTGTAAACTTGGACTGGAAATATGCTGTCATGGCTCCATGTGCATGGGGAGTGATGGAAGACATATACAAGCAAAAGACACAACACTACTTACATGAGTATCTTCTACATGGACCCAACATTGAATTCTGCCACTTGCACCCAGCTCTTTTCTACATGCAGATCATAGCTATAACATGTGTATCGTGATGTTCAAATACTTCACATGTTGCCTCCATTCACTGCAGGTATTATACAAGTGTATATATCAGTCATTTCAAAACTTTTTAGTTTCATCCATCATAAGATTTGAAAACTACTAACCCCCAAAACAGAATCAGACAAATTATCTGATTGAATAATAAAGTTATAATCAATCATCAGTGTAAAACTGAAAGCTGATGCTATAATACATTATACAGCTTATTTTCGAAAGAGAAAAACGCCTATAGTGCGACCTAAGTCGGGAGATAGACGTTTGTCAAACAAAGGCGCCCAAATCGGTATAATCGAAAGCCGATTTTGGGCGTTTCCAACTGCACTCCATCGCGGAAACAAATAAAGTTGACAGGGGCGTGTCGGAGGCGTGGTGGAGGCGGAACTGGGGCGTGGTTATCAGCCGAGGAGAGATGGGCGTCTTTAGCTGATAATCGAAAAAAAAAAGGCGTTTTTACCGTGATTTTGGGTCACTTTTTTTGGACCCTTTTTTTTCATGAACAAGTCCCAAAAAAGTGCCCCAACTGCCCAGATGACCACTGGAGGGAATCCGGGATGACCTCCCCGGATTCCCCCAGTGGTCACTAACCCCCTCCCACCAAAAAAAAGCCACTTTAAAAACTTTTTTCCCAGCCTGTATGCCAGCCTCAAATGCCGTACCCACCTCCATGACAGCAGAATGTGTTCGATCCTGTCACAGCCTTTCCCTGGGTCAGATGTGGCTCTCGGGTGCAGTACAGGGTCACATCAGCATTGCATTGTGGTGGGTGTAGGGTATTGGGCTCCGTGATTTCATTAGCTTGTGTTACAGTCTCACAATGTTGGTAGTTGGTAGGCTCTTCTCCCATGGTGCTTTTCCCCCTGCCTACTGGGTCAGAGTGTGCCCTGTTGTAGTCCATGCGGTAGTGGCCATTTTTGTAAGCCAGTTTTAGTTCCCTTTCCTGTGTTAGCCACGTTAGAGAACTTAGTTCTTCCCTTGAATGTGGCTGAATGAGGGCATTGTACAGCATTCTGCCAGTTCTGACCTACTGCTCATCTCAGTACCAGGGAGACTCGTTGCCAGTGGGGCACAACCTCTGATCTGCAGTTAACTGTGAGTAAAGGCGGTTATTCCAATAAAGGACGTTTTCGTAGAGATTAGTCTTCAGGTGTCAACTGGTGTGCCAAGGTTATACAGCAGCAACCAGTCCTAGAGGCCTGCGTGTATGCAGGTCCCTGGAGCACTTTTAGTGGGTACCGCAGTACACTTCAGCCAGGTGGCCCCAGGCCCATCTCCCCACACCTGTAACACTTGTGCTGGTAAATGGGAGGCCTCCAAAACCCACTGTACCCACATGTAGGTGCCCCCTTCACTCCTAAGAGCTATGGTAGTGCTGTACATTTGTGGGTTTTGGGGAGGGGGGTTGGGTGTTCAGCACCCTTGGTAAGGGAGCTATGCATGTGGGAGCTTTATCTGAAGTTCACCGCACTGATGTAGGGTGCCCAGTTGGTGTCCTGGTATATCAGGGGGGCGAGTGTACTACGAATCGTGGCCCCTCCCACGACCAAATGGCTCGGATTAGGACGTTTTTGAGTTGGGCATTTTTAGTTTCCATTATCGCTAAAAAAAACAAATGCCCAGCTCAAAAACGTCCATTTTTTTTGAAAATTCGGTTTGGCCCGCCCCTTCACAGACCCGTTCTCGGAGATAAACGCCCATGGAGATAGGCATTTCCATTCGATTATGCCCCTCCACGGTTTCCAAAAGGAATAAAAATGTTAAATAAAATTAAAACAAAATTGTCCCTGGATAAACATCAGAATTCAAATTAGAGTGAACAGGTACCTTTTACTTAAAAAAAAAAAAAAAAAAAGCATTATTTGATAGGAAAAACTTAAATCATTGGACAACCCCATTTCCAAAACTAATGTGACCTTAATCAACGCCCCCATTTCCTAGGCCACGCTAATGCCGACACGGCCCATTCACTTTGAAAGGGCTGTGTTAGCATTGCCCGCATGGCTTAGTAAATGGGGGGAGGGGGGTTAGTTAGCTTACGGTTGTGACCAATGGTGTTAAAGAAGAAGGTCAAATTCAACAGGATCAGCAGAGAAGACTCACCTCTATCCAAATTCAACCTTAGATCATCAATCACAGCTGTCTCAGAACTGTACTCATGGCAAAAAGCAGACTGCTAATTTGTCTAGACAATTGAGAAAGTTTGTTCCCAATTGCTCTAATATAGTCTGAGCGTGCCCATATAAATGTTTTTGACTGTATTCCATTATAAATGTGAGCTTGATGCTGTGGACGTCCCGGGCTACAAATGAATTAGGTGATCAAAATGTACACAAAGGCCAGTTATCAGTTACATTTGAAGTATTGGGTGGCATTTGCCTGTTTTGGTCACTTTGAAAATGAGACTTCTTTCTAGATTCCCTAATGTGTCTGTACACACGAACCTTATTCTACCACAACATTACTGTATCTGTTCATACCGGAGTTGGCGAACGCCTTTACGGGTGCTATGTAAGCCACATTGAGCCTGCAAATAGGTGGGATCATGTGGGATACAAATGTAATAAATAAATAAACCCTCTTGTCTGGGAGCCTGTGGTTTACAAGTAATTGGATAATATTTGTTTTCGCTCATACTTATTTTATATTCTGCACTATAACATTCCTTTTCTCCTCTCCCACTAGTATTTATAACAGTTATAGTAATCATAAAACTTAGGCATCTGCTGGCCTTCCTAGAACAAAAAAAATGTTTCCAGAAGACTTATAGGAGCCTGCAGTTCTTAGCTGTTTAATGTATTTATATTTAAGAAGAACTGGTTCACGTTTGCAGAATGGAAGGATCAAAATGGTAATTGTTCTTATCATTTCCACAGCGATTTTACTCTTGAATGCTTAGTTTTAGGCAGAAATTCATAAAAACTGCATGGGCTTCAGGTGCTGTCTAGCTTACCCTTTTTTTTTTTTTTCCACACAGCCCAGCCTGGAGCTGTGAATGCTCCTTTTCTTATTATCAGTTAATAATTCTTCCTCGTTGAAGCAAATTAGGAACTTGACTGTGTTAGAGAGTCCAGAATGCTGCTAGAGGCAAAAGGGGCTAAATGGCAGAAATTCCACTCTAAGCGAGATGCATGAAGTACAACATTGTGTCCACCACAAAAGCTGCTCTGTATTTTTGATCCTTTCTAATTTAATTAGCCCAAGAGGTAGCGCATTAATTTGCCAAGAATTCTTCAGATGCGAAAGCTGCCCTTATTGCAGTGAAGGGAAAAAAATAACCTGCGTGCTACAGTGGCATGCCAGTAATGAAAGAGGGTCATTTTTGTGTTGCAAATGGCATTGCAGGGCTACAAGAGACCTTTAAACCTTTTTATCGCCGGTTAGGTCATATGTAACACAGTGCATCACAAAGCCTTAATTAACTAATTCTAGTCCGGAAATCTTCTAAATCACTTAGAGTAATATAGTTACAAGTCGGGTCAAAAGCTGAACTTCCCTGTAGAGAGAAAAAAAAAAACAGAAAACATTTTCTGTTTTAAATAAAAATAAATTATTATGTATACAGAGAAATGCGGCTCTGCATCTTCATGGATCTTGGTGCAAGCCATCTATGGCTTTCCTTCATTTTGTGATTGTTTCATGATATTCTTTATGTGGCTAAACTGGTGCCTTGAAGTCACTCAGTGTGTCTTTTGGCTTGTAATGCTGTGTTTGGTTGGTAAATGGTCTCCATTTTCATCTTTCTCATCAAATACTTGGAGTCAGATTTGAAAAACTTTGATCAAACTTCCTGGTCCTCAAGCCTCTTCACATGCCATGTGCTTCTGATATCTACTTTTGCATATACTAATGGATCATTTACACATTAAAGAGCAATATGAAACACACATATTAAGAATCCCTTGCACTGCTTTGAGCTCTTAATGAAGGCTATAGGATCCTTTTCTAGTTCTTTTTACTTGCCACTGCTTTTTTATACAAGCCACAAGAGCCTTTGGAGATTTATGCACTGTAAACAAATATGGTTTCATCCTCAATGTTTCTCTTTAAAATGGAAAATGAAATGAAAACTTGTTAGGAATAATACAAATACATATACGTTTACATATGGTGTACAATCTTTCAACTGCAGTGATAAACTATTACTTATATCAATATTTAAAAAAAAAAAGTTTGTTAGATAAATAGCAAGAGCTACATCCACTTAAGGTTCCTGAATACTTAATTATTAAATAAATGAAACCTCAAATCTCCTGAGAGGAAACTACTGCAACGCTGTTTTACCTACTCTCTTGCAAGGAGTCCTATTCCTATCATTGTTTTCTGAGAAGAGGAAAAAAAAAAAGAATAGTGAAAAAAACTCCCAATATCGGAGAAAAATAACTGATTCCAAAAAATCCTCAATCTCAGATTTAAAACAGGAATCCCAAAATGGATGAGCGTTACTATATTCAGAAAGGAGTCGACTAAAGAATAATTTTTAAAAAAGTATAAGCATACACGTCAACAATAAAAAACAGGAAACAAGACATCTCAATCAAGAGCAGTAACTTTGCTTCTGAATTCTCATACAACACAATTGCCCCCACTTTCAACTGCAAAATCCTTGGCCCACAGGGGTGGGGGCCTGACTGGCACCGGCTATTTTCATGTGATGTCTGTGCAGATTGAATCTTGTCTTAAGCATCTGGCCTGTTTCTCCAATATAGCATCCTTCGTTACATTTTTTACACTGAATGATATATACCACATTGGAAGATGAGCATGTAAATAGCCGGTGCCAGTCAGGCCCCCACCCCTGTGAGCCAACACTTCACAAGACCAGAACACTGCACCAGTGATTTCACAGTAAGAATACTGAAAGGTAATTTTAAAACAATACAGGAACGTAAAACCTTTGAAATAAGAATGATTGAATATTTTGACACACAACAAACAGGACATAATAAGGATCTGGGTTTTACTACTACTACTACTTAACATTTCTAGAGCGCTACTAGGGTTACACAGCGCTGTACAATCCAACAAAGAGAGACAGTCCCTGCTCAAAGAGCTTACAATCTAATAGACAAGTGATCTGGGTTTTCTAACCCATTATAAACCATAAGCTGTATTTCTCTGTTTATGTATCTGTTTATTACCCTCCTCTCACCTACCAACACCCATTCTGTTAGAATATCAATGAAATGCTCTGATGTCCCCATGCATACCCCCACCCTCCCACTCTGTCAGACTGTCAAAGTAATGCTTTGATGTTTCTCTCATATATACTATCTGCTACCACATTTGCTTATTTCCGATCTGAGGAAGAAGGGCAACCTTCGAAAGCTAATCAAGAAATGTATTAAGTTATGTCCAATAAAAAAGGTATCATCTTATTTTCTTTTCCATGTTTTATTTTGTTTGATTTCTATTGATAGCCTTTTAAGAGTGGACTAACACGGCTACCACACCTCTCTACTCCTGAAGCAGCAAATTTATTGTGAAACAAGGCGACCTTGTTGCGGATGAATCACTGCAAAGCACTGCACTGCCGGAGTTATGTAACTGCAGACCTCTTGCACATTCTTTGGATGTTAGCTGGATGTGGAAATTACAAGGATTTTGTAGTTGAAAGTGGAGGCAATTGTGTTATATGAGAATTCAGAAGCAATGTTACTTTGAGATGTCTTGTTTCCTGTTTTTCTTATTGTTGACATGCATGCTTATCCTTTTTTTTTTTTATTATTCTTTAGTAGAACCATTTCAGAATATACTAACGCTCATCCATTTTGAGATTCCGGTTTTAAATTTGAGATTGAGGAATTTTTGGAATCAGTTATTTTTCTAAGATATTGGAAGTTTTTTTCACTGATTCTACTTTTCCTCTTCTCAGAAACCAATGATAGGAACAGGACTCCTTGCAAGACAGTGGGTAAAACAGCTTTGCAAAATTCTCCTATCAGGAGATTTGAGGTTTAATTTATTTAATAATTAAATATTCAGGAACCTTAAGTGTTCGTAGCTCTTGCTATTTATCTAACCAACTTTGGGCCCTGTTTACTAAGCCGCGCTGTAGGCGCGCAAACCTTTTAGTGTGCACTAAAAGGTTTGCGCGCCTACAGCGCGGCTTAGTAAACAGGGCCCTTTGTTTTTGGAATATCAATATATTTACACACACATATATATATATATATATGTTTATGCATGTATATATCACGACTAATTTGCCTAATTAATCCTCGGCATCAGCCCAATACCATTTCTTATATATCTTTAAAACTTTTAAGGCATGCCTTACCAGCACTGGCACTCTCTGAATGATACAGCATATTGAAGAAACTTTAATATATGTTTCTCATCAAAATATGTTTCACAAGGATCAATAAAACTATTACACCTAACCTACACATTCTAGCCGACCATGCATTAGTTCATTTTCTAAACGTATGCTGTGTATAAAGTGCAAAGAGTACAGAAACAAATTTACATGTCCTTTGGAGCAGGTATAAATTTGTAGGGCAGCATCTGTGATTGGCTCTGGGTGTTTATTTTAAAAAGGCATAGAAGTGCATGCTGCCTGTATAAAATAGGCTTAAAATAAATACCTTTTCCCAACTTTGACATAAGTGCCCCATTCTAAAATTAGTTGCTGCCTGCCTCCAAGAATAAAGAAAATCTTAAGGGTCCTTTTACTAAGGTGCCCTGAAAAATGGCTTGTGGTAGTGTATGCATGGGTTTGGGGCGCGCACAGAATCATTTTTCAGCGCACCTGTAAAAAATGCCTTTTTAAAAGGTTTTGCCAAAAATGGACGTGCAGCAAAATCAAAATTGCCACATGTCCATTTTGGGTCTGCGACCTTTCCAACATCCATTGACCCAGTGGTAAAGTCTCACACGTTAACCGAGCGGTAATGACCTACGCGTGCCAAATGCCACTTGGCGCATGGCTGAAATAATTTGGCCACTCTTATCGGATGTGCATCAAAAATGAAATTACCACAAGAGCCACTCGGTAGCCTGCAGTAACTCCATTTTAGTGTGCATTGGGTGCATATAGATGCTTACGTGGCTTAGTAAAAGAGCCCCTTAAATAGGTATAAATAGACCTTATGATTGTAGGTTTTGTTCAACACTGATAAAACACCTTCAACTGAAAAAAAGAAAAAGTTTAAATAGCTGTTTACTGGACAAGCAAAAAATGATCATTTTCTCTCCTGCTCTCTTATCCTTCCCTGGCATGTCTTGCATCCTCCGATCTTTTTTTGTGTCTTTTCTACTCCAATGACTCATACGTGACATAAAAACATATCTTTGATGTCACTGGAAAAAGTACCCAGTAACAATAGCATACACAGACCTGAAGTTTTGGGTGGGTGGGCCCAGAGTTAACATGATTGGGCATTAGCCCCCCCCCCCCCCCCCCCCCCCCCTCCACTAGCCCATAGTTTCACAGATTTCAACAGCAGTCAGAACAGACTTTGTTTCCTTCTGGCTTTCATCTAAATCACCAAATTGCAGCATATGAGGATTATATTTTTATCCTTTCCTAATAACATGCCTTCAATTATATTTTATTCACCACCTCTCACAACCTGAAACTTTCTCACTCTAAACTTTGGCAGGTTCACTAAAGCAAATGTTCTAGAAAAGTATTTTCACAAATCACATACATTTCCTTCACAAGCAGGAATCAATACTTTTGGTTACGCTTTCATTTGCTTTTCTCAGCACCCACACACAGTCCTGTTTTTTCCTTTTACCAAATAAAAAGCCATCAGAATTTCAGTTTCCAACTCCCTTTCACACCAAATACAGCTGAACCTGAAATATAGCTTTTCCTGCCTAAAAGCACTTTCAGACATCAACTTTGTTTTGTCCAGCTCCCTGTCCCCGGACACTAGCCATTTCAGCTAAAATTCCTCTTTCAGCCTACTGCTTGAGCCATAAACCAATCAAATTGCTTTTAGCTATCTCCAGGACTCCTGCTGATTCTCTTGCATCCTTTGCTGTATGCATACTCTCTTCTCAATGTACATGCTCAGTTCAAACTTTTAATCAGCAACATATACAAATGTTAAACAATCCTTTGTGCACCCCTCAAAACACCCCTCCAAGAAGGTATATTTATACACTGTAAGTTCACTTGAATTTAGAATGCTTCGCCAGCAGACACCCACATAGCACTGACTCTTGTCTCTGAAGTAGCTTCAGCATAGGCAGTCTGTCTACCAATGGCAAGAGTGCTGAAATTTTGGGTGGGCCCACTGCCCAACAATAGTACCTGTGGTGCAAAAAGGAACAATATTTTGCCAGCTCAAAGAAACCCTTAGTAACTAGAAAATAAAGATCCATGTTTACATTTTATAAACATCTAAAAATAGAGGTTCTAGATGCTATACAACTTCACATGGGAACCTCTCCATAAATATGCATCATTCAGGAGAGAACTCTCCTTGCTTCTTTTTAACTTAAAATCAGTACGGATATACTTTTTTGTATTATATTGCTTCAATTTGTAATAGCATGCACTTTTTATTTATTGTATACTGAATAATGTATGCCATTTCTGAACAGTCTGCACTGTTTAGTAATAGCATGTGCTATTTGGTAATATCAAACATATAAACGGCGAGTGACCGTACTCACTCGCAAATGCGCAGTAGAGACCTTCTCTGCCCCGCCCCCACGTCAATACGTGATGACGGGGGGCGGAACACAGAGGGTCTGTACTGCGCATTGCTGAGGGAGGGACACTGCCGTCTAACGCTCCCCCCACCCGAGTCGCCGCCGCCACTCACCTTCTACCCAGTCGGGCCCTCGCTCCACTATTGAAACAGCGAGGGTCCGGGAACGCAGCACTGAGCCCTGCTGAGCTGCCGACATCACCCTTCCTTCTTCTTCTCTGCCTCTGTCCCGCCCTCGACGACGTTACGTCACACGAGGGCGGGACAGGCAGAGAGAAGAACGAAGGCTGACGTCGGCAGCTCAGCAGAGCTCAGTGCTGCGTTCACAGACCCTCGCTGTTTCAATAGCGGAGGGCGAGGGCCCGGCCGGGTGGAAGGTGGGTGGTGACGGCTCGGTGGGGGGGGGTCGTGAACTTGGAGGGGGAGGGGCAGCGGCGAACTCGGCGGTGGAGGCGGGCCTTTCAACCCCCCCCCCTTCCTATAATAGCCCGTTTTTACGGGCTCAAAGTCTAGTAAGAACATAAGAAGTGCCAGACTGGTCAGAGCAAAGATCTATGTACCCTAGCATCCTGTTTCCAACTCTGGCAATTCCAGACACAAGCACCTGACAAGTTCCTAAAAGGTAGCGAGATTGCATGCTACTTACCCCCAAATATAAGCAGTGGCTTTCTCTAAGTCTTCCTTAATAATGGTTTAAGGACTTTCTCTCAGGAATTTGCCTAAACTTCTACAACATCCTCCAGCAATGAGTTCTAGAGCTTAACTATGCACAAAGTAAAAAAATATATATATTCTATCCTATTTGTTTTATATGTACTAGCATGTAACTTCATGGTATGTCTCCTGGTATTGCACTTTTTTTGAAAGAATAAACAATCAGTTCTCATTTACTCCACTCAGAATTTTACAGACCTTTATCATATCTCCCCGAAGTTCTGTCTTCCCCAAGCTGAAGAGCCACAACATCTTTAGTCTTTCCTCATATGATAATCATTCCATCCCCTTAATCATTTTCGTCTTCCTTCTCACAAGGAACTGGGTCAGGCTGTGGCCAAGTTAGGTCACAAGTATCTGGCAGAATCCCAAATATTAGCAAGATTCCATGCTACCATGCTATTTTCTAATCCTATCCTTACAATTCCTAACATTCTGCCACACAATGAGCAGAAAATTTCAATGTGTTCTACATGTGGGCATCTATTTCTTTTTCCTGGCTGATGACTTCTGAGTTAGAACCCAGCAGTGTATATCTATAAGTTAGGGTTAGTCTTCTCTACGTGCATCATTTTGTATTTGTCTACATTAAAGTTCATCTGCCATATGGTTACCCAGTCTTTCCAGTCCTCCTGCTGTTCTTCTGCAACATACAAATGGTAGATGATACAAAAAGGTCCTGGAATACTAGGTATCTCCCTCTCCATCCCCCCAAATTTGACTTTTTGGGTATCAGTGACAGAAGCTGGAATCAAACCCTGGCCATCAACATGTCACATCTCTCATTCTACAAAAGAAGAAGTACAGGGACCTTCACAAGCGGGACAAAACCTTTATTTACACGTCATGTGTCCTGTACAAGTTTTATGTACAGGACACATGGCGTGTAAATAAAAGGTTTTGTCCCGCTTGTGAAGGCCCATGGTACTTCTTCTTTGTGGTTTGGACGCTGTTTGTGCTTTGAATAACATCTCTCATTCTAACAATTACATCAACACCTGTCCTAGTGTATGCAGTTACAAATGAAACATAATATAGAAACACAACAAAAGAAATAGACAATTTTCTGCCTGCACATCCCAAGAAATCAGCAGCAGTCCTTCTTGAAACTAGTGTAAATCCCCTGTTAAATTGGGATTACTGAGAGAGTAAGGAGAAGATGCACTAAAAAAATCGTTAAAGCCCTTCCCTTACCGATTACCCTTAGCGAATCGGTAAGGACGGGCATGCATCAAGGAAAAGGAATGCAAATGAGCTGCTCGTTGTAGCTCATTTGTATCCTCTATTTCATCGATAAAACAGTCGGCTAGTCAGCCGGTCGAGCATGCGCAGAGCAGCCAAGCGTTATGCCGGCTGCTCTGCGCATGGACGTCCTTCATTCAAGAAAAAAAAAAAAAGGATGTCCCTGACTAGCAGGAAACTTGTCAGCAGCCTGAACCTCAGAAGAGAAACAGTGCTGAAAAAGAGCCCCAGTTAATTTAAGTGCTACTGCTCACTTGTGTAACATTTGCATTGTTTACTGCTTTGCATGTTAAAGGTAGGCTTACATCAGGCAATCAGGAAGGACTTCTGTGAAGAAAAAAAAACATCCAAGTGCTCGTCAGGGACGTCTAACAGGAGCTGGATGTCTTCCTGCAGCTTTTGTGATGGGCGTCCTTCTTGGACGTGTTTTCCTACCTGCAATTAGGAAGGACCTCTCTGAAGAAAAAAAAGGGCGTCCCTGTTTTTCTTACCTGCCTAAACTGGCCACAAACCACAGTTCTCTCAACAGTTCCCATCAAGGTTGTTTTCAGCTTGCGCCCCCCCCCCCCCCCCCCCACAGGATCGGAAACGTGTGAGGATGTCCAAATCAAACTTTTGGACATCCCTCCCTCCAGGTATCTCTCAGCCAATCCAAGCGCGTTTAGCTGATACTGGTAACATCTAAATGTGCTGGGATGGCTGAGAGAGACCTGGAGGGAGGGACACCCAAAAAGTTTTGATTTGGACATCCTCGCACGTTCCGATCTTGGGGGTGGGGGGAAGCTGAAAACAACCTTGGAGGGGACTGTTGAGAGAACTGTGCTTGTGGTCAGTTTAGGCAGGTAAGAAAAACAGGGACGTCCTTTTTTTTTCTTCAGAGAAGTCCTTCCTAATTGCATATAAGAAATATACATTCAAGAAGGACGCCCATCACAAAAGCTGCAGGAAGACGTCCAGCTCGTATTAGACATCCCTGACGAGCACTTGGATGTTTTTTTTTTCCTTTTGATTCCCTTGCAGCACCATCCTGTGTAGGGGACAGCAGAATCCGAGGCACACAAACCCTTCAAACTACCCAGATTTCCAGGGGACAAGACAAATAAGCAGCGCAGGAAGAGAGAGCATCCTCATAGCCACGTCTGATCGCTACTTCCCGTGAGTGTTTTGGAGTGAGAAGGCAGAGTAGTAGCCCTTCACTTAAGCTTCAAACGTCCAAGTACTCATCAGG